>NC_067400.1:472031260-472354073 GCF_016432865.1 Antechinus flavipes
CAGGAAACATTCATCTTCCCTCTGTCTCCAAACAAAATAATGCCATCGTTCCCTGCTATACTTAGGGTAGCACCATTCTCCCTGCCACCCAGACTTACAAGCTTGTTATCATTCTCCATCCCACTTTGTTTCTAGTCATGAATTACTGACAGAACAGTTCACCCATCTTTCTCCCTCTTTCCCTTCTTTTTCCCTTCCTCTCTCTGTCTTTTTCTGTCTCTATCTCTGTCTCTCTGACTCATTCTCTGTCTCTCTTTCTTGTCTCTGTTTCTGTGTCTCTGTCTCTTTATTTCTCTTTAATTTTCTATGTTTCTGTCTTTCTATATCTCTCTGTGTGTCTGTGGCTCTGTCTCTCACTGTCTCTCTTTGTCTCTATTGGTTTTCATTTGTCTATGTCTCTATCTGTTTCTGTCTCTCTCTGTTCACCTCTGTCTTTATTTTTTTTTCTCTTCTCTGTCTCTGTCTCTTTGTCTCCCTCTGTCTGTGTGTCTGTCTCTATCTTTGTGTAGCTGTCTCTTTGTTTATCTCTCTCTTTGCCTTTGTGTCACTGTCTTTTTCTATCTCTCTGTCTCTGTTTCTGTCTGTCCCTCTCTCTGTCTCTCTTTCTTTTCTCTTTGTTACAAGGTTGCTTCTTTTTCTTTGTTTTTTGCATATATATATATATGCATACATACACACACATACATACACACATAGTGCTGAAAAGAGTATCCCAGTTTTGAGGTAAAATGATTTAATTTTTTAAAAACTTAATTTTTTATGATGGTTGTTGCACTTAGTAAATATCTTGCCTAAATACTAATTAAGTTGATCTGATTAAGTGTTAATGGTTAATATGCTGCTGCAGGTATGTAAATGACAGTATTAGAAGCCTGTCTCTCAGGGGGTGCCCCTAGGATTCTGTAGAGCAACTGGGCTCTTTATCTAAACCTTGAGAACAAGTATACATTGAGGGAAAGGTTCCAGATGGGATGCTACATAAACTCCTTTCTTTGGCACTTAAAGGCCTTCACAGTCTAGTGTCAATCTACCTTTCCAACTTTAATACATATTACTCCCTTTTGTGTGCTCCGTAGTTCAGAAAAACTGGCTTTCTTACTATTCCTCATGTATGACATTTCATTTCCCAGATATATGCCTTTGCATGGCTTTCCCCCGAAATGCACTCCCTTATTACCTACTCTTTTTTTTAATATCTAGTTTCCTTTAATATTCAGATCAAAGTCTCCTTGTATATGAAGCATCTCTTTAACCTTTCACTTATTAGTGTCTTCTGCTTTCCCTCTTCCTCATGGAGAGATGGCTCAGTGGGTAGAGCATCAGCCCTGAAGTCAGGAGGAAGGGGAGGAGATGGCTCAGTGGGAAGAGCACCAGCCCTGAAGTCAGGAGGACCTGAGTTCAAATCAAGCCTCTGCCCATTACAATCACCTTGTATAAATATATGTATAAGTGTATATGCATTTAAATTCATGTATGCATTTGTTTTCATTGTATAAGCTTATGTATATGTGGGTATGTGTGTGTGTGTGTATGTATATAAGCATACATATATGTATTGTATCATCTGCCATTCCCCAGGCTATATTCCTATTTCAAAACAATTAATATCTAACTCATGATATGTCTTTCAATTGCAATTTTCTCTCCTTACAAATATTCACAGCCCCTTATTCAAATAAATCTAGACTTTCCTCATTATTATAAGTTTTGTTTCCTAGTAAACTTCATGTTAACCCATTTATTTCTCCAGCTCTGCTTTCATTTGCCTCCATACCTCTCCTTGAACAACCACTTTAATTCTATTTTTTAAAGACTTCATTATCTTGATATTATAGACATTCCTCCTCCAAACTGAAATCTACTTTGGAACAGAGTTAAAACATATTATATTGTGACTACATTTCAAAAAGTAATTAAAACATCTATAATTTTTACTTGAAGAACTCACTGCTAGACATATACAGCAAAATAATCAAACACAGAAAGAAAAATATAAAAATATCTAAAGCAATTTTGTGTGTGTATGTGTGTGTGTGTGTGTGTGTGTGTGTGTGTGTGCGCGCGCTAACAAAAAACTGGAATAAAAATGGGTTATCATTAATTTGGGCTAATTAAATTGTAGTCCATGAATGCCATGGAATATCATGTTACTCTAAGAAAAAATGAATATGAAAAATTTAGAGAGACATGAGAATAATCATTTGAACTAATTCAGCAAGAAGAAAAGAGAAACAGGAAAACAATATGCACAAAGACCACAACAAAGTTAATGAAAAGAATAATTTTTGTTTTCTAGAAAAGAGAACATTGTATAAATTTAATGATTAAGTTTGACTCTGGAAAAGAGTTGATTAAATATACCTCTCCTTTCATTATAGGGGTGTGAACTATGGATATAGGAATCTGCATAGACTGTCAGATATGGTTGGCATTTTGGTTGGTTTTGCTAAATTGCATGCTCTCTCTCTCTCTCTCTCTCTTTCCTCTCTCTCTCTCTCTCAATCTCTCTCTCTCTCTCTCTCTCTTCTCTCTCATTCTCTGTGTGTCTTTTTTAAAAATCTTTATTATCAGGTAGGGAAAGGGGAAAGAATATATTTGGAATTAATATGATGTCAAAACAAAAGACATCAATAAAACAAAGAGAAAAAAAATCCTGATTATGCCATTCTTCTGCTCAAAACTCTTCATTGACTTCCCAATATTTATTGAATAAAGTTCCTGGAATTCCAGTCCCTTCAGAATCTTTTCCTAATCTACCTTCTTAGTAGCTTTAATTACTATACTTTTTTATTTTTCATTGGGCTAAACCAAGTGCAAAACCCTCTACCTATCTTGAACTATTTCATCCTGGCGCCTTTGTCTAGGTTCTTTTCCTATTCTGAAATGCAATCTCCTAATCATTTGCTTTTCTATTCATTTAATTATATCCAGTCTTTAAATCTTAGCTCATATTCCATCTCTCCTAAAGCCTTCCCTGACTCTGTTGTTGGAAATAATCTTTCTCAATTTGGGTCTCACTTAGAATTTTATTTGGACCTCTCATGCATTTTTAATCAAATTACTTTGTATTTTTTTGATACTTACATCTGTTTTAGCACACTATCAGAATATAAACTCCACAAGAGCAAGAACTTGACCAATTTTTTTAAATTTACCTCAAACTTAGAACAAAACTCTGTAAAACAGGAATTTAATAACTGCTCATGGAATTGAAATAAAATTTGGTAAATTAATAGGCTGAAAGTGAAGCATTAGTCCCTAAAGTCAAGAAAGGGAAGGTTGAGTGGATGACCTACGTAGCCACAGGTCAATTGGAAGACTCTGGAATTCAACTCCATTATCACCAGAAGCATAAAAAGGTGGGGTAGGATGGCATCTTAGTTGGCGTAGCAAAAAGAGAACTGCATTTATAAGCAGAAATCTAACCCTAACATTTACTAGCTATGTGACCATAAGCATTTCCATAAGATTCATTTTTCTCATATGAACATATAAATGCTGTATATGTGTACACAAGTGTGATCTTTCTGTTTGAGAATACAAGATAAGTAATTAATTCTTTCACTACCCATCTCACTGGACTATGGTTTGGAAAGTGATTGGGAAAGGACTTATTTTTAGTATTCTTTCTGCTCTCTCTAAAACATTAATTCATATACCACATCTACCTCCTAACACACATACACACACACACACACACACACACACATGCACACAATAATTTCAGATCATTGTAAGGGAACACAAGTATTTGAGCCATCTGAATGTGGAATGCATTGCCCTAAGTGATTATTACTGGAAAGATTCAAGAAGACACTGAATGACCACTTGGCATGTTGTAAAGACAATTTATGCTTCATGTAAGATTAATGTAAGTTCACTTCCAACTTTTGGCAGTTGTGATAATAAAGTCACTGAAAATTGTTTTTGAAACATAATATATACATATAAATATATATGCATGTACTTTTATGGATGTGCATAAAATCAAATATGTTTATATGTATTACTGTTTATATACATATGCACACACATGTGTATAGACAGATCTACAACTTACATATTCAACACATACATATACACACAAAACACATACACACATGTGCAGCAATATGTCCATATATGTATGTGGTCTATGTGTGCGTATGTGTGTGTTTGTGCGTGTGTGTGTGTATACTTATCCCAGAAGACATTTCCAACAAATTACCATCCTATTTTTTTGGCCTGGCCTAACCCAAATTAGTTAGGATGATAGAGTTGGATGTGAAATTATTGAATATGAAGCCAACCAGAGGTTTGCTCCCAGGCAATGAAAATTCAGAGCTATAGCTATTATTTATAGTTTTGGGGGTCAGCTCCTTTCCTCCTCTAATTGGCAAGAGCAGAGCAGACACCAAAGGAACACAAATCACAGTGACTCCCTTCTTCCAGTCCATCTTCTGGATAAAGCATCTGAGGCAGACTTTCTGCCGACATATTTATTTCTATTGCCTATTGAGCATGAGAGAAGATAACAATCCTGAATAGCACAGACAAGGAACGAAATGAAATTTTAACCCTGGTAATGTAAGATACATTGCACTTCTTCTCTTTTTAGAGTATATTTGCCAGTTGAGATCATTCAGCAGGAATGCAGAATAGTACCCAGTGATCCAGGGGAGAAAGAAAAAGAAAGGTGGAAAATTTCACTTTAGGATTAGGTGAAAAAAGATTCATAGAATTGTCTCTGCAAGCCTACCTGTCCCCTGAATCCTTTCTGAGGTTGAGAAGGTTAATCATTACTTAATATACTATGTTTATTCTTGTTATCATTGCTATTATTTCAATTTCTTATTTCTGTCATTGTTTGGGGACAAAATTAATCTTCTCTCTTGGGGATCTTCATAATATAGGCATCTCACAGCCCAGTGACCCTGTATGACTCTCTTCTCAGTGGGAAGCCAATAATGACATACTCTTTCTATTCAATTAAGTCATAAAGGCTTCCTTCGACATTCCTTTTACTAAACAAAGAAGGAAAGTAATCTTTAGACACCCTACTTCAAGCTCTGGTTTTAGCAGACAGTGGGAATGCTCTAGAAGGGAAGAATCTTTCTTCTCTTCCTTGATTTAGGAAACACTAATAGAAGAGCTGAGAATCTAAGAATCCCAGAGTTGGAGAAGTCAGAGAGCATCTAGAATGATTCTTACCTGAACCACTGACCTGCCAAATAACAGCCCAATAGTCTCTGCCTGAATTCCTCCAGTGATGAGCAACTCACTATCACACAGGACAGGACATTCAATACTCATACAGTTTTAATCGCTTTCTCTTATCCTAGGTACAGGTTATTCTCTCTCTACCAATTAATTCCAGCTCTATTATTTGAAGCAATGAACATTTTGAGGGATTCATTGTTTCCTCTTGCAGACTGTAACACCTCTAAGAGGAAGAGATGAGTCATCAACAATATTACCATTACCACCACCATCATCAAAGCTGTTTCTTTCTTCTCTACTGCAACAGTAGCTTCAAGATCAAACCTGGAGATGTCATGGTCTCCTCCCAGAGGGACTTAATCCTCTCAGGTCTGAAGCTCTAGCCAGGTGTTGAGTTATTCTGACTTATGAGTCAGTAAGTGCACACTCATTTACTCCAGTGTATGTAGTTGGCCCCAGAACATGTTTGATATCCATCCTCATCAGACGTCTTGTTATTTATTTACCTCCCAAAGCATCAACCCCCAACCCCCTACTATTACCATATATCCCTCACTTCACTCTCCACTTTTTATTCTTGCAAAAATAATTAAATTGGTCCTTACAATGCTTCTGGAAAGGACAAAATAATCTATTGCTTTCTGACATATCTGTGATTCCCTAGTCTAAAACCCTGTTCGCTGAACATCAGCTTCCTTTATAGGGGACCATATTAGAATATATCTCCCTCCTATTACAATATAAATTTCATGAGGGCAAATATTTTCTCTCTGTGAGTCTCTGTCTCCATCTCTTTGTATGCATCTGTCTCTGTCTCTTTGTCTCTCCCTTTCTCTATCTCTCATCAAAAAAAGCTTGTGCATATTATTTCATTCATTCATTATCATTATGAGAAGAATTGATATTAACAAAATACATTGCAGTTTACACTTTTTTCAGAAAAAATTCTGTGATGTAATACACACACATACTATTATAATCATTTTACCAATGAGAAAATAGATGTTTCAAGTGGGTATTTGATATAGACAAGGTCACACAGTAAATAAGGGATAAAGCCAGGGCTCAAAATTAAGTGCTCCAGTTTCACATCCAATGTTACCAGAAATAAAGACAATATAAGACTAGGATATTCTAGGAGATAAGTGTTTTTCAATTGCCTGATTGAAAAACTAATATATTTGCCCCAGAAAATGTGAAGTATTCCTCTTTTTCACCTTTCTATCTGTGTTCATGTTGTTTTTCTTCACCACTGATCTGTAGCCTGGTCAAAGGGAAAATTATAAAAAGAAAACTCCCTTGGGGATTTAAAAAAAAAAAGTTTCTTAGTATCATCGGTGTGGTTCAATAGAAGTAGAGTTGGGTTCAATCTTCTTAAGGTTAGAGACTTTTTCTAGTCTTTGGATCACTAATGTTTAGCACAGTATTTTTCATATAGTAAAGTGATCACTTTTCTTATTAAAGAGCAAAGTTTAGGGTGATTGCAAGGAAAGAATTCCCAAAATTGAGAATTGTCCAATATAAGATTAAATTTAAACTTCTTTGTCTTGTACAATTTAACACCAGCCTATATTTCTACTATGGTAAGATACATGTGTGTATTTGTGTGTGTAGAGAAAGAAACAGAGACAGAGATTTACATAGACAGAGACACACAGAGATAGATACAGAGAACTTGTTATAATTATACAGATAGAAACAGACAGACAGATCGGTAGGTAGGTAGAGAGAGGTTGATAGGGAGACATATCTATTTATAGATATATCTACAACCTAGTATAATTATATATAATTCTCTTTCTAGAGTACATAATTCCCTTCTAGAAACTCTCTCCTCTATAGGTTTTCATACCACTCTTCTCTTCTGGTTTTCCTCCTACCTGATTGACAGCTCTTCTCAGCCTCCTTTATTGGTTCTTCACCTATTTCATGTCCTCTAATCATGGGTGTCCCCTAAGACTCTATCCTAGGCCTCCTCTTTTTGATCTATATTGTCTCACTAGGTAATCTTTTCAGCTCCCTTGAGTTCAATTATCAACTCTATGCAGGTGATTTCCACGTTTAGATTTTCAACCTTAGTCTCTTTGCTGAGCTTTTGTCCCAAATCCCCAACTGTCTCTTGGATATCTTAAACTAAATGTTCCATAGTTACCTTAAACTCAACATTTCCAAGAAAGAACAAGATTATCTTGTCCTTCGAACTCTCTCCTATTACAAGCTTTCTGAAGCAGAAAGACTCTTAAGAATACAACTAATCTTTTAATCACCAAAGACCATGACCTCATTAATACTAATAACAGCAACAATAACAATAATAAACATATGTACAATGCCTACTCTGTGCCAAACACTGTGCTAAGTATTTTATAAATATTATTTCAATTGATCCTCACAACAACACTGCTGTCCCCATTTTGCAGTTGAAGAAACTGAGTTAAACAGAATTTAATTGATTTGCCTCCAGTCATATAATTAGTCAATGTTGGAAGTCAGGTTTGTACTTAGTTCTTCTTCCTTCCAGGATTAGGAGTCTCCCACTTTGGCACTTAGCTTCCTTATATGATGGCTGAGTATCATACTCTGCTTCTCAGTTTCATTCACTCCACATTTCCAACCCATTGACTAATCTTATTGTTTCTACTTACACAATCTCTCTTGTATTTGACTCTTTGTCTCAGTTTATAGAACCACAACCCAAATTCATGCTCTGATCATCTCTTTTTTGAATTACTTCAACAGCCTTCTAACTACTCTCTCTCTCTCTCTCTCTCTCTCTCTCTCTCTCTCTCTCTCTCTCTCTCTCTCTCTCTCTCTCTCTCTGTGTGTGTGTGTGTGTGAGTGTGTGTGTGTGTCTCTCTCTCTCTCTCTCTCTTTCACTCTCTCTCTCTTTCTTTCTCTCTCTCTCTCTCTTTTATCAAATATCTTCCCACTCTAATGCATTCTCTGTTTAGCTGCCAAAATGATTTTTCTGAAGTGTTGGTCTGACCATATCAAACCCCTGTTCAATGTAAACTCACTTTCGTATCTTTCTAGACTTGTTACATCTAATTCTCCTCCACACTTTCTATGTTCCAACAACACTTCTGTGTAGCTGTTTCTCCAAAATGATATTTCACCCTCTTTCTTTGTATTGTCATACTACTCTTCTTCCACACCTGGAATCTGCCTCTTGAATTTCTTAGACTTCCTTCAAGACTTAGCTCAAATCTTATCTACTCCATAAGGCCTTTCTCTGTCCTCTAGCTGTTTAATGACGTGCCTTCTCACATTTGAAAACATTCTCAGAGTTACTTCAATTTACTCTAGATGTGTCTTTTCTATGCCTAAATTGTTACATATCTTCCCACTGAAATGGGTCTCCTTTGAGATGAGGAACTATTTTTGTTTTTTGTTTTTAATCTTTGGATTTCCATCACTTTGTTCCTGGCACAAAGTTAATACTTAATAAACTCTTATGGACTGACTCAATCACTCAGGAGACTAAAACTGACCTTGCTTTCTGGTTTCTTGAATATAAAAACTCAACTGGAGCTCCAGCTCTTCCCTGACACTTGGTTGATGGGCCCATATGGACAAATCAGAGGTGGAGGAGCTATACACAATTGAATCAACATGGTGTCCTTGTTATATATACTTGAATATCCTTCCTCCAGCTATAACCAAATCAATCTCTTTTTGCTAACTATTGAATGACCTAGTAGTGCCTCTTTGTTTTTCTAATATAATATCAGATTTAAACTACCAAGGGATGGAGTTGAGTTAGTCTCAGCCCATAACACCTTCTCATCTGATCTAGATTCCAAACAAATTAGATTGCGCCTAGTTTTTGTTCCCTCTTGTCTACTCCTACAATGTTCTCCCTCTCCCTCTTCACTAACAGAATTCAAAACATACTCTAAAATCTATGCAACATGCCTTTTTTTTTTCCCTGGGAACAAACCATCCCAATTTTTTTTAAGTCCTTTCCATCAGAATTAACATAGCATTTTATTCTGAAAGTCTTTGATAATTTTTAAAATAAGATTATGTCTCATAGCTCTTTGTGTTGTTTTTTTATTTTAGCTTCCCCACAAAACTGTAAGTTCCCAGAGGGTGTTATTTCTGTAAATTCTGTAAGGGACCTCTCTAAACTCATAGAAGGGGAGATGTGTCTGTAGCTTATGAAGATCTTAGATGGAAGAAGGCAGGGACTTTTGTGAGGAAAGAGTAAACAAAAAGTAAAGTATGAGATTGTAGTGAGAGAGCAAAGTTGAGAAGAAATGATGTGCAGAACCTAGCCCTGATGTCCTATTTACCTTGTTGGTCTGAAGGGAAATAAGAATTCTTTATAATGTTCCCCTCATTCTGCCCTCTAATGAATGTCTTTAGCATGTAATTCTGGGGAGGGAACTAGGTAAGCCCAGCTTGGAGAAGTAAAAGAAAGGAGATGGAGCAGTATCAATATAGAGAGTCTTCCTGTGACACTGATGTTTCATCCTCACCCTTGCTTTTAACTTATTGTCTCTTGCATCTTGTTGCTGTTGTTGTTGCTCATCCTTTGAAAGCAGACAGATGACATCACTGCAATGATGTTAAAAATCATTAAAGATCATTTCCATTGACTTCCAGGATGCTTCTTTGCATTCCTAGCTCACAATTCTAGTCTGACAAGTCAATCCAGGCAACAGATCGGATGGACTCCCCCACTCTCAAGGAATGGAGGTATGAGAGTAGGTGGTTTGGGGAAATGGGTAATGCAGCAGCCTGCTGCTTATTTTAATTCCTTGTCATTTACCTGGCAGTCTATTTTAAGTAAGTGTCCTTTTGCCTTACTATATTGGATGATTTATTCAGGCTGGTTGTGGAAAGCAATTTAATGGGGAAAATGGGAAGTTGTGAATATATAATAGAGCCAAACAGGTTCATATTAGAACACAAAATTTGAACAGTTCAGTGGAATAGTGGATAGATCACAGGCTCAAAAACACCTGAATTTGAATTCCAGCCTAAGGCAAAGCTATTTGACCTTGGGACAGTCCCTTAAGGTTTCAGAATGTTTTCCTATCTGTTTAATTGGGATAATAATGTATCTATCTATGCAGGTTGTGGTGAGGATCAAAGGGGATAATACATGTAAAACACTTTTCCATCTTTATGTTATTAGGTAAAAAGTAGCTTTTAGCTGTCATATCTGCCTTTATTTCCAGTACCTAGCACAGTGTTCTGTTGATGGTCAGTTTTTATTAAATACTTGGTGATTGATTCATGACTGGTAGATAATTCATATTCTTTTTTTTCCCTACTGAGATATTGTAGACACAGATAAGACAAAGACTGCTTTAAAACCAAGTATGACACACAAATGCAAGATATTATTTTTATACCATGTCTATTTCATTAAATGAAGTGAGATTCCCCATACTCGCTATCTTCAATTTTCTTCAGCTATCACAGAACAGTGCACCTGAAACTACAAGCAATGAAGTCAGCATTAAAAGTTTATTTGCTGCCAATTGGCTGGCCCAAGCCCATGACTTTAACAACTTTTCAGCTTCCTTTGCAACACGTCTTGCTGCTTTCTAATCTCTTCCCAGCTTCAAGCACTGGCAGTCTAACTCCCCATGCCTGCAAATCTCTATTCAGCCTTTATACCTGTGTGCTGGGGAGAGAGCATGAAGAAAATTGCAATGCCAGAAATAAAAAAAAAAAAAAAAAAGCCTACCGCCACCTAAGTCGGCACCATTCTCCTGTGACAGCACTTTACTGCTAAGAGAGATGACATCGGGACAATCAAACGTTTCCATATGGCCACTACTCCAGCGCTCTAAGAGCAAAGCAACGTAAACTCCTCCTTCAGCCCCATGCGAATTCTTTCCTGCTGCTAAGACAGTAGAGAAGGGATGACTGGCATGTTTTCATTCTTTGCCTCCCCTTTGGTCAAGGGTCCCTAACCTCTTTTTGAAGAGAAGTGATTTTTCATTTCCCAGAAGCATTGAGATCTCTGTTGTGCAGAGGGTGGTGGAAGACTGACAGCAAGCCCTCCCTGAGCCAAAGCAGGAGAGGATGAGGTGCTGCTAGTGAGGATGCTCACCACGGTACCATGAAGCTGGCAAATCGCCAGCGAGGTCTGGACACAAGTCGACACTTAGTAGCAGTAACTGACTCACAACCTTCCGAAAGAGGTTGCTCTAAAGCTCTAATGTTAGTGCTCCCCTATGAGGCTACCTCCAATGCATCCTGTTGTACATTACAGTTTGGATGCTCTCTCCTCCCATTTCCATCACTTTGTTCCTGGCACAAAGTTAATACTTAATAAACTCTTATGGACTGACTCAATCACTCAGGAGACTAAACTGTCCCATCCCGCTTAAGGGTGGGGCTGATTTGCACCTTTCTATGCATTCTCAGTGTTTGCTTAGCACAATGTCTGACACATAATAGGTGCTTAATAAATGCTCTTTAACTTGATCTGATTTACTTGACAGTTAAACAATGTGGATGACGTTAAGGGATCTCCTCAATTTGTCTTTTTGAGTTGCCATATTTTCCACAAACACTAGACTTGATGTGTGCAGGAAGTCCTAAACATGTCAAGATTAAAGCCCACTCTCAGCTAACATAATTTGCTTTTTGCATTTCAGTTAACTAGAATGTTTTGGACTTGTCGTCAAGAAGGTCTAAATCTAAATCCTGACTTTGAAACTTACTGGGTATGTGACTATGGGCCATTCGCTTAATCTTTCAAAGCCTCATTTCCAAGTTTTCTAAAATGGACATAGTAATCTATAGATCAAATAAGATCACACCGTGATGCAAAAGCCTCAGTGCGACCCAAAGCTTATGCAATCTTAAGCTTTAATAAACTTTAAACTGAAACAAGATTTTGGGAGCATCTTGTATATGTAACATGTATAATAATATTTAAATTTATCTGTAACTTTTGCTATTAGTATATTGATGATGATGATGATGATGAGCATATCACAGGGCTGTTCTGAGATGAAAATGACATTGTATTTTGAGTGTTTTCTAAATTTTAACTTATCACAACAATGTTAATTATTATTATTACCTATTGATTGTGGCCAAATCTACTGGGAGGGAAGGAACATTCCCCTTTTGGGCAGCTAGAAGGCACAGTGGATAGAGTGATAGGCACAAAGCTAAGAAGTCACCTTGTTTGCCTCAGTTTCCTCATCTATAAAATGAGGTAGATAGGAAATGGCAAACCATCCCAGTGTCCAAAACTCCAAATGGGGTCATAAGAAGTCAGACAAGACTGAAAGTAACTGAACAAATATCTCTTTTAAGAAAGGAAGTGGCTCATATGAAGGAGTGTTCCAAATCACTATTGATCAACTTAAGCAAATTAAGACAACTCTAAGATACCACTACACACCTGTCACATTGGCTAAGATGACAGGAAAAAAATAATGATGAATGTTGGAGAGGATACAGGAAAACTGGGACACTGATGTATTGTTGGTGGAGTTGTGAACAAATCTAGCCATTCTGGAGAGCAATCTGGAATTATGCCCAAAAAGTTATCAAACTGTGCATACCCTTTGATCTAGTAGTTCTGCTACTAGGCTTATACCCCAAAGAGATACTAAAGAAAGGAAAGGGACCTGTATGTGCCAAAATGTTTATGGTAGCCCTGTTTGTAATGGCTAGAAGCTGGAAAATGAATGGATGCCTATCAATTGGAGAATGGTGGAGTAAATTGTGGTATATGAACGTTATGGAATATTATTGTTCTATAGGAAATGACCAGCAGGATGAATACAGAGAGGAGTGGCAAGACTTACATGAACTGATGCTAAGTGAAATGAGCAGAACCAGGAGATCATTATATACTTCGACAACGATATTGTATGAAGATGTATTCTGATGGAAGTGGATTTCTTTAACAAAGAGAAGATCTGACTCAGTTTCAATTGATCAATGATGGATAGAAGCAGCTACACACAAAGAAAGAACACTGGAAAATGAATGTAAACTGTTTGCATTTTGGTTTTTCTTCCCAGGTTATTTCTACCTTCTGTATCTAAAAGATACTGTGACATATTTAACATGTATAAGATTGCTTGCCATTTGGGGGAGGGGGTGGTGGGAGGGAGGGGAAAAATCGGAACAGAAGTGAGTGCAAGGGATAATGTTGTAAAAAATTACCCAGGAATGAGTTCTGTCAATAAAAAGTTATTAAAGAAAGAATGAAAGAAAGGAAGTGGATCTGTGATTTCATTGGTATAGGACATTCCCAAGTGAGGAGATTTTCTCTTCCAGTACATATCTGCACATACTCTTAGAGAACTGTCTAGGACATTAGGACTTGTCCTAGTTCATGCAGCCAATATGTGTCAGAGATTGAATTAGATGTCATTTCTTCACAAATCCAAAGCTCCTCTCTCCCCATTACTATACTACCTCTCACCGTAGACTGTGATTATTTTTCCTATAGTTCTCAGATATGATAGTAAATGTTTAATAACTAGCTCTTTATGAATATTAAACCACTTTTAATTTTAATCTATACCATTAGAATTTTCTCTATCACTTTCTTAAATTCAATCAACAAAATCTGATCTGTCCCATCTGCCAATTATAAGGTTTAAACGTTTGCAATGAGTGAAATTAGATGTCTTTCCATAGAATATGAGAGAGAAGGCAGTTACACCTTGTTTTTAAATTTTTTTTCTCTTTTCCCAAATATGATAGACTAGGGCCAGGGTTTCCAAATGATTTATTGGAATCTACTGGAATATTTCAAAGAGATGTCTTGTTGCTACCATTATATTCCCTTCTTTGGTTTTCTAGATTTTTTTTTTTGAGGAAGAAAGGAGTTAAGTGAGGCTGCAGTCACACATTTTCCCAGCTCTGCTTGAAGATTTTACTATCAGTATCCCCTCATCTTGTCCTAGAGATCTCAAGGCTTTGGGGAAATTAAAAGAAAACGAGTAAAAGGTGATGGTGATAGGGCTCCAACTTGCATTAAGTCAGGTAATTTTGCTCAGCAGCTTTTATTTTCATTCCAAATGTGTCTGGGCAATGTTCACCTTCATCAGCAGAAGAGTTGGGTATCATGAAACATTGAAGTTTTCATCTCCTCTTGATTGGGCTCTGCTGCCATTGAAAAAAGCCTTTGCCTGAAAGCAAGAAACATGTCACACCTTAATAGCTTCAATTCAGAGGCGACTTAGGCTTTTTAAACTTTCCGAGGCTTTGGTGAGGATGGCTGGGTTGCTTCGTTTGTTTGTCTCATGTGCATTTCTATTCAGAGAATAGTCTCTGAAAAGTCTTTCATTGAACGCACACACTTATCCAAAGGGAAGGAGAAACATGCTCTACATGAACATTAGTGGCAGCTAAAATTTGTCATGTGGTAGATCAAAAAGCAGAGAAATTCCTTGTAAAGGAATACAAGGGAAGGAGCAGAAAAAATATCACCAACATGGATACATGGAGACATTGGATGGAGGTGAAAGGATTTGGACATGAGAGGGCAGAAACTTCCAGGAGAAGGAACCTTATTTCAGGGAATGTGTTAAGTGTCACAGAAGGCAAAGAAGGATACAATCTTGGAAAACCCAACTGGAAATAGTTATAAGCATCCTTTCTGAAGTTTCTATGCTCTAAGAAACCCTTTCAGTCAATCAGTTAGTCAAAAAAATATGAAGTTCCTACCATGTAATAGACAGGGTAGTAAATGCTAGAGATAAATGTAGAAGAAAAAGACAATCCCTTAAGGAGCTTATAATTGGTCAAAAGTAAATTCTCTGAGCTTGAAATATAACTACATATATTATATGCGCATACACACACATATATAGATTGTGTGTATATATACATATATATGTACTAAATTATGTAACACACTCATGTATATCCCCATGTACATACACACATAGTTTTGTATCTCTTTCCCCCCCGCTCCCCACATATATCACATATTACCCAGTCTCAGGATATAGGACCAAGCACCTATTTATCTACATTGTTAACAGCATTAAGTCCCTGTGCAATGTTTTGAGACAGTTTGGTGTCAAAATGTTTACCTTAGAGTCAGAAAAAAACCAAGTTCAAATCCCATCTTTGACACTGATTAGTTGCATGGCTGAGTCAGTTGCATATCCTCTCTAGGTCTCAGTCTCCCTATTTGTAAAGGGGGTTAACAATTGGAGTCTCTAGCAGAACTGTTGTGAGGTTCAAATGTAAGTTTTGAAATATTTACAAATATCATTATTCTGATACTGGCACTCATTTGTTCTGTGAGTCAGCAAATTTATTCATTAAGTATCTATTGAGTAAAGAATTTCTTGTTGAGTATTGTAGGAAGATAATAAGATTTAGATGAGTGTACATGAAACTTGTACCTAAGAATGGATAAGAAGAGTACTATGGGAGATAAATGAGAAAAAGGTAATTTCCTGTGGGGATGGTAAGACAAAGAAGATGGTTTCTGGAGGAAGTACCCTTAGTTTGATTCTTAAAGGATATGTTCATTTTCATTGGCATTTAGGGCATTTTGTAGGAGGGTTTTGTTATATTCCTTGATATCAATGTAACAAGACTTTGTACCTCCAACACCCTAATTTTCCTTATCATGGAACAAGAGATGAGACTTTAGGGATTATTGAGTTCAAGCTTTTCATTCTGCAGATGAGGAAATTGAGATCTAGAGAGATTAATTAACCTCCCCTATTTCACAAAGCTAATAATTATATGAGGCAGAATTTAAACCCAGAACTTCTGACTTCAAAGAAGCATTGTATTCATTACATCAAATTGTGCATCATTGGGTATCAATCATATATACATATATCTAAGCTCATTTTGATTTCTTTGTAATTTCATTTCTTACGAGGCTGGAGAAGGGAAAAAATTTCCATTTATTACCCACTCAATGGAATAGTGCTTCTTTTTTATTTGTTCCAAATTTATCTTGTTCAAGATTAAAGTGGAATTTCCTATTTCTAGCATTTTGGGATTTGGCAAACAAGTCTGTTTTCCTTCTTTGTATCTTTTATGATTTAATTGACTTCGATCACAGCTTCTCTTGGCCTTCATGTTTTCACATTGAAGAGTTCTGACCTTTTTAGGTCCTACTTCTATACACTTAATCATTTTAGGGACCTTTTTCTGGATATTCTCCAGATCCATTGTTATTTCTCAAGCTGTGATTAGAATGAAAATGCCTCTTTCCCAAAAATCATGATAGACTTTTGGATATTCAATCTTTTTGGATTAAAGGGTATCAAACTATGCATTTTTGTTGTCATTTTTACTCAATAGGAAATTTCCTTTATATTTTTAATTACCTTAGACTTGGAAACAAGTCAGTCCCCTAGGTAACCAATATTTTAATTCTTAATTAACTCATTTCCATGGTCTTTTTTTTAATTTAAATACATCTTAATTGATACCTTTTGTTTTTGCATATTCCACATTTCTTAATGACTCTCTTCCTCCTCAATCTTCTTGAAAAAAGTCTTTCTTTAAAATTGAGTAAAAAAGAAGGGAGGCATATTGGGGCCAGTTGTGGTGATGGGGGGACAGTGGTAGAAGGGAGGAAGAACAATTCCTGAAAACTAAATAATACATTGAAAAAATCTGACATTATACACAGTGCTCCATACGTATAACTCAGCTGAAAAACAGAGGGAGATGCCTTCTTATATTTCTTCTTGGGGGCCAAGCGAGGTTATTGTAATTTTTCAGCAACTATTTGATTTCCTAGAATCACACTCTTTCAACATTTAATTAATCTGAAAAGAAACAATGGCCTTGAGAAGAGGTCCAATAGATGTGCCACTCAGACTAGTTATGTGCAGTGATTCAGTTAGAGAGAAAAATGGATGCCCCATTACCTTGAGCAATGTGGTTGTGAGAAAACAAAGAGGAGACAGAGGAGGAAGGATGTAGAGAGAATAAAGAGAGGAGGTAAAATGACTAGAAAGGCAAAGAATAATCAATAGAAATGAGAAAATAAGCAATAAAAGAAAGGATGAGATGAAGAAAAAAGAATGTACTAAGAAACAGTGATGATACCTTGATAGAAATAGGAAGTTCAGGCTCAGGTCTGGAATATTTGGAAATATTTTTATGTTCCTGGAGTCCAGGAAAGGGAAAAGGTAGTCAGAGATATTTCTCAGGTAGAACTTCAAACATAGAACACATAGAATCCTAGTATGCTGGGACCTCACATTACTTTTAATTCCTGAAAAAGAATAGGTACTGAAAAAATGAAACCATACTCAAATGGAAATAGGGACACTCGTTAGTACTTAAATATCCTTGTGGGCCACATAGTGACTTAGAAAACTACATATTAACATTATCTTCCTTCTTTTGTATTTTTACAGTAACTAGGTGGTGCCATAATGCATAGAATTCTAGGGCTGGAGTCAGAAAGAGTCATCTTCCTAAATCCAAATTTGGTTTTGGACTTATCAGCTTGTGATCTTAGACAAGCATTTAACCTGGTTTCTCTCAGTTTCCTCATCTGTAAAATGATCTGGAGAAGGGAATGGCAAACCACTCCAGTATCTCTCCAAGAAAATCCCAAATGGGGTCACAAAGAGTTAGACATGACTAAACAACTATATCTATCTATCTATTTATCTATCTATACATATATATATACATATATATGTATATATATATATATATATATATATATATAGTGATTCTGTTAAAAAAATTCTCCAATTAATTTTAAAATATGGTTTGGGCCACACTCGGGAGTGTGATGGGACACTTGTTAGACACTGCTCTAAAATATTCTGAAAAAAAATCATAACTCACACTTTTCAGGAGGTTTTTAGACTTTGTAAGAGAATCCATTTCACTTTTGGACAGTTCTAATTGTTTAAAAATTTCCCCTTATGTTGAGCCTAAATCTGCCTTGTTATAACTTCCATGCATTATTTTTTTTCCTATCTTCTGGGGATAAGCAAAACAAGTGTAATCCTTTTTTTTTTTTTTTGACATAATCATGTAAGGAAGCTGTGTAGTATAGTTGTAAGTCTATTGCATTTTGAATCAGAAGACTTGGATTCCAATTCTGGCTCTGACATCACCCACCAAGCAATAATCAATCATGGAGCAATTTATTAAGTGCCCATTATGACACAGAGGCAGTGCTTAATACAAAGGCAAAATGGAAATATTCCCTGCCATTATATTTAACATGAGGGAGGTGACACACATAGAAATATACAAAGTAGACCCAAGGCTCCCATGGATCAGAAGTATTTAACATCTGTGGATCTCAGCATCTTCAGGTATCAAAATGAAAAGATTAGAAAGAATGATCTCTAGGATTTCTTGCCATTCTACCCCGCCCCCATAACCCCTTCAAAAGCTTGAAGATATTTGCTGCAGGCCCCAGAAGTTTTGCTTTTGCCAGGCTTATTAAGTCCTGCCTGTTGTTATGGTTGTGTCTGATTTTTCCTGATTCCATTTGGGTTTTTCTTGATAAAGGTACTGGAGTGTTTTGTTTTTTCCGTCTCCAGTTCATTTTATAGGTGGGAAAACTGAGGCAAAAAGGGTTAAGTGACTTGCCCAGAGTCAGTTACTAAGTGTCTGAGGCCAGGTGTGAACTCAGGAAGATGCCTCTGAAGAGCTGCCCTTTTTGACAAGCTAACCATTCCTAATACCTTCAAGCTAATCCTGGTAAAGCATCATTCCTAGTATTCACACTATTCTAATTGTTCTCCTCTAAACAAAGTACATTTTATCACTGTGCTTCCAAAACACGGCCTTCAAGCTCAACACAAAATTTGAAATATGATCCAAGTCCAGGGCAGAGTACAGAGGAGCTATTATTTCCATGAATTTGGACATCACCCTTCTCTTAATGTACCCTAAAATCACAGTTAATGAATAGAGGCTGAGTCAGTTCCGGTTGCTATGAAGAGAGAATTTTCCACCTGAGAATAAGCAGATCTGCAGCATCGATAGCTAGGGATTTGGTTTCTTCTGAAATTAGGGATCTGAGAGAAGAGAACTCAGTCTACACCCAAGAGACACAAACAAGGAATCTTAGCAAAAAAAGGCAGTCAAAAGAGGAAACATCTTTAAGTCTATTTATTGTGTTAAACACATACCAAAGAAATACTGAATGGGAGTTGATGCATTTGTAACCGACTTCAACTTTTTATAGTTTGTGCCCAAGATTGCCTCACCCTGGGCTACTTTTAAATGTGGCAGGGGCCTGTCAATAGACAAATGTAATGTACTCCACTGGGCATGGTAGCAGATGAGGTCCATGGAGATATGGACAGGACCAGGGGATTTTTAATGGGCCATGGAATCCATAGGATAAATCTATCCCCAGTCTTTTTTTGGGAAACCCAGTGCTTGTGTGAGACAAAAGTTATTCAAGATAAATGAAAAGGTGTCCTGGTTAAGCGTTTAGAAGTTACTATTTTTTTTTTTCAGTTCAGACTATTAAATGAAATCAGTTGCTCATGTACCAGGCTTTTATACAAGAGAAGAATATATGAGAATTTTGATGTTGTTTCCCAAACCCCTTCTTCAGTCTGGTTATGAAGGTAGATGAAACAAGCTGCTGAATCCTTGCTAGAATTTGGGATAAGGCAGCAAGCCTCTATCTCTATGAAAAAAACAGGCAACTGAAATGGTCAAGGAATAAGAACAGATAGTTTTTGAAGAAAGAAATCTAATGTAGTAGTAGGCATATTAAAATGCCCCAAAATGAAAGAATGTAAATTAAATGAAGTGTAATAATAATGAAAAATAATAAAAAATATAAATTAAAATAATTGATATTTCACCTCATACCCCTCAGATTAGCAAATTTGACAAAAAAAGAAAAAGGCAACTCTTCTTTGCAGGAAAATAGACATTTTAATGCACTATTGATGGAGCTGTGAGTTGGTCCAGCCATTCTGAAAAATAATTTGGAACTGCACCCCCAAGTTATTAAACTATGTAGAGACTTTAAAAGAGACACTACTACTAGGCTTATACTCCAAAGGGATCAAATAATAAGGGAAAGTACCCAGATGTGTGAAAATCTTTGTAATAGCAAACTTGAAGTAGCAAACTTGCCTACAAATTGAGGAATGGCTGAACAAATGATGCATATTAATGCAATGGAATAATATCTAATAATAAGAAATTATGGTAGAATTGTTTCAGAGATATCTGGGAAGATGAATAAATTGATTTAAAGTAAATCAAGCAGATTTAGAGAACAATATAATTCCATAATTGATGAAGTTCCATAATGATGAAGTATACTATCTACCTCTTGATATAGAGGTGATGGGCTGAAGTGCAGAATGGTTTTTGGACATGACCAATTCAGTAATTTGGTTTTATTGACTCTGTTATTTGTTTATAAGGGTTTTGTTTTTCTGGGAAGCTAGGTGGCACAGTAGGTAGAATTCTGGACCTAGAGTTAAGAAGACCCATCTTTATGAGTTAAAATCTTGCCTCAAGCGCTTATTAGCTGTGGGAATCTGAGCACATCAATTATTGGTCTCAGTTTTCTCATCTACAGATTGAATAAGAGTAGGAAATGGCAAGCCATTCTAGCATCTTTGCCAAGAAAACCCCACACAGTCGCAAAAAGTCAGATAGGACTCAACAATACCACCTCCAGTTTGTTTTTCTATTTTTCTCTCTTCTCCTCCCTATCCTCCAACAAGAGGGAAGGGTAGAAATAAATGAGAGGGAGAGAAAATATTTTTCTGTTTACATTTTTTGTTAACTGAAAAAAAATTTAAATTTGAAGACGATCAATTCAGTATGTGTTGCATACTGATGCTATTCAAGAAAAGAAAGCTGATGTTAGCTGACATCACTGTTTACATAAAGTGCTTAAGTTTGCAAAGTTTGGGTTATTATTCTCAATTGCATTATATTGCATTTACCCACATTTAATCTAGTCTACCATTTCTCTGCCTATTTACACAGAGTTTACTGACATCTTCTTATAGTTTGCCTATATTCTTTTGATTTTTCACTACCCAAAAGAGCCTCATATCTGAGAGAATGTTTGCAAAAGTACTTTGAAAACTAGAATGTGCTATGCATATATGATATTATCTTACAAATATGCAGATTTCTCTTTGGTGAAGATATTTGTCATTTCTCATGCTTTGTTTTCTGTCTGAAAGCTTGTCTATGAAAACTGTAATAACTTTATTTTTTAATTGTTTTAGTGTAATTTTTTTGAAACATTCTTTTAGTTTGATAAAGTTCTATATAATATTGGCACTCGTTTATATTTGCTAATTATCTCAAGGAACCTTGATAAATTAATTGAGCATATTTTTCCCTCTGCCAATACCAAAAATTTATTTTCTTGATGAAATCTGCTTGTTCTAGGAATATGTTTTAAGTATTCAGTGATCTCAGCCATAAATATAGATAAGGCCAGGTTTTCCAGTATTGGAGTATAACTAAATTTTAAAAAAAGAAAAGAAAAAGGATTATTTCTCTTTTAGAAACATTCTTTCAGATGAGAGTAAAATTGGCAATCCATAAATCTTTCTACCTACCACTTATTTATAGTAAGTAAGATTTACACATTTTGACCAACAGGGTTCCATAATTTCCTACAGAAATGACTTTACAATTTGGAAGCAGGCGCTGAGTAGTTCTCCCGTTTGATTTATGTCAAATTTGCGCATCATGTCTAAAACATACTTTTATCTCTATTTATGGTTAGAGATGGGTTAAGAGTTAGAAATCCCCTCTTTGAATCCTGACTTTACCATATATAAGCTTGGATAAATCACTTCAACTTGCCAAGCTTCAGTTTCCTTGTCCTTTGAAATAGGGATAATTTGTCCAACATTATAGGGTGGGGGAAAGATTTGAATAAGGTATTCAAAGGCACAGCACAAAATATTAGAATCCACATTACCTTATTATCCATAACCTCATTATCCAGGACAATTCTCTCAGTTTTTACCCAGTGTCATGATTTATACCATCTTTAACCAAAAAAAAAAATTAAAATAAATAAAAATTTAAAAAAGAGACTTTATGTTTCTGATTGGAGCAGCTCAATCACACAGTAGATAAATTGCCTGGCCTGGAGTCAGGAAGATCTTGGACAAGTCACTTAACCCTATTTGCCTCAGTTTCCTCATTTGTAAAATGAGCTGGAGAAGAAACTGGCCAACCCCTCCAGGATCTCTGCTAAGACATGACTGAGCAACAACAGCACTGTTCCCATCATGGCACCTTCCTCTCAGAAGCGACTGAGTACAGACCCTCCAAGAGTGCCCATTTCTCTCACAGTGGCTTGTACTGCCAGCTCCGGGCCCATACAGAGAGGCAAGCCCAATGAGCCGCTCTGGTGGTGTGCTTTAGGGCAAGCCCATTCATCACCTGAGCTCTTACAGAGCCGAGTTGCCACAGTGCACTCATTTCCACTTATAACCTATCATCGTTTCTAAAAAATTAAAACTGTTTTTAATGTTTGGGGTAAATTTTATTACTCATGAAGGGATTAATAGCACAGGCTTATGCCGGCATTCCATTAGAAATGTTTCACAAACTTCTCTCAAGTATCGGTTCCCAAAGCATCTTTCTGTAATATTCAGATTTATGCCATTAGTCCTGGCTCCCACTCCTCTCCCTTCACTAGGTCTCTGCCCCTCATGCATCCCTCAGTGCCAGTAGAATAAAAAGCAGGAAATACCATGAAGGAGAAAGAACTCTGAACTTGGATTCAGGAAACCTGGGTTCGAGACTTAGCTCCATAGCATTAAGTTCAGTGTCTTTAATTAAAATCTTTAAACTAATTGGACCTCCTTTTCATTGTTATTAAATAAAAATGATAGAAGTTGGACTAGGTGATCTTTAACTCAGAGACCCTTCAGGCTTTATTATTCTATGATGCTATAAGCAAAAATTCCCTGACACTTCCCCCCGTGCCCAACTATGGTGCATACATCCATGGTCTTAATAGTTTGCCTTCCAACCTATTTCAAGCAATCAATGAACCAGTAAACATTTATTTAGTACCTACTGTGTGACAAGCACTATGCTAAGTACTGGGAAATAAAAACAAAAGGAAACAGCATTTTGTCTGTGAGACAACATGGTCATATAGAAGCACATACAAAATAAAAACACAATGATTGGAAGGGGGAGAGCTCAAGCAGCTGGACATTTGAGGACAGTTTTTTTGGAGAAATTGGTAGTTTAACTAAACCTTAAAAAAGATTAGGTATTTAGAAAAGCAGAGGTGAGGAGAGATTGCCTTTCAAGCATGGGTATTAGCCTGCCTGACATAGACGTGGAAATGGGAGATGGCATGGAATGCAGGAGAAATAGTAAGAAGTTGGTAAAATCATTTAACTCCCTAAATCTCATTTTTATTATAAAATGAAAGCTGAGAAGTTTGACTTGATAGTCTTTGGTTTAAGATCTAGGGAGTTCAATGGATAGGGCGCCAGGCCTGGAATCAAGAAGATTCATCTTCCTGAGTTCAAATATGGTTCCAGAAACTTATTAGCTTTGTCACCCTGAGAAAGTCATTTAACCTGTTTGCCTCAGTTTTATCATATGTAAAATGGGCTGGAGGAGATTTATATTTATATATATTGCTTTTGAAGAAAACAATTTATAAAACTTAAAGAATAGGAATAACAAACGCTTGTTATTCTATTGGTATGAGGAAATTAGAGGTGAGTAAGATACACCTCCAAAATTGTAAGATTCTTTAGGTAATAATGATCACAAATCACTGCTACCAGTGTATCTTACAGTTCTTTGATTTTATCCTCTATTCCTTTAAAACTCTCCCCATTTAGCAACATACCCCTTCCCACTTTAGCATGCCCAGCTCTGCCCACTAGGAGGGCAAAGAGCTGAGTTTGCATCTCAGCTGAGCTGGAACCGGTACCCAGACCAAACTGAACAGTTCCATCGAGGGCCTGCACTCACTTCTAAAGCCTTTTCTGTTCAAGGCAGTACCTGGCGGGACTTCTAATCACAGGCAATTGATATTCTACTGAGCATCCTTGGAAAATAATCTGCAAACAAGAGGCTGCAGGCTATAAAAGTCTCTCCCTCCTTCTCCCTTCCTCTCCTTCTCCCTCTCTCTCTTTTTAGATCATGGCTTACGGCTTAATAAAAACATAACCCAAGTAAGAGCAGGAAACCTTAGTACTTTGCCCAACAATGTTATCCTTTTAAGAGTTTTATTAATCGGTTTAAAGTTGCGCTGCATTTTGCTTGGAGGTGAAAGGTGTCTTTCCCCACTGACAAGATTGCCCTTGCATTTCGGGAGTTGGCACGGTTGGCTCAATTAAAAGAATGGCAGGGGAAAGAGGGTCAGTGTTGGAAAGCTTCAGGCTCTCACAGGGCCCAGGAGGAGTTGAACTGCAATTTGCCTTTTCTGCTGCACCCTTCCCTTGCCATACGTACCTTATACAGGTACATCATTTGTCAACTCTTTCCCACTGCACACATACACTCATACACACTTCATGCACATGCATGATTCCTTGTTGAGAGAAAACAATGTGAAGGTAAAAGAAAGGATTACCTGATTTTTTTCCCTCTTTGCTATTAAGAAATTTGTAATACCTTCAGCAAGGAAGAGTTACTAGCTAGCAAGAACAGACAAATACATCTGTCAATTTTAGCAGCCTTGTTCGAGCTCAATCAGTATGCCGCTGGAGAAGTCCTTGAAATGCTTAATTTTTTCCAGCACCATAAATGCTGTGATAGGTCTTATCAGTATTGTATTGACTGCACAGAATGAGACTCTGCACATAGAGTAGTTTTCTTGAAGGGATAGACATTAAAAGCACACACCAGGAACCCACTTAACAGGTTTCTAATAATATCATCTCAAATCGACATCACATTTTCATTCCTAACTACTCCATACTTGGTTGGCATGTACACATGGATTACTCACCCAGCTTTAAAATGCATCTTACTCAGGGGTGAGAAAAGTAGATCTCAGAGAATTCTAAGGTAGACTTTTCTGATCATGAAGGAGGGATGCCAGAAAGCAAGCGCAATGTTACTGGGCCAAGAGGGTGCCCCGATCACTTAATGAAGTCCTTTTCATTATTTATTCATTGTTTTGATTATCCCAATAGATACAGAACAATTTTCTTAGGGACTCAAGAGACAGTAAGACATGGTGGTATGAGTCCTGGATATAAACTCACAAAACCTGTGGTCAGTCCTGGCCCTGACCCTTGTTAGCTCTGTAATCTTGGATAAAGAATTTAACTACACCGTCTCAGTTTCTTCATCTGCAAAACAGGCTTAACAAAATTTTCACTACACATATTTTACTGATTTATTTATTTACTGATTTATATTGTTTTTGAAGAAAACAATTTATAAACCTTAAAGTAATAGAATTAACAGCCGCTTGTTATTCTATTAGTATGAGGAAATTAGAGGTAAGTAAACTTTGTCAATTCAGATTCAGGCTTTTACTGCTATAACTCCTCTTTAAATAGGGATTCTTAAATTGAGATCTAGAAATTTAAAAATGTATTTAGATAATTTATTTCAGTATAGTTTGGGTTCCTTTTGTAAACCTATGTATTTATTTAGTGCATTTAAAGACACTGAGAAAGGAGGTTCCATAGCCTTTACCAGATACTTCTGAAGAGGTCCATGTCACACACAAACACATTAAGAACCACGGCCTTAGAAGGGTATCTACAACACAAATATCAAATACAGGAGAAGACCACATCCCAAAGCATTCCTGAATGAGGCTCAAACCAGAATAAAATGTAATTGGAAAATGTTTAACAAAATAAATAAAAATAAAATAAGACATAGATGACATTACATTTTAAAACTAAGTCAATACACAACCCGCCATTTTAATTTGAGTTTAATATCACTGGCCTAATAGCAAATGCAAAAATAGCACAGTGGATAGAGTATTGGGCCTAGCAGTCAGGCAGACTTGTCTTTATTAGTTTAAATCTGGCCTCAAGACAATTACTGGTTGTATGACCCCGGGCAAATCACTTAACCCTGTTTGCCTCATTTTCCTTATCTGCAAAATAAGCTGGAGAAGGAAATGGCAAATCACTCCAATAAAAGGGCCAAGAAAGCCCCAAATGGGGTCACAGAGCCATGGACCAAACTGAAACACTTGAACACTACCACCAGTATTGGTCAAATTCAGAACTTGAGTATCAGTTGTCCTGACTTCAAAGTTAACTCTCCATCAAGGCTACCATGCTACCTCTTAAAGTGCTGCATAAAATGGATTACTTTAGAATCCAGGGCCGACAATATCTCCATATTCTCTCAATATTCCTGAAAAAAAAAAATCACTAGGTAAGTATGATTGTTACTAGTTTATAGGTCAGGAAATGGAGCCATGTTTTTGGGTGTCTTGCTCGTAAAGCAATATAGGAAAGAAGTAATGATAGTCAAATTGTTAAGTAAGTATTATATCCAATGTACATTTAGTACCATAGAGATCCTTAAAAAAGAGAAAATCCTCTTTCTCCCAGCAAGATTATAGTCTAAATGAGAAGAAAAGACAATGTAAGAACCCAAAAGCTGTTGAAAAGCTATGCAGTGAGATGACACTGGAGTTGCACACAGGAAGAACTGGGTTTAAATCCCATTTCCAATATTTACTATGTAGTCTTAGACAAGTCATTTAACTTTTATCTGTCTCAGTTTCCTCATCTGTAAAATTGGGCTAATAACAGCCCCTATATCTCAGGTTAATTATTAAGATAAAATAATAGTATTTGTAAAGTACTTTGTAAACCTCCAAGTGCTATATAAATGCTAGCCAGCTATCACTAAGTGTGTTAGCAGTTTAGAGAGCGGATAGATTACTATATGCTTCATTAAGGAGGCTTCATGTAGGAAGAGGGAATTGAGCTGAGGTTTTGAAGGGGAATTTAATCATTTGAAATGGTAGGAAAAAGTAGTGAGAGCATCCTAAGTAGGAGAATGGCATAGTCTCTTCCATGAAATCGAAATAAGCAAGATGTTTGGGAGTGGGAACAGAACAGCAGCGAGAAGACCATGATTTGTGTTTCTGTTGTTCAGTTGTTTTTAGCTATATCTGATTCTGTGGAACCCCATTTGGGCTTTTCTTAGTAAAGGTACTGGAGTGAGATTCTTTGTCCTTCCCCAGCTCATTTTACAGTTGAGGAAACTGAGGCAGACAGGCTTAAGTGACTTGACCAGGGTCACAGAGTTAATAAATGTCTGAAGCCAGATTTGAACTCAGGAGGATGTGTTCCTGACTCTAGGTATGGCATGCTATCCAATGCACTACTTAGCATATAATACAGAAAATAAACACACAGTGAATTAAACAGAAGACTAAGTAAATAAAGATAAGTTTATATTGGTCAATAGAGAAGGATGAGGTCAGAAAGGTAAAGGAAGACCAGAAAGTAGATCTCAACCACTGAACTGAGACATTAGAACTTGAGACCACATGTAATGAGGGAGTCATTCAAAGATCACAAGGTGAGATTAAATCCCATGTTTTAGGAATATTAATCTCATAGCAGTGAACAAGACAGATTGGATGGATGGGGAACAGAATAGATATAGAGCAGCATAGAGTGAAATGAACACTCAGCTTCCAAAGTGTTCTTTCCAAAATAGCAGATCTATCCAACAGTAAACTTCAATGGCTCACTATTCCCTTTAGTATCAAATACAAAAATCACATATTTAGATTTTAAAGCCCTTCAGAAGTTGACTTCTTCCCACCTTCAAGGTTTTCTTACATTTTACTTCCCTTACAGTTTTATGACCCAGCAACAATTGCTTTCTTGTTGTCACTGGATGCAACACTTCCACTTCTGTACCCTGTATCCTCTCACTGACTGTCTCCTCTCCAGAGAATACTCTCTCTCCTCCCTTCTGCTTCTGTATAAGTCACTTAACCTCGTAAAATTCCAGGCAATTTTGTAAAAATTTAATCTATCAAGGAGCTGCTGATCTGTGTATGGGAGATGGATTTCCCACCAGGCCTTCCCTACCCAGGTCCATTAAAAATGTTACTGAGTAAGAAAAGGATCATAGGGCAGAGTTACAATTATGTTAATTATGCTAATTAGTAGTGAAAATTTTTCTTCGCTTGGGTTTCATTCTTCTCATCTGAAAAATACAAAGTTTGGATAAAATAATACCATATCATCCCATAAGTGCTAGATCGTATTTTTCGTATTTATTCTTAGTTGTCTTCTTTTTTTTTTTTTTTTCATGAGACAATCAGGGTTAAATGACTTGTCCAGAGTCGTATGCTAAGTATCTAAGACCATATTTGAACTCAAGTTCTCATGATTCCAAGGTCCATGCTTGATTCATTGCACTACCTAGCTGCCCCTCTTCCTATGTTTTTAAAGAGTACCAAGGGTAATGATTTGACTTGGGTGTAAATTAGATTTAAGTGGGGCAGAGTAGCCCAGTGATCAGCTTCATTCTCTTTTCCTGAGTCATCAATTCACTGTGGTAAGACAAAAGTCAAGATGACTGGCGATGGTCCAGGATTCAATGGATGACCTTGAGGCAACCTGGATGACCTTGAGACAACCTTGATGCCTGACCAAGCTCTAGATGCTCTGCAATACCTGCTTCAATTGCTTTCAGGGCTGTTGGAACAAATTGTTCTCATATGCCCATTCTACTAGAGAAAGTCTTTACATACTTCAAGTAGACATCTGCTAGATAGAGTAGCAGAATATCAAAGTACTATAGGAGTGAGAAGAGGAAAAGATCCTTTGGGGCTGGTATAATAAGGGCCACTATATGGATGAGGTGGTACTTAAACTGATTCTTGAAGGAAAAACAAGATTTTGCATTTGAAAAGAAAAGGGTAAATGGCATTCAAGTAAGGAGGAATGGGGTAAGCAGAGCCTCGGAGATGAGAACAAGCTTAATGGTGATTCTAATAGTAGTTACAATGAAAACATCAGTCTTGGAAGGAATTCTAAGACTGATATTTAATGTAACTGGTTTGAAAAATGAGACCAGTGGGAGAAATCAATTTAACTTCATAGTGCCTCAGTCTCTTCTTTTGTAAAATGGAGAAAGCAATAACTAATTTACACAACACAGGGGAGAATCAAAGTGAGATGCCCCAAGAGCAACTTTGCCCAGGGAGACTTATCCTGGGATCTGGCATCTGCAGCTATCCATGAGCTGTAACAGGTGTAACAGAGATTGATTATGCACTCTGCAAAGCTCCCAGGGAAGGGGGCTGGCACCAAGATTCATGATCGGGAAAATAGTTGTGCCACCATAAAGCTGCTTTGTTGGATTTTGCAAATATAAAGCACAGAAAAAATGCTGGAGGAGTGCTTCAGGGACAGAGGAGAAGCAGACGTCAGTAGTCAGATAATCCATCAAGCCTCTTAGTCAGGAAAATGAAGAGAAAGTGATTGCCACTGCCTCACACTATTTTTATTCCCTAGGAAAACCTAGTCCATTGTCTTTGGGGGAGTTGGTTCATTTGACACAGTAAATTAGTTTGATTCTTTTAATAGGGAAGGAGAGGATTACTTAAAGTCAATCCATGGCTGCTATTTGAGCCCTGGACCTTAGAGATTCCTTCTATTTAGTTTTCATACTATCAGGACATGGATTTGAGAAACTGCAGAAAGAGCCATTTGAGAATGCACTAAAAAAGCCACAATTGGCACTGATGGTCACTCCAGGAATGGGTGACAAGGGGCAGGAATGCCTTTGTACTCAGACTTTTTCCTTGTCAAGGATTTAAAAGCACACCCATTTGTGGTCTTAAATGTATCTCAAACAGGTTACAACACTATTAGAAAAACTGAGAGATGAGGGAAAAAAGGAGGGAGAGAGGATGAAAATAAAATACTTAAAAGCTACAAATCCTGACTTTTCTTGCAAATAACCCCTGAAGGGGGCACTTAAAATTGGCACTCATATGATGATGTCATTGGCAAACCACAATTTTTCCCACAATCTTATAAATTATTCACAGACAAATCATTTATATATATATTCATTTATACATGTTTATATATATATATATTCCCCACCCCCCAATCAGCCAGAGAAAGAAGATTGGAATGAAAGCTCCAGCAATATAGTAATAATAATTTGCACTTTCAAGAATTCTTTCAAGCAAAGGTCTCCAATGATTTTGCAAACAATTATTAATTAAACCTTATAGGCAGGCAGCTATTATCTCAGCCTAACAGATGTGGAAACTGAGGCTCCAGTAGGTGAAAGAGGTTGTCCAAGGTTACCCTGGAAATGATTGACCAGGAAAAGAATGTGTTGCCAGTTTCTACATTATGCCCAGGACCCAAGAGGCTTTCTGAATCTCCTCTAGCTGATTTATCTGAGGGGCTGACTCTTCAAACATTACCTGGGGAGTAGAGTTGATTGGTGCCTGCTGCATAAACTGGAGTCAGAGAACCCCAGGACACTAAGTATGTTGAAAGTGACAGGGAAACACTCTCCCCAAACTGCTTATTTTCATGTGAGGGACTTAGACTACTTGAGAGTTCTCTGGAGAGCTTTGTCAGAATTTGAAAATGAATGGGGGGCAGCCGGGAAGCCACAATGCTGAAATTTTCTAGTGCAAAACGCACTCTGAATGTTCACTCTGAGGAACAAAACCATTCTCCCTTTGATTTCTGAGAGTTAGATAATTGCCACAGTAGAAGGAAAAGTGAAGTCATCCCTTCGGTTTGAGGCAGGGTGACTGGCAGCAAGCAGAGGAGAAAGAGGGCTTGGTCTCTTGGATGCTTGTTGAAACTCTTAATATATATAATATGTCATATATAATATATATTATATTTATAATATATTCATATATAAATATATAATATACATTTGTATTTATATATATGCACATACGTATATATAAACATATATACACACAACATGCACACACATATGTATACATATACATATGTATATATAAAAATATATGTATACATATATATGTTAGGCGAGTGTGTGTGTGTGTGACTGAGTGGGAAAGATTGTAGCCAGGGTTGTAGAGAGACCAGCTTTATTCTGACTCCATGCCTGGTTTCACACCTGACAAATACCACCAGTAAATTCCACCTTTTCCCTTCCCCCATCCCCAATCTTGGGTGCTGCTGACATATTTCGATATTTCCCCATGAGATCATACTACACATAATGACTTTGCCACTTTGCTCTCCCTTTCTTTTCCTCTCAACCCCCAGCAGGTTCTGGGAGTGTATCTGCTACCAGATGAATCGTCCAGAGACTCTGGGAGCATCCTTCTTTACACTTCAGCTCCCCCTACTATGGATGAGAAATAGACTTTTCCCTCATCCATCATAAGTCAGCATGACAGGCCTGTCGTTCCCAAGAACTGACTCACTGTATCATCTTTCTCTCCGTCCTGCTTCAGTGCATGCTTTGCTTTCCTGGGAACAGGCAGCACCTTTCCAAAAAGACTTTAAATTGTAGTATGAACCAGGCAAAAACAAACAAAAAAAGCAAGAGAAAGTTATTTCCAAACTTCATTGCTCTGTGGATTGCCCCCAGTTTCAATAGAATATTATGAAATCCCAGGTACTTTCTTGACACATTATCAATCCTCAGGCATCTCTGGTGGATAGGGAACAAATCATGTTTGCCCAATTTTATAAGGATGGGTAACTGAGGAAAAGAGAGGGGGAAAAGAATGGTCACTAGAATGGCTAAAAACATGGGAATTATTTAACTTTAGAGAAGACTGAAAGGGTAAAATGAAAAATGTCTTTGGATACATATGAAGAATGAGCCTGGGCCAAGATATTGACTGTTCCTTCCTATAGGAGCTGAGAAAGATAAAAAAAAAACCCTGAGGTTTCAGATGGAAAAACTTCAATTATCAGTGGATCAAGGAAAGAATACTAGACTAAGAATTAAGCAATCTGTATTTTTGTTCCAGCTTTGGCACTAATAGTGTAAATGGTATAATGGTGTAAAATCAGTCAGTTCATTTCAATTCTTTGTGTTTCAGTTTCCTTATCTAAACAATAAGAGAATAGAACTGGATAGAGTTTAAGGTTTCTTAACTTTCTAACATTCTGTAATGATTGTGGCTAATAATGATTTCCCAATTATATGGAGGGTAAATATAGACAACTCTCAGAAGATTATTCGTTGCAGAGTCAGTCAGGAAATACCTCGATAGAAATATCTTAGAAAGTCAAAATAAAACAGAAACAGGGCCTATAAAACCATAGGATTCCTGTGAATGGCATAAACTTAGAAAACCACATATTAGCATTAGCTATGTTCTATTATATTTTTGTGTAGCTTGTTAAATATTTCCCAATTACATTTTCATCTAGTTTAACTTTGAGACTGGTGCAAGTTGCTTGCAACTTGCCTTTTTGTCATCCAAATTGTGAGTCCTCTCCAAAACAAACAAACAAGCTAACAAACAAAAAAGAATCAACCAAGCAATATTCGATGGAAATCTTAAAGAAAAGAATAAGCAGCAGTGGCTCTGGTCTGGTCGACTTTGATTTGAGGTTTTCTGGAATAGTCAGGTATGGGGGCTATCCATCGACATTCACCAGACAACTGCTATTCTCAGTCTCACCAAAGCTCTGTCCCTGAAAGAACCATTACAGCACTGTTTGAACTGTAACTTTCAATCAAATCAATCAGCCATAGCTCATCTACTCAGCAGCACGACATGAGTGAGTGACTGATACTTTGGGGTCTCTGCCAATTGTGGCGCTGCTAGTGAATGAGACTGTAACTCATCCCTTTGAATGAAACTTTGTGGGGAGCTTAGTAAAGGGTCTCTGGTAGACTGCAAAAATCAACATGAGACAAAAGTATGACCTGACAGGCAAGGAAACTAACTCGAGCTTAGGCCCAAGATAAGTAAAATGTGGAGGATTAGAAAGATGATAGGACTGTGATATTCTGTCCAATTAAAAAAGACCACATCTGACATACACTGATACCCCCTGGGTGCAAAGTTTGGAGTCACAGTGGACAAATTGGAATATACCCCGGCAGAGTGATTAGAATGGTAAGTAGACGAGGCTACATAAAATTCCATGGAAGGATCTGAGGATTATTAGTTTATAGATGCAAAGATTTGGGGTGAGGGGAGTGGATGAGGAGTAGAGCATAATCATTATCATCAAATATTTGAAGGCTTTCATATAGACAAAGAAATCAACTTTTTCTGCCTCTCTCTATCAGGCAGAATTGGAAGAAATAGGTTGAATTTCTAGGAAGACAGTTTAGACTTGATGTAGAAAAAACATTTCCTAACAATTATAGCTTTCTCAAAGTGGACTACGCTGCCTCAGGAGGGAGGAGGTTTCTTTTCCTTATGTTCTTTTCACAAAGACCTGTCAAGGATGTAGAAGATCTTGTTCAACTGTAGACTGGACTAAATAACCATTCAGGCAGCTTCTGGCTCTGAGATTCAATGATCCTTTGACTTAATCTGCTATCAAATTAATGGCCACAGCCATACTATTAGATTGGTATGGCCATAATCTGAGAGCAAAAAAGCTCATTGAATTCTCTTAGGCTCAGTGTTTCTACCTGTAGCACGAATAAGATGACCCCTTCCCTCACATGGATTCCTAAAAGATTTAATTAAGCAGTATTTGAGATTCTTGAATGGAAATTGCTCTATCAGTCATGATTATTATCCATTTTCTTTAAACATAGGGCCAATTGCTAAGCCATTAGGCACATGTATGGAAATTATAAGAATATTCAAATACCCATTATCTGAAACTCTGTTTGCCAAGCATCCGATCTAATCAGGGAAAAGCTTGCTGGAACAGATGGGCCTTGCGGAGTACCCCATCAGCCAGGAAGCTTGGACATGTTTAGACCCCATGAATCCAAGTGCCAAATGTTGTCACTGCTACAAAGGGGTCATTTCTTTTCTTCTCTTCTCTTTTCTTTCTCCCCCCCCCCCACTTCACAAAAGCCTCTTTTCCTGTCTGCATTTGTTCTTTTCAAACATCGTACCCCACCTTCAATAAGTCTCTGACTTCCTCCAGCCCAGAGCTGTGAAGGCAAATGTAGGATTTGGGGAGAGGAGGGGCCTGGGCTGGGGGTTGGCACCCAGGCAGCTAGATGTCTAGTCGGCTATTTCCAGGTGACAGGAGCTGTCAGAATAGGGGGCAGGCAGGCAGAAGACAGAGCAGTCTTTGAAGGCGGAACTGTTCAAAGCTGCTAATGCAGGTGGTTAAGCATAAAGAAAGTGACTTCATGCCAACTTCATATTTATGAGGGTTTCACAGAAGGCTTCAGAGCCAAAGGAAACAGAATTGGTAAACACAGTAAGTAATAGATTCAACAAATATAGCTATGGATAAAGAACTAATTTACATTTAATGAGACAGCAATTGTTTATTAAATAAGAAATGGTTCTCTTTATGAAGATGGCCTTAAAGGTTTTTAGAGAAGAATGCATTAAGCAGGGAAGCACCACATTTCCTATTCAAAGCCTCGTGGGGTGGCAAAGGAGGGGGGAGGAGTGAAAGGGGGAGGAAATCACTAGAACTAATAAAGAATGAAGAGAAAGGAGGAGGCTGACAACTCTTCCTGGGATATAGGGCACTGGACACAAATTTAATGGAAATGAAATCCCAACAAGGTCCTCTTGCTTGGGTGTTATACCGCAGACTGACTACACAGTATTGATTTTGAAAAAATAGTATATGATTACTGGAGAATCTGTGGCATGTTGAAGCATATATCCTAGCCCTGGCCCTGTATAATGGATTTTTAGATCAAAACTCATTTGACTGTGCCTAAGACTATGAGGATATATATTGGTAGCTGCTATCCGTAGAGCTGCCTGCATGTGTCTATGGACAATTGTCTTGCTGAAACGAGGTTTTTCCTGATAGTTATGGCAAGCTTGAAAGCTCCCTGGCCTTCCATCCCAGATAAGCATGAATGAAAAGTGTGACTTGAATAGATAAAGCCACTGTTTTCCATAAGCTGCGAGCATCAGTTCCCTTTTGACATCTTCCTGGCCTCTGGTCTGCAGAAGTGATCTGCAATAGGAGGCCATTTCTATAGAGGTTCTCCTGCTTACTAACTGCGACATCGTGTCATGGCCACAGCTGTGAGGCTGCAGTTTAAAAACATTTTTAAACATCTACTCTGTGTGCAGGCAGGGTCTGTTCGCTCTAGGAAGTTTAGAGGAAAGACATAGTATATTTATTCATCGTTCTTCCCTTAGTTAGACTGTGAGCTCCCGTAAAACAGGGACCCTTGTATTGCTTTGTCTCCCCAGCACCTAACATAGCACCTAGTACTTAAATGATTGTTGACAGTCACATTTCTGAACACTTCAGAGAGCTCCGGCTTCTTGATTTTGTTGTTGTTATCCAGTCGTTTTAGTTGTTCAGACTCTTTGTGGGAGTTTCTTGGCAAAGATACTGAGGTGCTTTAACATTTCCTTTTCTAGCTCATTTACAGGTGGGGAAACTGAGTCAAACAGGGTTAAGCCACTTGCTCAGGGTTAAAGTGTCTGAGGCCAGATTTGAACTCAGGACTTCCCAACTCCCAGCCTGACACTATCCATTGTGCCACCTAATTGCCATTGGTTTCTATATATAGTCCAGTTACTATTGTATTTATACTCATGCATTTCAGATATGAAATCTAACCCTTCATTTTAGGATTTTAAAATTTGTTGGTTTCTCATTTGTTGACTTTATATTAGGCTGTAATCTGCCACGGCTCCCTAACTGGACTCTTGGCTCTTTTTCTCTTTGCAAGCTACCTTCTCACCTTTGAGATATTCCTACCCTGAGACCCCATTATTCTGATTAATGACTGCCTGCCATGACCATTATTTCAAAAGCAGATCCAGGCCATGCTTCATTTCATGTACAATCCAACTCTAGACTTCTCTTCTTCTCCTGCAACCTTGCCCTTTCATAGCTATCCTTCTTATTTCTTCCCAAACACTTTCTGGTTCCCTTTTATGTGTTCGTCTCCCTCCTGATAAAACAGAAGCTTCTTGAGGTCAGAGACTATTTTGTTATTTGTATCTCTAAGCACTGAACATAGTGCCATTCACCTAGAAAACAATGAATGTTCTATTTATCTAGCCATCTATCTGCCTATTTTATCTATCATCTTTTTTATCTATCAATCTATCTGTTTCTCTGTCTCTGTCTATCTCTGTCAGTGTCTCTCTCTGTCTGTCTCTATTTGTCCATCTTGTCTGTCCATCTATCTGTCTATCTGGTAAGTACTGCAACTTATCAAAGCTTTTGTTTTGCTTGACTGTGCATATTTGGGGGGAAGGCACTCTTGTTATCTCTATTTTACAGATGAGAAAAATGAAGTTGACAGCAGATAAGTGATTTCCTCAGGGTCATATAGCTGGTAAATGTCTGAGGCTGGATTTGTTTTGAAATCAGCTCTTCTAGGTCCAAGATTCTGTCTACAATATCTATTTTTCACTGTGTGGGGAAGGAGGGCGGGGAGAAAGGGAGGTGAGAGGGAGAGAAAAATAAAAGTGAGTTGGGTTTAATGGAAAATATAATTACATACACACAAAAAAACTAAGCACAGTGGAAAGAGTATTGGATTTGGAATTAAAAGTATTTGTTTCAAATTCTGTTTCTGCCATTTACTACCTATACGGTCCTGGACAAGTCAGTTTATCACTCTGACCTCAGTTTTCTTATCTATAAAATAAGGGTGGGATACACTGGATGAGTTTGAAGATCTATCTAGCCTAAATTTCTGAGTCTATGATATTATTAGCTTTGTTTATCACCAAGAGATCCCTGTTCAAAGAGATGCCAGAAATTACATGCAAAAGGAAGGTGTTAAGAAAATGAGAACGAAAAGGAAAGAGAAGGGAAAACAGATAAAGAAGGAGGCAAGGATGTAGACCTAAATGATAGAAATTTCTTATCTCTTCATAGGAGATTTATGCAGAAACAGTAAGACAAAAATATCAGAAAGAGATGATACACATTCTGTAACCTGGACTGGATGTAATCTCTAATATCTGAACATTGTCTAATCTGAAATTATACACATAGCTAGCATTCACATAGAACTTTAAGGTTTACAACAATATATAATCTCATCTGATATTCATAATCATGCTATGATGGTTGACTTCATTTTCTAAATGAAAAATCTGAAGCAAATAGTTTAAATCACTTATCCAGGGTGAAGCAGTTAGTGAGAACCTGAGGCAGGAATTGATCTGAAGTCATCCTGATTTCAAATCTAGCACTCTTTCCACTTGGTAGATGCCAATTGGTTGCCCCCCTACCATTTGCTTGCTTAGTATGGGATAACATGGTGCAAGTTCTAGGCTAGTCTTTTTGAGGACATTGATGAGAACTGTAGTGGGCAATGCTTACAATGTTGATTGGTCTGTTAAGGTAAATCATGGTCATAGTTGATATTTAGAAAGGATGAAATAAAAAGTTCTATTTTGTGTCTGCTTTTCCCAAAAATATATTTTATTAGTACTTCATTATCATTCTGGAAAAATGTCAAGTAATGCTAGAAACAGAACTAAGAGACTAGTATCCTAGTAGAACTAAGAGACATCTTGCAGTATGTCATATGCAGCTTGCCCTTCTACTCAGTCATTTGAGTGAAACAAAGAAGGTCTCCTAAGATAAATCCAGCAAGTGAGGTGCAACCTCTCGGAGGAGCTAGATCTGATGTCCAACTACCCATCAGCCTCAGCTGTCTCCCAGCATCCTTTGTTATAGCACAGATTTGTTAGTAGTTACAAATGCAAAATGGAGCTCCCAAGTTCTCTATGCGGTAATCACCTTGATACTCTTTTATTCAGGGGTCATGGTCCAACAGAGAGTGAGGAAGATGGACAGATTGCAGACAAATTGAGTATTTGTAGGCAAAAAAAGAATAAATCTTTGTGGTTCTTTCAAATGATATCAAATCATCCTTTTGTTTTCAACTCTGGGGATTATGGAACAAATCTCTTTGTTTTATGGGTTCTAGTCAGCCTTCAGAGATGTAGGTCATGGTCATTTCTAGGTCCCACGATTTTAGGCACTTAAAGGAGACCATGGTAATGGAGTATAGGGCCTTGTATCTGCCAAGGGCTGAAGCTTGGGTAGTTTTATGCACACCCAGAAGTTTCAGTTGCAATACCAAGTCCTGGTCAGAAGATTCTTATTCTGGGACATACCTGAAATACCATGCAGCAAGTCAGAGTTCATCACTGGGGATGGAATGTCAGGTTAAGAGACTAGAAGTATAGAGGAGCTAGATGGAGGAGTGGATGGAGCTCTGGCTCTGGAGTCAGGAAATCCCTGAATTCCACTCTAGTTGTATAACCCTGAGCAAGCCATTAACTGCCTCAGTTTCTTCACTATAATATAAGGGGAGTAATTGTATTTGTCCTGTTGTGAAGATAAAATAAAATAATTGTGAAGTATTTTTTCAAACCTTAAAGCCATATAGAAATGCTAGCTTTTATTATTATTAGATAATATTAAAGGCAGCTAGGTGGTATGTTGAAAAGAGGGCTGGCCCTGGAATCAGGAGCACTGAGTTCAATTTAGTCTCAGACATTTACTGCCTATGTGACTTTATGCAACTCATTTAATGTCTGTTTGTATGTTTCCTCTGATGTATGTTGGGATAATAATTTCACTTACTTTTTAGGGTTGTTATGAATGTCAAATGAGATAATGATTGTCAAGTATTTAACACAGTGCCTGCCATAAAGTTGGTACAATAGAAATATAGTTATGATAATGATTATTTTGGAAGATGGGTCCATTATAGGAGAGTAAAGAGTAAAGAGAGATGGTCCCAGTGTCAGACTGAAGGATTCAGTATTGAGAGAACCCAACTTTTTGGAAGAGTATGTGTTTATACTTTGAACTAAATTTGCTGCCACTGGACAATCTTCTACTATTCACTTTACTATCCATGGAAATAGATGTCCATCTATATGGTACTGGATACAAAAACCTTTAAGCAATGATGAAGCAACAAGAAAAAAGGAACTTTGGGATGTTCTAAACACAATAGATCACTCCTAGGCCACAGTTGTAGGGTACCCACTTGAAGAAAGGCTAGGAGAGTAACAGTTGTGATCCAGCCCTGTCTTTTTGCTTATTATCTAACACTATGCTCGGGAATTTCAAACCACAAATTGATTTCCATTTCTCAAGTATCTGAAATCAGATGATAACATTTCAGGATGCTAAGGGGTGTGATTTATTAGGGTGATTCATGCTTGTGCATAGAAAGATTAAACTGATCATTGCATTTCAGGGCAGAAGAGAATTTGGATTTAATGATTGTTTCCCTCTTTTCTGCTCATCAGTCTTGAAGCAAGATCACTAGTGACGAGCAGTAGTACTATCTCTTCTACAAAACCCAGTTTAAAGTTGTAATGTGATTGAAGAACCAGGTAGTCTTATTTAAAATAAAAATTATCTCCTACTCACTTTTTATCACAAGTACAGGATTGGAAGTTAGTAATTCGAAGATGGCTCATGATGGCTGAGATAGCCAAAAATCTCGTTTACTAATTATTTAATGTTAAATCCCCCCAAATGGAAATCATACAGATGCTTCCTGATCTCTGTAAGCCCACAGTTGAATACAAACATTAATATGTTTGTGAGCATACATATTTCCATATAAGACAACAGGAGATCAAAATATATATTTACCAAATTACAGGGGGCAATAATAATGTCACACTCATATAAAGATTTAACTTTTAAATGGCATGGTAAATGTGCTATCTCATTTGATCCTTGTAATATCCTCATGAAATAGATACTATTATTATTCAAATTTTATAACTGAGGACTTGAAATCTGAGAGATCAACCTCCCCAAATTTATACAACTATTATGGATCTGACTTATGATTTTTACCCATGTTCCCGTCTCAGTGCCCAGTGCTTGATCCCACTTATATAACCTACTTATCAATTTAAAAGTTAACTAAAACATAGGGGCATTACTGGTCTGGGAGAATTTATGGGACTTCCATGTCTTTATTAAATGGAAAAATGGAAACTCATAATGAAGTGTGTCTGTAGTGCTACCTTCTAAGGGTGTTAAATGCAATACTCTCATTTTATAAAATAAAATGGTAATGAAAGAAACAACAGCTTCATGGAGATTGCAGAAATTTGATAAGTATAAATAGTAGGAGAACATAGAATCATTCATTAGGATGCTAGGAGTTTAAGAAATAACAAAATATAATGAGAAGGGAATTGGATTTAGAATCAGAGGGCTTAGATTAAAATTCCATCTATCACTTTCTATATAATCTTGACAAGTCATTTAACCTCTCTGAACCTCAGTTTCTTCATCTGTAAAGTGAGGAGATTGGATTAAGATTAAGATTAAGATTCCTTCCAGGTTTTATTCTGTGATTCTATTGTCCTACATAAGCCTTTCTTTTACCTCTGAGAATCAGATTGTTGCTCTCATATGAGCTTTGCAGAGGAGAACCTGAAGGACAGAGAAAGGGTAACGTTTTCAAGGACATAAAATCAATGACAGGGATATGGTAATAAATATTGCTCTTTGGGTGTGCATCGCTTTTTCCACACCTGTCAGCCACACCACTATATTTGATGGGGGGAATCCTGCCCTGGCCATAGGACAAACCCAAGGGCCAGAATTGTCAGGTGGCTTCATTCACTCTACTTCCAGTGTAAGCTCTTCCTTCCATTGTGAGATAAGTGGCTCAGCTGGAAAGATAAGATTTAACTATGTTTGCTTCAAAACCCTAGAATGAGCTGCCCCTGCCTGCCAAGAGAGATTGATTTCCTAAATAAGTTATAAATCACCTGAAATTTCCCTTGGCAGACACACATACATGCAACACACAGAATGTGTATAACAGAGTTATTCCATCAGGATTTCTGCACCATGATAGGAGTGCTTGTAAGTAGGTTAGTAATACGGAGCATTGTTAAAATATAATCCTTGTGGGAGGGGTGTCATGAGGCAAACTTTATGACAGGATATTTTCCCAAAAATAAGATCAAGGTTTGACCTTCACCTACAGTAGCATCTAGAGTGACTCAGGACTGAGTCAATTTAGTAATTCTGAGTTCATAATTCTTTAATAATCAAATGCACTTGATCACTATGGGTGGCTAGGCTGGGAGTGGAAAGCTATGGTTGAATGGGTAGCACATTAGGATTTTGTTCTCATTTCTTGTGGCTGCCTCATCTTGTGGCCTGTTTTTTGTTCTATGGTATTTCTATGCTACCTTTCAAGCTCCATGCTTGTGATTCCAGAAACTGCTGATAAAATGTGGAAACTCTCAGTTACAAGATGATAAACCAGAGTTTCTTGACTGGAACCATAAGTTTAAGGCTGGAAGGGATCTAAGAAATAATTAAATCTAATAGCCTCATTTTATAGATGAGTAACTGGATCTCTAGAGAGATTGAATGATTTGGCCAAAGTCACAGATGAATCAAAGTCTTCTGATGAAAACTTGAGCTTTTTTCACTATACCACACTATTAAGATACCTTGGACTATTGTCATTTTTATAAAAAGAATATTGACTCCTTTGTAAACTGGTGCCCAGAACTAGGGGACACCAACTAGGGCAGAAAAGACATATTTATATTTCTCATATTTCTTTGCCATCCAATTCCAATAGATTTATCATGGAAAGAGCCATCCAAAGAGGGAACTATGGAGACTGAATATGGATAAAAGTATAGTATTTTCCTTTATTATTTTTGTTATTATTTGTTTGCTTGTTTTTTTTTTATATTTTCCCTTCTTTGGATCTGATTTTTCTCATAAAGCATGATAAACGTGAAAATATATTTAGAAGAATTGTATGTTTAATACACACACATATATATGTATAAATATATATATATGTGTATATATATATATATATATATATATATATATATATATATATATATATTTCTTTGCCACCAACAGATCCCATTCAAAAGCTTGGACCCAAGAAGAGTATGAAGCAACTTTTTATGGACAATTTATTTTCTATTTTAGTCAAATTCATGAGGGGTGGAAGGAGGTGGAGCTTTTCTGGTGCAGGGTGGTACAGGGAAATTAAACTCTGAGTCCCATCGCCAGTCTTGCTTACTTTCTGCAAACAGGGACAAGGTTAACTGGAGAAAAAATAGAGAAAGTTAAGAGCCTTTTCTTGCCTATGTCAAGGTTAGAAGTTTTGCCCTTTCCAGAGACGCAGTCTGAGAAATAATGCTGAAAACAGAGTTGGGACAGAGAGACAGACAGAGGGGCAGAAAAATCAGGGCTGTGCCTGCCACAGACTGTGATACACTTCACTTACTCCTAATCTACCTGTAATTGGGTGTGCCGGGGCTGGAAACTTTAGAAATGTGCTGGCAATTCAGAACCATTAGCTTATTCCCATGTTCTGGAGCTCTGTTCCACAAGCTATTCCATCACAGAGGTAAGACTCAGGGGACAGCTAATGGCTTTCAGAAACTATCACCCTTAGGAGACCATTTCCAATATATCTCCAATCAGTAAGGACTAAATGACCTTCTTGCCAATGGTCATTTTTTCTATTTCTGATCCAGTCGCTATCCCACTGGTTCAAATACTACACATAATGACATAGGGATGAGGAGATCTGGGACAGAGAAAGATTTAGAGCCAAAAGGGATCTTAGAGATTATTTGGTATGATCCTCTCCTCTGACTGAAGTACGGAGAAGTGACTAGTTCGATGTCTGAGAGGTAAAGAAATCTTTATTCTCTACTCTTTATGGCGTATTATGAATTAACTTTAATATTCACTGGTTGTGCTGTAGTCTGGCTCCTTTGAAAGAAATCAGGTTGCTGAATTATGCCGAGATATTCACCCAGGGACAGTTTGAGTGGATTCATTTTAAGTAAGTGAGGGGAGAAACAGTGCCATAATATTCCCCCATTACTAGGAGTAAATGAATGGAGCCATTTCCTCAGAGGTTAGGACAGAGCTGAAGGGAGCCAAGAAACCAGGAAAACTCAGGTTTGGGACATTGAAAACAGCTTTTTGAGACGGTCGTGATTTGGCTGGTTGCTGTTCCTTGTTTTCAGACCAAAATGATATTGCCATTCAGACCCAAGTTAGTGTATATGACTGTGGCTGATCAGACCAGTATAAGCTCGGAGTGCCGCAGGTCGGACACAAACAGTCCACGGGAACATTTGGGGTGGACTCTCTAACTTTGTGCATCTTGCATTTCTTCTGAGCTAAGTCAATTCTGCTTTGCTCACAGAACATAGCTCTCTCTCCTATGAAGGCACCCCATGCTGGGCGGACTTGGGCCATATCTTCCAGGTTATTTAATCAATTGTAAAGATCTTAAGAGAGACTTTGAGAATATCCTTGTTATCACTTTTTCTGACCATTTACAAACACTCGCCTTGTGTGAATTCTCCATAAAATTGTCTTTTTGGCCAACATACAATTGTTTGGCAAACAAACAATGTGGCCAGCCCAGAGGAGTTGTTCTCTCTGCAGTAATCTGAATGCTTGGCAGTTTAGTTTCAGAAAGGACTTTAGTGTCTGGTACCTTCTCCTGCTGGGTGATCTTCACTATCTTCCTAAGACAATTCAAATGGAAGCAATTCAGTTTCCTGGCCTGGTACTAATAATATACTGTCCAGATTTCACAGGCAACCACCCTGAGGGTAAACTCTCCAACCTGAAAAAGCTTCAAGCCAAAACTAAAATGAAGGCAGAGTTGGTGCGTGATTTTTCGTTTGCAGATGATTGAGCCCTCAGTGAGAGGCAAGGAAGTAAGGAGCAATTCTCTGCTGCTTGTGCTAATTTTGGCCCAACAATTAACACCAAGAAAACAGATACTCCATCAGCCAGAGCCACACCATCTATATAGGGAATTTTTATTTACAGCCAATGGAGAAGTTTTGACACTGTGGATAAGTTCTCTTACCTTGCAGTATATTTTCCAGGAATATATATTGATAACGAGGTTGATACATGCATTGCCAGAGCTGGCTCAGTGTTTGGGAAGAGGAGAAGGATTAGATTGACTAGCAAACCGAGGATCTATGGAGCCATTGTGCAGACCTAATTTTTGTACGCCTGTGAAACCTGGACAGCGTACCAGAGACAGTAGGGAATGGTGAGTAGCAAATAGCACTAATGTGGTATTTAGATTCAGGAACTTTTGCTGCTTATCACATGAGAATAAACTGAGATCCAGACTTGAGCGATGGAAAAGTCAGAAGACATTTGCAGATAGCAAAATTAAGAACTGAGGGCATAGAATATTTGTTCTTTATTATTCACCCACATACCCACACACAGCCATATGCACACACAGCTAAGTAGATCAATGAGTTGAAACAGAATCACAGCATCACAGGAGAGTTGAAAGGGGCCTCAGCTACCGTCTAGTCCAATTTATCCACAAAAAGAATCTTCATGATAATATTCATAACAAATTGTCCTCTGGTTTCTGTTTACTGTGCTCCAAAGAGAAGGAGCCCGACACCTCTCAAAGCAGGCCATTCTTCTTTTGGACAGTTCTAATTGTTTCTGATACTCAGCCTAAATTTTTGAAACTTCCACCTATTACTCCTAGTTCTTTTCTCTGTGACCAAAGAGAAAAAGTATAATTTTTCCTTACATGACAGTCTTTCAAATATTTGAATTTAGCTATCATGGCTCCTTGAGTCTTTTCTTCTCAAGACTCATCATAACCAGTTCCTTCAACTGATTCTCATATAATAACATGGTCTCAAGGCCTTCACCATCCTGCTTGATCCTCTAGAAACTCTCTAGTTGATCAATGTCCTTCTTAAACCAAGTTGCCCAGAACAACTAGATGAAGTCTTCTGAGGGCAAAATACAGAGGATCATTACCTCCTTATTTCTGGAAGACCTCTCTCTCTCTCTTAATGCAGCCCAAGATTGCATTAGCTTTTTCAGCTGCCACATTACATTGCTGATTTATGTTGCATTTGCAGGCTATTAAGTTCCCCAGGTCTTTTTTTTCCTTCCAAAATAACTGTGATCTAACCATACCTCTCCTGTCCTGTCTAGTGCTAGGGAAGCAATCTTTTTTTGTAGCCACCTTTAAAGCTATATATTTATCCCCACTGAATTTCACCTTATTAGATCCAATCCAATGCCTTGGCCTGTTAAATTTATTGGTATCTTGACTCTGTCAGCCTGTGTTAATTATCCCTTGCAGCTTTGTTGTGTTATCTGCAAATTTGATCAACATGCCATTTTTCTCCAAGTCTCCCATTAAAAGGTTAAATAGTATAATAGATTCCTAGGGATATGCCACTGGAAATATCTTGCTATGGTGGAACAGAACTCTTAGTAATTACTCTTTTAGTTTATGCTTTCAACTAATTTGAATCTATTTATATTATCATGTAGCCCATATTGCATCTTTTTTTTATACAAAAAAAACTTTATAAGATACATTATCATAAGCTTTGGTAAAATCTAATAAACTACATCATCTGTATTTCCTTCATCTTTTACTAGAACAATCCTATACTAAACAGAACATGAAGCCAATTTGACATGACCTATCCTTGAGCCATGCTGACTGTGATTCTTACTGTCCTTTCTAGATATAACTATCTCTTTAATGATGTGTACTAGACTTACCATAAATCAAAACCAAGACCATTGACCTATAGTTTATAGACTTTGTCCCACACCCATTTAAAATGGAAACATTTACCCTTTTCTAATCATATGATGCCCTTCCATTTTTTCATTTCTTTGAAATACTATTAACAGAGTCTCAGCAATCCTGTCAGGTCTTTCAGTACCCTTGTTTATTTGCTCTTAATGTCTTGAATTCATTGAAAATCAACTTGATTCTTTCTTAGCATCTCTTTGTTTATCTTGGGTACAACCTCCCTGTTAGTCATTTTGGTCATGTCACTTCTGTTGTAGAAGTCCTTCTCCTTAACTCAGGAAAGAGAAGCCAGTGAGAAGTGAATGACCCTTTCTTTTCTTTTGTCAACAGTTGTGATCTCATCCATCACACATAAGGGTTTTGTCCCTTCTTTGAGCCTTTTTTTCCCTTTCCAAAGATCGTGAGATTCTAAACTCAGAGTTGTAAGATAGTATCCTTGTTGGGCAGAGGCTTACATTTATTTATTTTTTTATTTTTTTGGGGGAGGTAGGATGTAAAGCACTAGAAGGCAGGGATTAAGTAGATTTTCTTTTTACTTTATTTTTCCAATGTCTAGCATAGTGTATGGTATGCAGTAGGCACCTAATTCATGTTTCCTGAATTTGATTGCACTGAAAGCCAACATTCATTGACCTCTCTAGGTCTCCGGATCTTTTATTAGGCACTGAGGATAAAAAAGAAAGACAAAACAATAAGCCCTTCCCTCAGTGAGCTCACATTTTAATGGGGGAAAACATGAAAATAATTAAGAACATGCCAGATCTACCTATATAGATGAATAGAGAAAGCTTAGCATCTTTATTTTACTTTGTTTTTCCAAGGTAAGGTCATTTGTTTTGTATTTATGAAGAACATCTCTACGGAAATCCTAATCTGAGATTTCATTAAGGTGTGGAGGTGATCCTAACGCTTTGAAGTTTATGCTTATATAGTGAAAGAGTTGAAAGGTCCTACCAAGGTGGATTCTCTTTGAGTACAAGTCTGGTGATTTCAGATTAAAGGAGAGAAGGTCGCTGGGTTGCACAGTGGATGGAACACTGGCCCTGAAGTCGAGAACCTGAGCTGAAATTTGCCCTCAGAATCTTACTCATTGTATGATCCTGGATAAGTCATTTAACTCTGCCTCAAAAAATAAAAATAGATTAAATGAATGACCACTCTTACTAAATTCCAAGAAACTTATCAACTGAAAGATGGCCACCAGGTAAAATGTATTTTGTTATTTGTTTTTAAGTCATAGACTTTTTTCTTTCCATTTACATAGCCACAACTTTAGTTTAGGCCTTCTTTACCTTATCTTGAGCCATTGCAAATGCCTCCCAGTTAGTATTCCTGTTTCTAATTTTCCCTATTCCAATGCAATATTCACATATCGCCAAATGTAATTTTCTTTAAGCAAAATTCTGACCATATCAAGCCCCTTTCCCCCCACTTAATAACCTTCAGGGGTTCCCTATTGGAATGTAAACTTCTATTTAGTTCTTAAACCTCTTCACATCTTGCCCCTTTCTTACATTTCCATTCCTATTCATTTTTATTCTCTATATTCTCTATAATCCATTTAACTGACCTACGGGTCATTGTTCTTCATATGTGATGTTCCATTTCCTCTCTCCACAACTTTCCATTGGTTGCTTCTCATGCCTGGGATGTCCCCTCCTCATTTCCATTTCTATTCTTTTTATCTTGTATTAAATTTGTATATGTCTAGCATATAGATATTTATATTTATTTCTTCATGTATCTATATCTCTTCATGTGTATATATAAATATATGCACATAAGTATATATAGACATAGGTATATGCATGTGGTTTTTGGATTATTATACAAGCTCTTGAGGACAGGGATTGTTTTAGTCTACCTTTCTATCTATACTGTCAAATTCAGTGTTCCACATCTGGAAGGCACTGAACAATATCTATTGGTTGACTGAATGATGAAAACATCTTACTAAAACATGGAGGTATTGGGATTTGCATGATGAAGAAAGTCCCAGGCTGATGAAACCATGGATCCTTGAAGATAAGATAAATAGGGATTATAATCACCCAATTGAACATGGAGTATTGAATCCTTGGAATTTTTCAACTGAGATGGTGACTGTCACACTATTAAAGGAAAAGAGACATTAAAATAACTAGTGGCAGTGGTTAGGGGTAAGGGCACTATTGAAGGAAGAACTGTGTCGTAAACAAATGGCACAATCTGAAATAACAATCCCTGTCAGGTATGTTGAGTTCATTGTACTAGAATTATAATTGTATTTCCTCTGCTCCCCCCTTCATCAAATGATAACTCCCGTGCTGTCCTTGGCAGTCCAGGCAGCTGGCTTCTCTGGGCATCCCAACCTACTCTTACTTGTAGCTAATGATTCACAATGAATCTAAATGCCAGATTTTGTCTTTTATTGTTTGGGAACAGAGGAAGGAAGCTCCTTTCTTCTCCAATTCTCCCACTAAAAACTTGAAGCTTTTCCCCATGGCTTCCCCATGAATCATAGCTTATTCTCCCTAATTCTGCTACCCCTCTTCATATAGGGAGCCATATTGACAACACACATACACATACACACATATTTTCAGTTCAATCTTCTGCTGATTCGAAATAACCATTATTATTGTAAAGAACTTTGTGTTGTTACAAAGCACTTTTCTTCTAGCATCCTTCTGAGGCAAGTAGGGAAAGTGTTGTCATCCCCAATTTTCAATTAAAAATAACAACAATAACAGAAGCTCAGAAAGGTTAGTTGACAAAGGTCACAGTGAAATGCAAGAGAAGGCAGGTCTTGGACTCAGGTCTGGATTTTAACAAATTTTTTGAGTGAATTTAATGGAAAAACAATTTCTTTTGAGAATCAGCAATGCAAGCATATGAGGTTGAAGCAGAATTCAGGACTGGAGGTGTTTCTCATCGCTTTTCATACTCCACCTTCACATTCCTATTCTATTCCTGGTAATATGTCCTTTTTACTTCACTCTCTGAGAAGTCTGGTATCTTGTGGGGGATGGGAATCATCATTCTGAGTTTGAGTTTATCTCCTTTGCCTGAGAAAGCTTTCTTTTTTTGAGTTATTATTATTATGATTTCTTTTTTGAAACTAAACTTCAATGATTTAGGGGAGAAAACTTCTGACAATGCAGATAGGAATGTAGGGCCTTAAAAAGAGTTCAGGAATTAAATAACTTGTCCATAATCATAAATATTCAGTATGAACCAAAATCAGTACTTCATCTTTGATATTTCCAGTACCAACACCAGTGCTTTATCCATAGCACCATAGATACCTGTTATTTTAGTCGTAATATATGACCACCTTCTCCCCTTTTTATCTGTCCTATTCCCTACCATTCTTTATCCAGTTTTGGATGAATGATCTTCCCCTAAACTTTTACTGATCTTGATGCGGGAAAGATTCCTTTCTAGATTCCCACCCTCTCCTAGTTAATAATGTAAATTGCCCTTTAACTCACAAATCCTGGTCCCTTTGAATTCCAATAGAAGATCTGACCTGTTCCCAGTCCCATCCGCATCAAAAAAGCCCCTCAAGCTAAGTCTCCTATTATAAAAAGGCCACGCTGGGAACCCCTCTTTGCAGAGATTCCAAACATGGCTACCATGTGAGGACCCTCTGTCCACTGGACCCTCTGTCCAGTGCCCTCCTTATCTCTACCTTCGCCTATACTTTAACTTTGCTTACCCAATAATAAATCTCTTTTATCAATCTAGCTCTCTGGGCCAATAAATGCTTTTATTGGGAACTCACGCCGCTACTAGACCCCCTTGCACCGAATCTGTACCCCAAACCTGCCACTAGACCTTAACCCTAATTTCATTTAGGTACCCCAAAGCTAGACCTCAACATTCTCAGCCCTATCATTCACTAATACTGCATGTCTATTGTGATCTCAGTTAGTAAAAACTACTATAGCTAATTCATATTCAGACAAAGTTTTCAATGAATTTTATAGCATTATCTAATTTGATGCAAAGGAAGTCACTTTAATTCAAAACACATTTATTCTCAATTATTGTCTCATTGATATTGTGTTTTAATTTTTAAAAAATCCTTAAAATAAACCTGTAGGTAAAATAGGAAATCAATAAAACAGGCATTGTTTTCTCTACTTCACAGATGAAGAAACTATCCAAAGTGGGGAAATTAATTTGCCTTGGACAAATTGCCACTTAAAAATATGAGAGGTAGATTTCAAATGCAGATCTTTTGACTCTCGGTCTTGTACTTCTCCCACTATAGCATCAATATATTTTCAGGTTTTAACTTTATAAACAAAACATTCTACTAGATTTGTGGATAATATAAGGTTTGGATAAAAGGCAGTCCCTGCTCTTTTAGAACTTACAATTTACCAAACTTATAGATCCTTTAACGTAATGATCTTGGTCCAGTTCTTTAGAGAGATAGCATGAGGGGAAAAAAAATTAGTCTGAAGATTATGTTTAGCCTCTGAAATCTGGTAGGGAAGGCCATTTTTTCAGCCCTGTTGCTAATATCCGAAAAAAACAAAGATTACAATCTTCTAAGGGGACCTAGATTCATTTCCGGACATGGTGTCTTTCAGGTAACTCCTTGGTGAAAATACAAATGATGAAAAATGCTATACAAAGGTTCCTTATCAAACCTAGCATGACCTTATCAAAGTTCCTCCTTTTTTCGTATGTGATTTTAAAAATTTTTATCAAAGAGTTTTCAGCACTTTTTTGTTCTTGTTTAAGAACTCAATATATTATGGAGAAAAAATGACAGATTTGGCATTAGAAAATCTGGGTTCAAATTGTGCTTGTGATTTTTCCTCAACAAGTATTGATTTTCTTTTCAATAAAATGTGCATAATTTTTTTCTTTACTGCCTAACTTACATGATAATTACATGAAGAAAGTGCTTTATGCACTTTTAAAATAATAACCCTTTTTCTAATTCTCAAGGAAGGGCACACATGTTGGTAAAGGCATGGGATACTTTGAGATTAAGTTGGTTTCCATCTAAGCATTTGTGTGAGCAAACCCTGGAATAAATTATTGGATTAATAGGAGGTAGTACAATGCTTATGACTGCTTATAATTTAAATAATTCTTCTTCCTGGTTTAGTGGAATTCTGAATTCTTATCTTTCTGGGGACAGATGTAAATTATTGGCCCTTTACTCCTTATTGCTAGTTGATCTGTTTTTTAGGCCCTAATAGGAATGGTAACTGCTAGGTTTAGATCTACCCAATAGCCTGAGGCAAGAAGTCTAGTTGAAATAAGCCCCATAAATAAATAAAGGCAACAGAATCCCATCCTTTTTTTCCCCTATATACTCCCTCCTCCCCATTTCCCTAGGCTATTCCTCTGGATCCGAATTGAGGTGTGTGGTTGGGAAAAACAGAGCTTGGCTCTATGTATCTATTCCACAGGGAATCAGCTCTATGTTTCTGTATGCTCTGACAGCATAACATTTAATCCAAATGTTATAATTATTATAACTTTTCATTTATGTCTTACCTCTCTCCTCTAGGGAGCAAAAAGCATTATGAATATAAAAGAAGATGATCACATACCCCCAGGGAGATACAATTTCTTTTCTTGTCTTCTCTTGACTCATTCCCCAAAGCATCATAAGAACATATTAGAAGACTCAGTTTTTCCTTTATCTGCAAAAATGGCCTGGATAGCATTTCTTTAGATCAGGAAAGGGTACAAGGAAGTTGGCATCTGGGGGAAAAGAAGGCTTATAAGGTATTGCCTATCATCATGGAAATGGGGGAAAAAATTCCACTCAATGAAGGCTCTACACAACCAAAAAGCATAATCAATCAGCAAGTCCCTCTGGGAAGATAGGAAGCAGGACATTTTCCCTGCCTTCGAGGAACCCAAAATATCCTTGAGGATTTTGGATTTTTAGAGTTAGGATGGACATTAGAGACTGTCAAGTTCAATGGGTCACACAGAGAGATAAGAGTGATGGAACTGGATGGAGGAAGGAACACTTACTAGTTGTGTCACCCTAAGCTCACAGTCTCAGTCACAGATAAGTAGATAAAGACATACATACATACATATATAGATAGTAAATAAAGAGATGGTGAGATAGAGAGCTAGATCAAGTGTTTAAGTACTTACGATGTCCTAAATTCTGTGACTACATAAATCATCTGTAAAATGAGGGTATTGGATTAGATGGCCTCTGAGGTTCTATCCAGCTAGTTATCCCTTGCACACTGTTGGGGGTAGGGGAGCAACATCCCAGCAATTTGGAAAATGCACATAAAATTTTTTCACCCTCTGTACTAGAGAAGAAGTCTGAATTATTATGATGTTAAAAGATAAAATATGTTGATATATACAATAATATATACATATATGTATTATATACACACATATATACATACACACTTCATATATATATGTATATGAAATTTCTGAGTTCCTTAACATTTTCTCCCTCATCTGCTGGCCTTTGTGTGTCATCTGAGACTTCCATAATACTCCTCAAATTTTCCATTTAATTTTTTGTGCCCATTCTGTGATATATTAAAATCATGATGGGGAAAGTCTATATTTGTGATCTTATAATTCTTTGAATCCCATCATCCCATAAGGGAAGGAAAAAAGAGACCCAGAGAGGTCCAGGTAGAAACAATAGAAGAATATTATTAAGTATTTAAATGTGGTAATAAGGGGAAGGGAGAGGGAATCAGAGAAGGGTAAGAAAAACATGGTAACTTTATTATATATTTAAAAGGCATAGCTAGTTGTTTATAATAGATTTGCTGTTTCATGTATAATCTTTGTTTTCTATTCTACTATGTTAAAAAATGCTTGTTTTATTTTTTTAAATTCAGAATAAAATTAAAAAAATTAAAAAAAGAAGTATATTGTATAGACATTTATAGGTCTGAGTTCAGAGGATAATAATCAATAAGAGTTGATGTGCAGCAGATAAACCTTTGGGACTGTGCCTGGAAGAATGGGGTTTATTTTTGACAGGGAGACAGAAACGTAAGTATTCTGGAAGGGCAATAATGGACAAATTTGTATGGTAGGGCCTAGAGAGTAGTAGTATATAGGACTAGATTTGGGAGGGTCTTGACATCTTGATAGAGGTGTTGGGTTGAAAAAGATCATGATGGGTAGTAATTGCATGGGTGGAGAGACAGGAAGAAGGAAAGACTTGAGTTGTATTTTCAGATCTTGAGTGTCACATTATAGGAAGGATGTTAATAAGCCTGAGTGTCTAGAAAATTATCAAAATTTTAGAAATCACACTGTATATGTGTGATTAATTGAAGCAACTAATGATGTTTAGGTAGAGAAGATTTAAGAGGGTATATATTTTTTGAAAATTTATCATATGAAATAAGGATTAGACTCAATTTGCTTAGGGCAGAATTAGGGGTGAGGTGTAAAAGTTACAGAGTGATAGATTTGGCTTGATGTAAAGAAACACACTAAAAATTACAATTATCCAAAAATGAATAAGTTGTCTGGGAGACAGGCTTTAAGAAAAGCCTGACTGTGAGTATGTTTGTAGATAAAATTCTTGTTCACCCACAGGCTGTCTATGGCTTCAATGATGTCTTGTATCCCTGAGATTCTGCAACTCTATAAAATGTCTTATTCAACCTCCATTCTATCCCAAAACCTCCCTGACATACACCTATATCTCCTCATTGGTCGCTTGTTCTCCCTCCAATATCATTGAACCACTCTGCAATAAATATCAGCCTTACATCTTACTAAGTCTGTAAAAAAGTTCCCTTTATATTCTCCCAGTGACTAGGCCAGGAAAAAATCTACTTCAGGGGGTTATTAGTGAGTTTCAATTTGGGGACATAAGGTGAAGACAGACCAAAAAGTTCTACATTACAAGAGCAAGGGAGTTCTGTATAGCTGATGCATATAGAGGAATATGGGTTGCCTTAACTTCAACGGACCTATAATTTTATTAGTGTGAGGAACTGAAACATCTTTTTGCCAGACCAGACCATCTACTTTAATGCAACTTAATTGTCTTCAGAAAACTTCCAAGTGCTGAAAAGCCAGATTAAAATGCAATTAGGAAATATTAACAAAATAAGTCAATAAGCAAAGATCTGTTTCTGTTTGAATTTTATATCGCTATTTTACAGTGATTTGTCCGAGAAAACACAAGAAGGTTATTAGAGATAGGACTTGAATTCAGGTCTGCGAAGATAGCTCTCCAACTACTCTGTCATGTTGTCTCTTGTTTTGGGCGATGAAAAGAATATGGCCAATTTTACATCCCTTAATATAATCATGAACATAAGCTTCATTAATCAAAGTATAGGGAGGAGAATAAGTGATTTAATATTAATATCATACTCTGTGCTTGTCAAGCCACATCTGGGATGTTGTGTTTAGTTTTCAGTGCCTCAATAATGAAGTGAAGGTTATCTGGTGGAGAATGAATATGATGTCAAGAATATATAAGGATGGGTTAAAGAGATGAGTATTATTTTAAGGTCATGTGATGGATAAAATGGGGGATTTGAAGTTATGCTTATTCTTATATTCTTACTAGTTATGTGACCTTGAGCAAATGGCTTACCTTCTCCTAATCTGCATCCTCATCTGTTAAGTAGAGATGGCAGTAATATCTCCCTTCCCAGGGTTATTGTAAGGATCAAAGAAGATACCATGTAAAGTACTATGTAAACATTAAAATTCTCCATAAATGCTTAATTGTTTAGTTAGCAAGAAAGAAGACTTAAGACAGAAATGATACTTGCCTTCAAATATTTGAGAGAGAGATTCTCTCTCTCTCAGGCCTTTACTCGACTCAGGAAGATAAAATAATAACCAATAGCTGGAAATCATAGGAAAACACACTTAGGATTAACATAAGGAAACATTTTCTAATATTAACAGCTGTCCAAACTTAAATGGATTAAGTCAATAAGTAGTAAGTTTCCTGTCAGAAGTATTCACACAATGACTGTGTTACCAACTGTTAAAGATTTTGTAAAGAAATCTCCTGCATCGAGTTGTGAGTTGCAATAGAAGGCTATTAAAGCTATTTTATGATCCTATAGCACGATTTATAGTCTTTTACTCTTAGCAGATGTCCTTGGTAGATCAAAATATAACAATGTGAAATCTGGGAATGGGACAGTTATAGGAAGGACTAATGCATCAATAGAGAATCTTATTTCTATCAAGGACCACTAACCCATGGGATGGGACCCAATTTAGACTTTTTCAGACATAACAAGGTAACAATTTACTCATTTTTAGTAGGCATCTGGAAGGTAAACTCAGTTGATCTTAACATTATGAACAGAGAGCTGAAATTATTACCCAACTAAAATAACTAAACAATTAAATAATACACTTCAATTTCAAAACTTGGTCATTTTAGTGGGAATAAGAGAGAAAGGAAAAAATATATCAGTAGATAAGGAAGAGAAAATTAAAGGAGGCAGAAACTTGGTAACTTCAAAAATGATAAATAAGTAAGTTCTTTTTCATTCTTATTCCATCTCTGCTCCTGATGGGATTTCTCCTTTGGCCTCAGCTGTCTTCACGCCCTGGGAGATCTTTCCTCTCCTTAACCCTTTTCTCCACCGGGAATTTTCTCTCAGAAGCTTCATTTTGAGGAAGTACCCAGACCAGTCAGGCTTACTACTCCCTCTTTCCCCTTAATCTCCTTTATATGCATCATCTTTCCTTATTAGAATGGTTGCTCCTTGAAGATAGCTACTGTTTTTCTGTTTATATTTGTAGTGTCCAGTGCTTAGCATCATGCCTGGTAGCACTTAATAAATGTTTTTGACTTGTTTTGACTACTCTAGTCATCTATTTTTCTTCACTTAGGTTCAGAGCTTCAAAGAGGTATCACCCGTTATCAAGAATTGTTGAAATATTAATTTGCTGGTTAGTCATTGTTCTTGACTCTTCACCTGTTTTTTTTTCCTTAAGCCTTAGTTCTGCAGTTCTTAGCAATCTACTATTAAAGAGATTGTTTCCTTTGCTAGTTAGTGCTAACAAAATCTTTCCCCTAAAGTCAAGCTGAGGGTATCCTTTATCCATTAACCAACTCCTAGCAGAAGTCAGGACAAGGAACATAGAAAAGGCATAATAACGTTTGTGGGGCTATGGATCCATTAATAAGACGGTCTAAGTGATATATATTTTAAAATATTATAGCATTTAAAACAATTCCTATCTTTTTCTTTCATTTCTTTCATTTGCAGAAACCATAGAGGATGGTACGTTCAAATGATTCTGTGATTATTGACTAAGTCCTTCCAAGTGCTTGATGAATACAAAGGTTAAATGACTTTACTAGACTCAAACTAGACTCATAGATGCCATTAAAGTGGCATCCTGGGTCTTCTGGACACCAAGTCTTGCCCTCAAACCCAGAACACCAAGCTGCCTTCTTGTAGAGACCATGGCCATGACTAAATACTAAGCATCCAAATGTATTTGTGACCTCATCAATGTGCATGTCCCCTTCAACAATGCAAACCAAAAACCATCTATGCTTGTCAAACACATGTAACTTTTGGTCATTTCCTTCTTTACAGCAACACAAAGTTGAAGAGGATGAGGAGGGTCCATCTGAAAACATAAGGACATTCTTTAATATCTCTAATCATTGTGAGAATAAAAAAAATAATGAATTATTCCTTGCCAATGACAATTGCCCTTTGAACTTGAATTGGTAAATGCCAGAGAATTCAAAGTACTCTACACTCATGTCTGAATAAAAGGATTCCAATAGTTGTGTTTTAACCTTTGTCACTTAGAAAAAAGTGATCAGTATACTGATGTATATATGTAGGGGGTAGAAGGTCTCAAGGGCCTAAAGGTAAAACTCTAGGTTATTCAATGTTTCTCATGCTGAAAAATTATATCAACTAAAGGACAGAGATAAGTCTTTGATTCAGGCAAATAATGGGATGAAATGAGATATTCTAAGAAAAAGACATTGACTATTATTTAGGCAGAGGACTAGAAAGAGTAAAGACAAGAGTAACCTTAGAAGAAGAAACATTGGTTATAGGTGAATTAGGGAATAGAAGACTTGCCAATAAAAAAAACAAATTATAAGGAAGAAGTTGGGATTATAGATTCCTAGAAGCTACATCTAGACATGTAGTTTTACTCTAAGTATACAAAAAGTTAAAAAAAAATAGTTAAAATAGCCTTGGACAACAAAAAATCCAGGGGTCTCCACTTTCAGCGTTGTCCCCCACCCACCCACCACAAGACATCTCTGGGGCTTTCATGTTTTTTGGAACAAGAGCTCAAGGGAAATATGTGAGGAGAGAAAATGGGAATTAATTACAGGTCCACAAAGTAGGGGAGAATGTACAGAGAAGGCATCTTTGCAAGAGGCAGGCTCAGTCTCCTCCATGGGAAGGGAGAAGAGGGGCCACCTGCCTGGAATGTTTGCTAACACCCGAGAGCTACGGCCTGTAATCATCATTAGCTCTCTTTGGTGTTTACTGACTGTTATTAATTAGAATGAACAAACTTGGCATTAATGTGTCTGCCATAAGGACTAAGGTTTTGACTGCACCGGCATCCTGCTTCAGCAACTAGGTTGGGACTCATTTACCAACTGTTAACCACGATGATGGAGGACTATGGGCATTCACTCAGGATGGGGGATGGAGAAAAATTGGCTCTGTATCTCTCAGCTATGCCAAAGGAAATGGGGATTTTCCTGTCAGTGCACACTATGACAGCAGAGATTGTGTAGCTTTTTTCTACCAAGTCAAATGAATTCCTCTGAGTCTGACCATTAATCAGAGTTTCTGTGATCTCGGGCCACTGTAGAGTTTTTCAGATCCCAGCAAAGTCCTAAGAGTAGAGTCCTACCAACAGGCCCCTAGCCAAGTACACAACTGACTTCTAGAATCATTGTCTTCCTCACACCCATACCTGGAAAAAAAGGACCAGATTGTATGTAGAGGGATTCAGAGAATGGTGGAACCTTAGTATACAGGTATGAATGGATACAGGTGAATAGATGGATAAATGGCTAGCTCTTGTAGGAAAATGAGAGAGATGGCTAGATGGAAAGAAAAGAACATTGAAAAATGTAGACTACACTGAAACAGATTGCAAATTTGGATGAACTAGTGATTTAGTTTTTCAAAATTAGATGCCAGGCTAGTTTAGGATAGTTTTACCAAGAGCACATGTCATAAAGCTGAAGTACAAGTCACCAAAAAAATAATAATAATCCAACTTTTGAGGACCAAAAAGTATTCCTGAAGATGTACAATTCCTCCATACATATGCAACCCCCTTTGTTGATTGAGACCTAACAGACCACACTGATCATATCGCCATCTAAAAGCCAATGATCAAATATGTCCCTATGAATAGAAGCAGGCCGTCATATAAAGCCCTTTCCTCTGGGAAGATAGATTGTTCAGCTATTTCACTGATGTCTGGCTCTTTGTGACTTCTTTGGGGGTTTTCTTGGCAAGGATGGTGCCATTTCCTTCTCCAGTTCATTTTACAGATGAGGAAACTAAGGCAAACCGGGTTAAATGACTTGCCCAGGATCACACAGCTAATAATTATCTGAAGCTGGATTTGAATTCATGAAGAAGAGGCTTCCTGACTTCAGATGTGGCACTTGATCCACTTAATGCCCCTGAGACAAACCAACTGAGATAGAGAATATAGAGAAGCCATGGATCACAATATTGTCTGTGGTAGAAAATAACAGGAAGCACAAATATATTTTATATTTAGATATACAGTTAAGGATAATGAAGCATTCATATCAAGGGTTAATGTATCTGGAATGGAAAGTGTGTGTGTGTGGGGGGGTGTGGGTTATTATGCAACTACATTATACACATGACAAAGCCAGGAGCCCCCATCAGAAATCCTCTGAGCAATCAAGGAAGACATTGGAACACGTGGCGTTTCAAAAGCTAGGTGAGTTCTAGAAATGGGCTTCCCAGTCCATGTCTCTGATTCAAAAAGAAGTGTCTGTCACTTTAAGTGGCTGATCATTTTTAGCCGCTTGATTGGAGGCTGCATTGGGACGCAGACTGGCGTGCAGCAAGTAGCTTGGACCTGGCCTTCTCCAGACCTCTCCTCATCAGACTTTCTGTTTTGAGTAATGAGGAAGCGAGGGAATTGATTTGATGCCTAATGAATAATCAGCCACCATCAATAATTGTAATCACTAATCTGGTGCAATTAGAGACAATTATAATAAATGCAATTTCCTCCCGAGCCACTAACGAACTGCAGAAATATGAATTGACTTAAAGGGGCTGCCAGTGATTTATATGATTGTAAGATCATAGATTCCATTATCTTGACAAAGACTTTAAAGGGCATGTTCAATTTCATCACACCTGTCTCACCTGGGGAACGGGGAGCACAATTCCAGAGAAAATAGGATGGGAGATCTATGAGGGACTTTAGAGAGCATCTAGTCTAACATTCTTGTTCTACAGATGAGGCAACGGAGGCCCACAGAGGTAAAGTTATTTGCCTAAGATCGTACAAGGTACAAGTAGAAGAGCTAAGATTGGAACCCATGTCCTCTGACACGAAATGTATGAGGAGAGAGGGTCTCATGTTCTCTGTCTCCTAGCCACGTTTAAGCAACAAGGAGCATACAGAGATTGGGTTGGGATAAAAGTCTAAAGACTGGTAAATGTGAATAAGGCTCTGTTTAGAGAATGGAAAGTCTGCTGTGATTTTTCAGGATCACTTGTCCAGAATATGCTATAATTGTATAATAATCCTTAAGAATTGATCAGACTTGTTCCAGAATCATAGAATATCAAAGTTGGCATGAAGCTTAGAATTATCTGTTATAATACATGGAGTCCATTCTGTAATATTGCTGAGAAGTAGTCAGTGATTCAACTTCCATTTAAATATCTCCCAAGAATCCATTCTTAGGTAGCTCAAATGTTTAGAATGTTTCTTTTCACATTGAGCTAAAATTTGTGCCTCATGTTCCACTGCTTCTAATTCTGCCTTTGGGTCCAAATTGAACTAATCCAAAGCCCCTGCCACATGGAATCACAGAATTTGAAAGTTTGAAAGAAACTAATTGGTTATCTACACCAACTTATATTTGAATGGAAACTTCTTTATAATAGACACAACAAAACAGATGAGCAGATTTTGCTTAAAGGCCACCCCTAACTACAAGCTAAACCACTTTTGGATAATTCAAATTATGAGAGTTTTTTTTCCTGATATTGAGACTAAAGTTGTCAGTGTTTTCCCTAATGTTGGAATGAAATCTGTCTTTTTGGGGAACTAATGGAAAAAAAAATCTAATCTCTCTTCCATACAACAGTCCTTCAAATTCTTAAACTCAACTATCTCCTGAATTTTTTCCCATACTAAACATGCCCATTTTCTTCAGCTGATATTATGGTAACTCTTCGGATACATAAAGATAGCTATCATTCCCTGTTCTACCTTCATTGTTTTCTCTTTTCTGGGTAAATATTTCTAATTCCTTCTACTGATCCATATAATGTGTAATCTTTAATCTCTAGCCATTCTTGTCTTCTTTTGGATTATTCATAATTTGTTAATCTCTTTCACAAAATAGGACATTGGATGGGGAATCAGAAAGACCTCAGTTAAAATCCTGCAATAATCACTTCCTTCCTGTGGGATTTTAGGCAAAATTTAAACTTTCCATACCTCAGTACTGGACTCAATGGTCTAAGGTCTCTTTCCACTCTAAATATATGATCCTTGAAATAAGATAATTGTAAAAAAAAAAAAAAAAAAAAACTTAACTCTGTGTCTGACACATAGCAGATGCTATATGTCTTATTCCATTCCTCCCTTCATTCCTCTCCTCCTAGTAATCAGAAACAAACACAATCTTATGTAATCTAATAATCTGACTATATGAGACTAATGCATTCTTTGTTTTGGATGCTGCTTCACTTAAAACAGCATAAGATGAGGTTAACTTTTTTACTTTTTTGCTGGCATATCATGTTAATTTGATTATCCCAGAAGTTACATCTAAAACCTTTCAGCTTTGCAAATTGATAAGATATGAGAGGTACAGTGATTTGACCAAGCTCACACTTTTCATTACTGGTAGAACTGGAGAAGGCTGGGGAGCAAAATGCCAGGACATTTCAGCAGCTGCCCATGTTAGCCCAATGCGAAAAATGAAATCTTCTCATCCACCAGTAATTCTGACACTCTTTCTGACAGACTCCTTTCTGCCAGAAATCTTGACAAAGGCCTCCCAGAAATGTCAGATCCAAAACTCCAGTAGTTGATGGATTCTGGGACTGAATATTTGGTTTTTAGGACAACTGAGGGTTACTCTTAGAAGCCCTGTGGTGTAGGAAATAATCCTAGCCCAGAAGTGAGGAAAACTCAGCTTTAGTCAAAGCTTTGGCACTAACTCGTTGCATAATTTTGGACCAATATTATATGCCTCAGTTTCTTCATTTGCAAAATGAGGTTTTAAGCTTTCCCATTTTATGGTTTTTTTTTTTTGAAGAATTGAAGCTGGGTATGGAAAGAGAAGGTAAACCTCACATATTCATGTTTAAAATTTCAAATGGAGAAAGTCATTGTTTTCTCCCCTTCCCTTCTCCCTGGTGGCAGCAAACAAGCAATAAATATGGAAATCCTAAAAGCCAGAGAAAATAGTGAGTGTTCTCTGTCTTGCTGACAAAGTACATAGGAGCTGCGTCAGAAAATGAAGGGGTTTATCCCTCCAGTGCACTTTCATGAATTCCTGACAGCCCTGGACTGCAGCTGGATAGCCAGTGTAGCAGATATCTTTCTTTCTTTCTTTTCCTTTTTTGAAGACAATAGGAACCCCTGCTTATGGCCATCATTTGCCTCATGCTAAGTGGCCACAGAAGAATAAAGGTCCTACTTTCCTTCCTGAGGAAAGCAAAAATCAACTAAGTTCACAGTCAAACCCTAGGAAGAACATTTTTTTTTTCCTTTCCTTGGAAGGGAAAGAGTTAAGCAGTTTTCTAAATTGCTCCGACATGCCCAGTAATTGCCCTGTGAGTTCTCTGTGCTTTTTAAGAAGAAGCCAAGAGTCAGTCTGACTCCCATTACCAGAAAATGTCCCAAGAAGGACCTTAAGCAATAAGAACCTTTTAGCACTGATCTTCAGAAGCATCATCGCTATTTGACTCATAAGGTAGAATCTATAGTATTTAGTTGGTCTGTCAGCTCCTGCTGCATGGGCTGCTTCCAGCCCTCTGTCCCACTCAGGGTCACAGCACAGTCTAATTTAGCTTAGCTTTTCCTGAGGCTGGTGCTATCATCTGAGCCAGGCCTTCTCCAGAGGCAGGAAGATAATCTCTTTGCTTTCTTCCATGTTCTTCGCAGATTAAGTTTTAATGTTCACAAAGTTTTCCACAATATATTCTCTTTATTTTAAAGATTCAGGACAATCTGTGACTGGATCATTTGCTTGGGTACCATTTTGTATGAAAAATGTTCACTCACTTTCTGAATCATTTGTCAAAGTCCCATAAGTCCCTCAGGGAGCTATTGGGAGTATATGAAACACTTTACTAGCTGCTAATATTTCAATCCTAAATATTGCTTTGGCCACTTAATATGATTTGATGATCATAATGGTGGTAGTGGTAATATTATGATAATTATGAAGAGGTTTCTAACAATTGCAGCTATCCTACAATGAAATGGGCTATTTTGTTACTAGAGATATTAAAATAGAAGCCAGATGACCATTTGTTAATATAATTTCTGAGATCTCTTTGATTTTTACCTGGTAGCCATCTAACAAGCTCAATACCTCACGTCGCAGGTGCTAGCCACAAATATTAGATTTCCACATAAACCTATCCTTTCCTCTTTGGGGATCAGATTTAGTTGTAAAACATTCTGTGCCAAATGTTGGCATAGAATATTTTATGGATTACTTACATACTCAGCAAATTTTGTTCTTTGGGGTTGAACTGTTTGATCTTGCTATCTTTATTTTCTTTGTTTTTTATTTCTTATTCCCCCAGTTAGATTGTAAGCTTCTTGAGGGAAATTATCATGCCATATTTGATTCTTATCTTCCACAGTATTTTGTATACATCCAAACATGCATGAGTCAATCAATTCTGATGTCTGCCTAGGGCTCAGTCTTACTTTTAGCACCAAATACAACCACTCAAACCATCTGCACCCAGGATAGTGATAAAGGAGGATATGAAACAAATTTATCAACAGGGGATAAAAGGAACACAAGCATGGGTCATCCCCAACTTAATGAGATGCATCTGGAAAACCATAGAGAGAATCTTGGTTAAGAGTTTAACCAGTTAAGAGTTATTGATATAGTTCATTTTTATTTCATCCTTATTTTATTCTTTACTCCCTTACCAAGTGAGGTATCTTTTGCAACAAAGAAGCGAAGGAGAAACAAGGAAAACTAGTCTAAAAGTATATGCAATATTCTGCACCATAGCCCCACACCTCTGGGAAGAGGTATTTGTCACATTTTCTCAACTCTTCTGGTTAAAAGCTTGAAAACATGCTTAGTGGCTGCTCTGTGGGCAAACACACCTCGGTGAAGGACAAGACTTCCCCTTTAATCCCTCTGCTTTTTCATAGCTGGCTTTGCTGGAGCAGGGCCTCCAGGAAATATAAGAATTTATATTGCTGGACTGAACTAGGCTAGGGTTGTAGGTTGGAATCTGGGAGGGATTCATAATCAATCAACAAATGTTCAGCAAAATCTGAAGGGCTTTGTGATTTCAGTCACACAGCTGCCTCCTGGCACCAGGCACATATTCCTTGTGGCTGCCCTCTCATTTACACAATGGGACAGTTTCTGCCAATGACTTTCAAATAATGTCTTTGTGCCCAAGAAGAAAGCCAACCAGTAGTAGAGAAAGTTCCCTTATCATTCTTGATGCTTTCCTAGAAAAAGAGATAAAACAGAAATCATTGTCTTTTATGGTAACTAGGTGGTATAGTAGACAGAGAGCTGGATCTGCAGTCAGGAAAAACCAGAGTTCAAATATGACTTCAGAAACTTATTAGCTTTGTAGCTCTAAGAAAATCACTTTTTTCTCTGTCTGCCTCAGCTTCCTCATCTATAAAATGAAGCTAATAAGAGCACTTACATTTCTGGAGTGTTATGAGGATAAAACAAACAATTCTGAAATCTAAATGCTGACTATTATTCCATGATGCTAAAAGCAAAGTAGTTCCTTTGGTTAGCTCACAGTTTTATTTACCCTTGAGTTATTGACAATAGTGATGGTGTCTGCTGCACTATTCTTACTCTCATCTCCGTGGAATTCCAGTTGGCCACACTTAATTGGGAGAGCCTTAAAGGGTCAGATTCTGTCTCAGAAAACATAACAACCCACTCACTTATTATCCAAAGAACATCCACCAAAGTGATGGCTTCTCTCAATACAGCCAATATCCCTTAGCAGCTGTTCATTTGGATTGGGGGGATAGGAAGGATTTAGCTCTGAATTCATGAATACAACTAAACCTCCCTCTCAAGAGAGCTGTGAGGATTACTACTTATAGAAGGGGGTCTGTTTAGTTATGCTCCCTGTGCTTCTTGAAGGAATAAAGGCTCATGGGAACTCTATGTGGGGCTACCTGCAGGGGACAGGTCTGTCATCCTTGCATGTCTGGAAAAACTAAAATCTGGAGAAACCTTGGAAGTGAGGGCAAGGAGATAGTGGGAGGGAAGGAAGGAGACACAAGAAAGACAGAGAGAAACAAAGAGAGACACGGAGAGATAGAGAGGGAGACAGACAGACAAGAGAGACACAGAGGGACAGAGAGACAGAGATAGAGACAGACAGGGAGAGATAGAGAAACAGAGAGAGAAAGAGAGAGAGAGAGAGAGAGAGAGAGAGAGAGAGAGAGATAAAGACACAGAGAGAAAGAGGGACAGAGACAAGGAGACAGAGAGACAGAAAGAGAGAGCACAATATTTCATTTAAATATTATTTAATATCTACTTTGGAACTTAATAACAAACATTGCATTCTATTACAGGCATATGGGAATTCGTTGTTCAAGCTCCTTTCCTGTCCTGCCCTCTGTAGGAATATATTAATGGCCCCTCCATCAACTCATGATCCTGACCCTGCATTGGTTTACTTTCCTACCCAGACATCAAGCTCACAGTCATGCATGCCATGGGCACTTAGAGCTAATAATGAGGTTCCCAGTTCACCCTTGGCCCATGTACCCCATTAGCAAGATTAAAGGCACTTTCTCCTCATTTTGCTCCAATACCTGGGATGGGAGCATGGAGTAGTCGATGGAATTTATTGAGACAGATCTGGCTCTCCCTTTCACATCTGCTTGGATGGCGAGATGTAAATCAAACTTGAAACTCACTCAAAACACGTCGGCATTAGTGGATCAGACAAGGATAATGCGTTTCTAATCCAGCGGCTTGCGTTAGGTATGATTTACATCATTACAGATCGTTTCATGGTGGTTTTCGTGGGGTTTATTTAGTTTGGCATCCCAATTTGTTCTGTGGCTTTCATCACCTTTGGCTGTGCTATTTGGAGGGCTAGCTGTTTAGCCTTGATACAAAGAATGAGAAGGGAATTTTTGAAAGGGAAAAATTACTTTTAAATGCCTTAACAATTTCTCCCTCAGCAAGGCAGAACTATATTTTATGATAATTTGGCAAAAACATGAGACTTCATCAATGACATTTAGCTCAAACTCCCCACCCCTGAGAGTCACAATATATTCACTAAGGCAGTTTGATCTTTGAGGGAGATTACAGAAGTTGACCTTAAAATGTCTGGATTTTTATTTTCAGCTCTGTCAAAGACTTGACTTTAATTGACTATGTGAAGAGGGGCAATAGGAACTATCTCAGCTGCCCCAAGAGAGAGAGATAGGACTTTGGGGGAAAATAAAAGAGCAATCCAGGTGTATAACAAAAAGTCTTCCTTTCCAACTCATTGTTTCTTTGTTGTGGGATACTGGAAACAATACTGCCTGGAAAGCAGAGGTTTGATGTTCAAAATCTTCCTCTGTTATTGCCATTGCTACCTTCAAGCATTTATTTCTTTTGTATGCATTATGCATATTTTTATGTTGTTATTCTGCTAGTGATTTTAATCATGTCCAACTATTCATGACACCATTTGGGATTTTCTTGACAAAGATAATGGAGTGGTTTGCTATTTTCTTCTCCAACTCATTTTATAGATGAGGAAACTGAGGCACATACAGTTAAGTGACTTACCCAGGGTCAAACAGCCAGCAAGTGTCTGAGGCTGGATTTGAATGAAGGAAGAAGAAATTTCTTGACTCCAGGTTTGGCACTCTATATACTGGATCATCTAGCTGTCCAGTGATTTTATAACTTAAATAACATATATTATCCCTTCAAATTGAATGTAAGCTCTTAAGACTAGGAACTTTTTAATTACTCTCTTTTTATATTCCAATTCATAGAACATACTAAGTACTTAATAAATATTTTTCTATTGATTAGTTTATATAAAATGATGAGGTTGGACTATTTTATCCTTAAGATTATTTCTAGACCCAAATCTATGATTCTACAAAATCAAAGTTAGTTTGTTTATTACCTTCTATTTCTCATGCTGTCTTTCCCAACTGCACTGGCTGGAACCCAAAGAGTAAGGCAGAGTTTATAATAAACTGTGAATTGGCTTGGGGTTAGGAAAATCTGGAATCAAGTTCTGCTTCTGATACATCCTGACTGTGGGACCTTGGCCAGTTCCTTAACATTCCAGGTAGCTCTCTGACCCTGGAAGTTGCAAAGCCAGTTCAGTGAAGGTATTTCCTCACTAGGAGGCCTTTGCATCAATGAATCACAGGTTTAATCCATTCTCCAGAAGCACAATTTGGTTTCTTTTCCCATCTCTTCCCATCGTTTGCATCAACTATCATTTTTTTGCTCTTATTTAACAACTCCATCACATGAAGCATCATAGCATACTGGAAAGAGTACTGGCTCTGGAGTCTGAAGATTGTCCCTTATGAGCTGTGTAACCTCACCCATTATTTGACCCCATGAACCTCAACTTTTTTGTCTGTAAAAGGAAGTAATAATAGTTGAACTCACGGGGATGCTAGGTGGATCTAGTGGCGTAGTGGGTTTAAATTGTTACATAAACATCAGCTATTATAAATTTTTTTCATAAATAAGCACTTGGAAGCTTTACCAGCTTCCTGCATCTCCAGTTGGCAGGGAGAGGAAGGGCAGGGCAAGAATGAAGAAGTGATGGTGAGGGTAGAGAAAAATATGCTCTCATCATCCAAACTGCTGCTCCAGGGTCAGTGCTGGAGTCCTGAATTATATTTCTATGGTGACATCAAAGGGCAAATGCCCTCTAGAGACTGGTGTTGGCAGATCCTCTGGAGTGTTGGCATGTACACTTGCTGCTATCTCATTCTCCACTCTCAAGTGCCCAGATAAAATTTGTTTTGGCTCATTATTCCATCCACCCAAATGTATGCATGTACACACGCATGCATGTGAGAAAGAAAGAAAAATAGAGATAAACTTAAAGGAGGGGGGATTGGTAAAAAGAAAGTCAGACAGAAAGAAAGACATATGGAAAGAAATGCAGAGAAGCAGAGATAAAGATAGAGACAGAAAGATGGAGAGAGAGAGAGAGAAAGACAGAAACAGAGACAGAGAGACAGATACTGAAAGAGAAACATGGAGAGCTAGAGATAGAAATCAGCAGACAAAGACAGAAAGACAAAGAGCAAGAGATAAACGATATCCCTGGCTTGGGAGGAAAGATGGAGCCATGAGTAAAACAAAATTATATCTGGACATTTGAGAATGAATATTAATATGAAATCAAGTATACATGCAAAGACTTCAAAAGACTTTGCAGGGCCAGTCCATAAAAGGTATTTTTCCTTTGATGTAGCTTTGAAAAGAGACTTAAAGACCTTCAAGAAGATGGATGGATGGATGGGTGGATGGATGGATGGATGGATGGATAGATAGATCTAGTAGCTAGGTGGTATAGTGAATAAAGTATAAAATGTATGGGAAGATCTGAATTTAAATACAGCTTCAAATGCTTCCTAGTTGTATGACCCTCCATACAGACTTAATATCTGTATGTCTTAGTTTCCTCATCTATATAATGGGGATAATAATAACACCTACCTCCCAGGGTTATTGGGAGAACCAAATGAGATAATTAAAAAGCACTTAGCAGAGTGCTTGGCATATAATAAGTACTATTTAAATGTTAGTTATTATCATTATAACTATGTCTATAATATATATATGCATATATATATTATGTATATATATGACTGGTTTTTTTTTTTTTTGGATTTGTCTCTGTCTCTGTTTATTCCTGCCCTTAGCAGTTAAGCAGTTTCCTTTCTCAGTGAGATCTACTAAGCTATAGCATAATAGATATATAGGTTTTCTCTTCCTTTTTTGTTCTTAGATTTTCACTTCTCTTTCTGCATAGCAATCTCCTAAGGAAAGCAAATAGAAAAGAAAGTAACCAAGGGTACTGTTGATAGCAGCCTACTCTAGGGGCATTTTTCCTTCTTATTACTAAATTCCCATTCTTTCTTTCCTTATCCCTCCTTTATTAATATTTTCTCTTTTCTTTTTTTTCCTTGCCCAACCTTTTATTTTTCTCCCTTTCTATTTCTTATGCTTATTAGGAACATCTATAGCTATTGATCAGTTTCTCTATTGTTCTTTAGATCCAAAGAAATATCCAATCTTTGACTTATTAAAGCATGGCTATGTATGAAATCCAGGTGTAATGGTGATAGTCACAGCGTAACCTTCACCCTTCCCTGCCCTGCCCACGCTGTGTTTTATGCTTTCTTTATAGGATGCTCCTCAAACATGATTGCTTCCCTGGTAGAAAGGCAGGAGCTGAGAATCTTAGATTTCCTCCAGAGGTCATCTGATTTGTCCCCTTGTCTTCAGTCAACCAATCAGAAAAAAAAGCACACCCTGAGGACCCATTGTACATAAATACTCTACTAGGTACTGTGGAAAACTACAAAGGGAGGAAGAGACCTGAAAGTCGTCGTCAAAGGGCTGGCAAACCAATGGAGAAGCCCGGATGAGAGCAGATATGTACAGAGAACTCCTTGAAGTCCCCCACACAGTGAATAGTAAATGGTATGGGTATGGAGAAGAATATATAACCCTTTGTCACCATAGCAGCAGCCTCCTAAGGCCATCTCCTGTTCGTGACACAGGCCACTTAGCCCTGCTGCATCTCCCCAATTCAGTTCAAATGCTGACACTTGTCAATATGTTTCTAAATGTCAGTGCCTGGGAGATGGTCTCTCCCTTTATGCTCCCTCCTAGTCCAAAATTGCCCCCAACATACTATTGTTTTTAAGCAGCTTGACTGTTAATTAAAAAGTGGGAATCAATTGGCTTCATCTCCCCATCGAGGCTCCTGTGCACACAAGGATTAGAGCTGCCTCTACTTAAGTCAATTAGAGATAAGGAGAAGCTGACATTTCTACAACCTGCCTTATCACACATAGGCTTGAAAACGACTCAGATTAAAATGTACAAAGATTATTTCTTCAGTCCTTTCCCTTCTGCTTTTAATTATTCCAAAGAAAGCTGACGATCAAGCACTGACAGTTAGAGACCCTTGCTTCCGCCACTGGTGATTAGTTATGCTGAGGCACGCCAGGACCTGTCTTGGGTGTCTGGTCACTCAGAGCAGGATAGTACCTTGGTATTATAACTGTGCTGGCATGTAGTAGGCCTTTCTTTCCACCAAAAAGGTAAGGAATAGGTAGAAGAAAAAAGAGATTTCTGTTCATTTTAAACAATAGAGCGAGTTGGAGGTATATTTCAAATGTGAAATATGATGTCATTGTATTATTCATTTTACTTAAGTGTTTCACTGGGTTACAAGAGACTTTTCACCAAGTGGAAATAATTTGCAAATATATGCAATGTGAAAACAAAACACATCAATAAAACCAAAAGTGATTAAAAAATAAAAATAAAGTTTTAATTCAAACTCCCTCAACTCCATTAAAAATATACTTAGTATGTGCCTGCTTGATTGATTAGGGGAACCTTCCTGGAGGAGGTAGCAAACAATCCCTGTTTTTCCATAGAACTCTGGATCATAAATCCAGAATTGGAAGGGATCTCAGGGTCCATCTTCTCCAATCCTTTATTTTACAGATGGGGAAAATGAGACTCAGGGAAACTAGATAACTTGCCAAGATCATACATGTAGTCAAAATTTCTCTAAATAGATAATTACAAGAACTTTTTATTGTAATAATTCTAGCAAAACAGCTTTAGCTATAATGTTGCTGAATAAATATTTATCTTTGTTATTTTTGTTATTGTTTTTTGTTGTTGTTTTTGCTTGTTTTTGCTTTTTGCAGGCAGCTAGGTGATGTAGTGACCAAAATACTGAACTTGGAATCAGGAAGACCCTTCTTCCTGAGTTCAAATCCAACTCAGACACATACTAAATGTGTGACCTTGGGCAAATCACTTAACACAATTTATCTTAATTCCACATTTATGAAAATGAACTGGAGAAAGAAATGGCAAACCGTTGAGTATCTTTGCCAAGAAAACCCCAAATGGTGCCACAAAGAGCTGGACACAACTAAAATAATACAACAGCAAATTAATGTTTTAGTCTTTGTTACTGAAGAATTTGCTGTGATTACTTTTCCCCGCCCCTCCCCCAAAAGTTAACCATAGTGGATTAAAAAGTCAGGTTCTAAGCCAGAAGATCCAGGTTCAATCCTGTTTTGACACAAACTGACCATGTAACTTGCCTTTCAAGGATCCCAGGTAATACCTAAGATAATAAATTGTAGGAAAAGCAGTGACCTTCAGTTGAAGAGGGGATTTAATCATCTGAGGGTTCCATTTTTCAGTGAAATCAAAGATCCAACTTCTATTCCCTCCTGTCCCCTCACTGGCTCCTGTACATGTCACTCTCAGCCGTCTGGCTTGGCCCATGTTGTTCATCACAGCTTCTCCTCCAAGGGGCACCCTCAAAGGTTGTCTCCTTCATGAAGTCTTTTGCAATGAATCCATCCCACAGTGATCTCTCTACTTCTTATCTCCTAAATAGTTACTGTCTGAGATAAGTAAGTTAGCCCTTTAAAACATATTTTTTCAGCCCTATTAATCCAGAATAAAATAGACCCTTTGAAATCAGGGCCTATTTCCATATGATATATCCTGTGTAGTATGTATCAAATGGCAGAGAATATAATCAGAACATAGTACAAATCTGTAGAATGATTGACTTACGGGCTATCTATTCAAGTTTATTTGAATTCTGTCCTTCCTCAGAAGGGATATCTGATATTCTGAATTGCTTTCTATAATATGTGACCCAATCTTATACCCAATGACATGATGTCACCTCCTAGAAATGAGAACTATAGGACATAGTAGGCAACCATATATAAGCCAAACCAAACACTATCTATTCTATGTTCAAACATTTTTAGAGGAGTTTCCATGATAATTTAGAGGACTAATATCCTGACGTTCAGGAAATCCTTTTTCTAATCTAACTTAAATCCCTAATGCTTCAGTTTAAGCCCTTGACCCGTTTTTATGCTCTTTGGGGACCCTTACTCCCCATCTATTCCTTGAAAACATGTCATACACTTGAAGATTTTCATTAAGTTAGCAGTCAGCTTTTCTGTCCCCAGGTTAAACAATCCTACTTCCTCAAACCTTTCCTCACAGGTCTTATTTTGCAGCAGTTTAATCACCCTTTAATCTTGTTTTGATTTAGCTCAAATAGGTCTGTGTCTCTGGAGAAGGCTTTCTAAGTTCAATGTCTCTGTTCTTACAGAAACTCAGTGCCCTGATAGCTCATCAATTCCACTGGGTACTGCACTGAGGTGGTTACAGCATACATATCGGTAAAGATTTCATTGGATCAATTTGTTTTATTTCCAGCTCTGCAAAAGCTAAAGATGAAATATAGCATATAGGAATAAGGAGGTTATTTATTTATTTTTGCAAAGCCAGTAAGTGATTTGTTTGGTTATCTGACTACAAGCATAACTAGCAATCTTGGACTTGAGGCAAGTTGCATAAAACATGCTCTCAATTTACTGTATGGAGAGGACTTTTTTTAAGTGGGGGAAGGGAAGCCAAAAGAAGACCACAAAATGTGAGATTTTTTGAGAAAGATGCCATAGTCAGGTGGGCAGAACCAGACCAGGCCAGGCAAAAACAATGGCTTAGCCACACTGGCCAACTTGCCATTCCTCACACAGAATGCTTCATGTCCCATCTACTTATCTTTGTACTGAAAGTCCTCTGTTCTTACAATGCTCTCCTCCTCAATTCTACTCTGGTACTTCCTGATTTCCTTCAAAATTCACCTCAAAAGTCTATGGGGGCTATGACTCCCCCCAATTAAGTGCCTCACTCCCCAAATGATTTTTCATTCATTTCAGAAATATCCACCACTCTGTTACTGCATTTGGGGTTTTCTTGATTGGAAATACTAGAGAGATTTGCCATTTTTTCTCCAGTTCATTTTAACAAAAGAGGAAGCTAAGGTAAATAGGGTAAAGTGACTTGTCCAAGATCATACATCCAGTAAATATCTGAGATCACATGTGAACTCAGAAAAATGATATTCTTCCTGACTTCAGGTCTGGGAATCTCTCCACTGCACAACCTACTCATCCATGATTAACTCCCTCCTCAACTGACTTTTTTTTTTTCTGTATATAGTTGTTTATGCACACATTGTCTCTCCCATAAGATTGCATGTTACTTGAGAGTAAGGGCACTTTCACTTTCATATTTGTTTCCCCAGATGTCTAGCAAAGCATTTGGCACATAGCAGGAGCTTAATAAATGTTTATCTATTGATTGATTGGATTCTTATCCCTGCAGGATCAAAATACACAATCTGAGTGCTTCCTTTTTAACTAATAATTTCTGATAACTATATCCTAAATTTGGGTTGTTTTCTACATTTCAAAAATATTGTCATTCCTTTCAAATTCGGGGAATCTGAAGCAATATCTTAGTCACCACATCCTAGTTACAGCTCTGTACTAGTCTATCAAGACTGGTCCTGTTGTAAAGGGTTAGACATTTGTTCCTATCAAATCAGTTTTCTTTTCTTACTAGTGCCCATTAAGTAATTCAATCTTCCCAGAAAAATCAGCCATCTCCCTAATGTAACTATGAAGATGCCTGAACTACCTGAGAGGAGAAAGTTTGCCTGACCCTAGTGGTTAATCAACATACATCCCAGGCTTAATTAGCTACCAGCACAATTATTGGTCATTAGATTACTCATCCCTTTAATCCAGACAGAATACTTCCCACTGCATTATTGTCCTTTCATATGACTCATATAAATTTTGACTTTAATTTGCATAAGATCATAAGAGAATTTTGGCTAATTATAGCAGACCAAAAAAAAAAAAACATGGATTTATGTGAGGGAGGAGGAAAGTGTGCATAACATTAGTGAGAGGCACTGTGGTTTACTGGAAAGAACACAGCACTTGTAATCAGAAAACTGGTTCAAGTTTTGGTTTTCACACTTAGAAGCTATTGTTGTTTGTCCTACATTCTTGAAGAGAAACCATAATATCAGGAAGGTGATATCTTGAATTGTATATGAATTGGATGGGAGTGGGGTAGAGCTGCACAAAGTTATTAATCTCACTCTATTCTATAGAATCATCAAATTCCAGTGGCAAAACAAAAATTGAAGCACTGTGAGAGTGAGTCAGCCATTTAAACTCTGCACTTCAATTTCCTCATCTGGAAAATGGACATAAGAATAATTGCATAACTTAGGTATGTTGTTGTGAGGGAAGTCATACATACATACATACATACATATAGATATAGATATAGATATAGATAGATAGATATAGATATAGATATGTTATTATTCAAAGGATAAATAGGGAATTAGCTAAACATTCTAGATTATTTGGAGAAATGAGCAATTTGAAGTGAGAAAAAGAGCAGGTCAACCTTGTGTCTATTTCTTGGTGATTAGTTTATCAATGCTCTGTTTTTTTCTAAAGGACATAGATACAAGAATGGTTTGCATTCCTCTGTCATAAAGTTTAAAAAGAAGTAATGAAAATACAGTAACAATAGGTATCTGGCTGAAATAGAGGGGAATGGAGCTATAATAAATAGATAGCATTTGGGAAGTTTCGTTTTTTGTTTTTTGTTTTTGTTTTTGTGGGAAAGTCTTCCCTGGTCCTCAATTTTACCATTGAGAATCTATGGAATTTCAAATTTAGAAAGGTCAGGAGACCACAGATAGACAAGAATTTCTTCCATAATATCCCTTACAATTGGCCATTCGGCTTGCTCTTGAAGATTTTCAGTAGTGGTGAAGTCAACATCAAATGAGACAATCCATTCTTCTTTGCCACAGTGAAGAATGTTAAGACGGTTTGTCAGTCTCCTCATGGCCTTTTAGTGCTGAGCCTAAATATACCTCCACAACATTTACTCATTATCTTCTGGAACCATTACTACAATCCCACTTCTCTATGAGAAGCCTTTAAAATAATCAACTCTTCAGAGGTTAATTAACTTGTGAAGCATCGCCCCCCCCCAAAAAAAAAATTCAATCATCCTCAAGTCTTTCAAACCAAATAAATATGAACTTTTAGATTTTTAGCATCCATGGAAAGAAACCACTGACCACCCCTCTATCTTATTGTAGTTCAGCTGGTCCAAAATGTTACACTCTGTTTATAGAATGAACAATGTAGAGTACTGTGAGACTTTCTAGACATCTAATTCTATTAACTCATTAGAATTTTTGACAGTTGAAATATGTTGATAATCCATTAAAAATCTATTTATAGTCCACTAAAAACCTCAGATTGTTTTCTTTTCCCCATGTGAATTTTTATCTCAGCTTATTTCCCAGAACATGAATTTGAGGAGTTGATTTTTTAACCCATATGTAAGATTTTACATTTATCCCTATCCAACTTTCCAGTCTGTACAGACCATTTTGTGTTCTGCCATCCAGTGAATTGAGTTGATCCACATATGCATCCTTCCCTGCTTGCCTCAGGGAGTAATCTTATCAGTACTTCAGGCTTTCTCTGCCAACTCCATCTAGTGTCTCAGGACCTCATCACTAGAGAAGAGCATATGTACAAATGTGGTCCTAAATTTCCTAAGAGGAAGAAGGTAGATCCTTCAAAGTACAAAGCAATGAATTTGACTTCAATTAATTGCAAGACTTTAGAGCATATCATTAAAGGAATGCAGTGTGAGCACTTAGAAAAGTTAATTATGGATTCCCTTTGGTATTACAGCTGAAAATCTCCATGTGTTGTCTCTTCTGTAGGTGCATTACTGGGAAAAAGGGGGCTGTCTTACTTTCTATTTGAATCTTCAATGTTTAGCTCAGTTTTTTGCACACTGTAGACAATATCAGGCCATCTTTCTCTCTCCACTAGTGTGCATTTCACTTAATTAACTTTTAGAAAAGTCATTTACTGATATAATGTAAAAAGGATGGTAGCTATAAAATATCCCCTCATAATCTTAGAGTAAACACTCCCACAGATATCTAAGGCATCAAGGGAAAGATTTTGCTCAAATAAAATGCAATCACACTGATGTATAGAATATATTTTTGGTAAGGTAATTCACATATTTTTGTAGTGTCTCAACATCCTTTCTTTCTTTGTATAATACTCATGCAGATGTAATTTATAGCTATGATCAGTCTACTACCCCCACCATCTTTCTCAGCTTGGATAACTATAGGGTTTAACACAAGCATATGAACATACCACAGATAACTACAAGCAGATGAACATATCAGGAACATATTTCACCATAGTAACAGAATTTTGTTTTTTCTCATAACATCTATATTGGTAGGATTGGATATTGATAGGATATTTGACAAAGTATTTTATGATATCTTATGGACAAGATAATGGGATATCAGCTAGATATTAATTTAGTTAGGTAGTTCAGGGATGATTTCAAGATAGAACTAAAAGTATTGTTAATTGATCATTCAAAATGAAGAGAAGTCTCTGGCACAAGATCTTAGGTACAAGTGATAGGCCCTATTCTCTTCAAATTTTCATCTATTACACAGATGAAGGAATACGTAGTAAACTTTTAAAATTTCCAGATGCGATCCATAATTAACTTTTCTAAGTGCTCACAATTTATTCCTTTAATGATATGTTCTAAAATCTTGCAATTAATTGAAGTTAAATTCATTGCTTTGTATTTCGAAGGATCTACCTTCTTCCTCTTAGGAAATTTAGGACCACATTTGCACATATGCACATCTGTAGTGATGAGGTTCTGAGCTACTAAGTGAGGTTGGCAGAGAAAGCCTGAAGTACTGATAAGATTACTCCCTGAGGCAAGCAGGGAAGGATACATATGTGGATCAACTCTACCTTTCAGGCCCTGTCTCTTACAGTGGTTTCATGTAACCCCACCTTACTGTATGCAATCAGAAAGCCAAGTTATGTCAAACCCCGATGTTAAATTTCCCTATAAACCTGTTCATGGCTGAATTCATTTGGGATTAGCTCATCATGGTGATCTGCCTTGTGGTATTTTTCTTGCTACCCTTCCCCATGCCTCATGGCTTTCCCAAATCTCTTTCATATTAACCATTCCGGAGTCTATTTTACTTTTTCATTTTATCTGTAACCTCTTCAAATAAAAAAAAAACTACCTTTTGCCAAAGAGAAAAGTCCATTGTGAATTCAACCCTAACATTTGGTGCCAATTACTTTCCTCAATCTTAATATTTGGTGTGCCTATGTCAATCTCATCATTTGGTGCTGAAGCCCAGTCATATCTTCTATTATTCATAGTTTCACAGATAACATTGATAACTCAGAAATGATATTTAGAAAAAAAATTACCCTATAGTGTCTGGAATATAATTCATTTAGATTTGACAAATTTTTTGGGGAAAAAAAGATCTTCAGACCCAAATCATGGGAAGATATTTGATTAGAATTTATAAGTTATTTCCGGACTCAAGATTTATTAACGCTATCAATTGGTTTGTGGGGAACTGGGAGTAGAGAGAGATTTGACGAATTAAAGTCATTGAGGGTTGATGGGTACTATAGTGGATGCAGCACCAAGCCTGGAGGCAGAAAGATCTGAGTTCAAATGTGACCCCAGACTAAGTTTACTTAATTTTGTGTGCCCCTAGGCAAGTCACTGAACTCTGATTTGCCTCAGTTCCTCATCTGTAAAATGTAGACATACCAGAAAAAGAAATGGCAAACCACTCCAGTAATTTTGCCAAGAAAACCACATAGAGGAAATAAAATTCTAATAGAAAAAGACATTCTCCATGATGAAAGCCCTCACACTGCTTATCTTCATCTTTCTTACTTTTCTTTTTCATCTCCCTTTAATATGTTGTCTTTTTCTATCAGAATTTAAAGTTCCTTGAGAGGATGAACTATATTTATTTCTGTTTATATTATTATTCCCAGCACTTAAGCACAATGCCCAATATACAGTAAATCCATTTGACCTTTTTGACCTGACTTGATCCTATATTAAGAATTGTTTTGATATCCTGCTTTTAATCAAGGTAGAAAAGCCTTACAAGAAAAAGCACAAGCCAGGAGTTGAGATTTTGAAACTCCCTAACACAAGTTGAAGTTTCCTTGGTTTAGAAGCAGAAGGAAGTCATGATTAGGATCTAGCTGCCTAGACTAATAACCCAGAGTTTGGTAACTGACACAGAAATTATTCAAATCAAAGATTACTCAAAGATAGAAGAACCAAGAAGCATGGAATATCATATTTCCCAAGCCAGGCCAAGAAACCAGAAAATCACCAAACCAAATGAACTGGTTCCTGGTAGACCAGAGGAGAAAAAGAATAAAGAAAGGGAAGAAAAGAGAGAAAGAGAGAGGGAAGTAGTAAGAGACACTGATGAAAAGGGAGATGGAGAGAGAGAGGAAGAAAGAGGAAGATGAAATCAGGAGCATAGACAAGATATAAGGGAAAAGCAAAGAGAGGAGAAAGAAGAAAGAAGGAGGGAAAGTGATGAGGGGACCCCAAAACTCTAAAGTTCCTTGAAGGAGATATTCTCTTTGAATCCTGCCTCTGTGAGAAACTGCCCCAGGGAATCAAGATAAAGTGCTTTATCTAGATGAGGCTAGTTGAATTCAGAGCTGGAGAATTTCAACCCTATTGAATTAAAAAAAAAAAAAAGACATTCAATTCTATTCAATTCCTGAATAAGCTGCACTGACTAGCCCTCATCAAGAGCAACTCCCAGCTTATAGTCAAAGCCTATAAAATGAGCCAACTTAGGCTCAGTCCTTGCAGAGGACCTAATATGCCATCCCTGGCGTAGCAGCAACCTCTGCCCACTGGAATGATATTCTCTTTCAGCATTACCCTCTCTTAACTCTCTCACCTATTTCCTTAACCAGACTTTATACCTCTCTGTTGGGATTTTTCTATTAGAAAATTTACTTCTCTGTCAGACCTTGCTGCTAAGGAATTTAGTCTTTCTATTCATGCATAGCAAAGGCTGACTTCACAATGCCAATAATAAACTTCTTTTTATCAACCTAGCTTTTCAGGTTCATAAATTCCTTTATGAAGAATCTCTGTGCCACCAGAAAGGGGTTCCCACAACTCCCTACTTTGTGCCGAATCTTAAAGGGATTTAGGGGAACCAAACCTCCTTATTTGGTTCCCTGAACCCTGAACCCGCCACTAACCTCATCATTTAATTCCCTGACCACCAGGAACTCTAATCTCATCATTTTGGTTCCCTGGATCTAATCTCATCATTTACCAAATTCCCTGACCACCCTAACTCTAATCTTATCAAAAAGACAGAAGAAGGAAGGAAAAAGAGGAGGAGAGAAGAGGGAAAGGAAAGGAGGGAGAGGAGAAGGGGGAGAGAGAAAGGGGGAGGAGAAAAGAGAGAGAGATGAGAGACAAAGTGAGACAGACAAACAGAGAGAAACACACACACAGACAGAGAAGGACAGAGAGACAGAGTGAGACAGACAGAGAGAAACACACACACACAGAGACAGAGAAGGACAGAGAGACAGAGACAAAAATAGAGACAGAGAGATAGAGAGAACAGCAAAGAAGAGAAAGAAGGAAGGGGTAAGAGAGAAAAAGGAAGTAAATAAGGTAGACTTTTCAAACTGCCAATAGAGAAGAGTTGGTTCTGACAATAGGCTAGACATAAAAAATGAACAGAAATACTTGGGATCAAATAAATACTATGTAACAGTGACAAATCTAGATACTACGTCAAATCTCTATACATATATGTAGTTTATATCTTGTAGCGATTTGGCTACACTCCAAACAGACGATGATGAAGGGTGGTACTCTGGGAAATCTACTGATTGGCGTCAAAGAATCTGGATCCTGACTCCATTGCTAACTCTGTGACAGCGCCTTGGGGTTCAGTTTCATTATCTGTAAAGGGGTTAGTCTAAATGATCTCTGAGGTTCTTTCTATGACTAAATCTATGACTCAAAGATACTTAGAAGTGAAAGAGTGTGCAGAGTGTAAGGGCTATTTCTAATTTGTAGCCCTCAGGGAAGAAGTCCAGATTCCTTGAGTGATGAACAAGTCAACAAGCATTTATTAAGCACCTATTATTTATAATATTTATCAAATAGACAATAGTAGGTATTTAATAAGTGCTTATTCCTTTCCATCTCCTATGCGCCAGGCTCTGTGCTGTTAGGAATGCAAAGAAAAGCAAGACAAAACAATCCCCCACACAAAAAAATAGTCCCTGTTCTCAAGAAGCTTAAAATGAGAGTAGCAAAAACAAGAACCTGGTTCCCAAATTTCCATCACAACATTTAGGCTCTTTTTCCTGAGTCTTAGGTGCAGATTGGATTCACATGTCAAATGCTGGGATGAGATTTTTTGAAATATCCATGGATTGAGACCCAATCAGCTCACTACCCCTTGACCACTGCCCAAGCAATAAGCAACAAAAATGTCTGATCACCTCTCAGAGCACTCAAGCACCCCACAAAATCTAGGAATTTTGTCCAATCGACCTTTTTATCCCCTTGAGTCACCCTGGCAGTCACTTTCAACTGAGACCCATCCCTGGTGCCGGCAACCATTGAATCAAGATAGACAGTCACCTCATCTGCTAAAGTCACTCTTCCTGCTCTGGCAACCAACCCTGAAATGAAATCTAAAGGGTCTCTCTATCTACTTCTATTGGGGAAAAAAAATCCAAAACAACATTTAAAGAGTACTGAGAGTTAGTTTCAAAGAAAGAGCTAGACAGAGTTTTGTATAGTAGATATCCCTGGACAGTTAATGCCCTTCTCCAAGGCCACCCTCTCAAAAACCAGAGGTCATAGAATATATATAGCCTCAGTACTAAAAAATCAGATTATTTCCAAGAGAGAAAATGTAATGTAGCAGAAAAAAACCAGGACCAAAATTCTAGTGCTGGCTCTGTCATACATGTGACTAAAAGCTATCATTAAATCTCTAGCCTTCAATTTCTCCCTTGGTCAAATGGAGATAAGACTTTCCCTATAACCTCTTAAGATTGTTATGAAAATCAGATGAGCTACTTCACTTAATTGCATTTTGGAATTTTAAAAGTGCTATAGAAATTAGCAATATTAAATACATGTTAACTTGGTGTTCAGTCATTTTTCAGGTGTGTCTGACTCTGTGACTCCCTTAAGGTTTTCTTGAGAAAGGCACAGGAGTGGCTTGACATTTTCTTCTGCAGCTTATTTTACAGATGAGGAAACAAAGGCAAACAGGATTAAATGACTTGCCCAGGGTCCTATCATTAGTAATTGTCTGAGACTATATTTTAAATTGGGTAAATAAATCAATCTTCCTGAATTCAAGCTAAGCAAACTATCTCTTGTACCACTTAGCTGCCCCACATGTTAAATTAATCACTAATTATTTGAAATTTTATTCTGGACCCAACTCTGGACTACTTTCAAAAGTAAACACTTACATGAAAGAAGCATTTATTAAGTACCTATATGAATCAGGTACCATGAGAAACACTGGAACTTTGAAGCCTAAAATGAGGATCCTTGTTCTCAAAGAGATTATAGACAAATGTATAAGCATATTTAAGCATATGTGGAAATCTAAAAACATATTTGTAATACTTATAAAATGAATTCAAGGTAGTTTGAGGAGGGAGGATACTAGCAGCTGGTGTCATCAGGAAAAGCTTTCATGTAGAAAGTGATATTTTTGGACAGGTTTTTATATATTCCAGAGGGGAAAAAAAAACATAGATTGACTACTAGGCCTTCTAAATCCATTTTTTCATAGGAGTCTGAGCAAAGGTTTTTCTCTCTGCTTCTCTTTTGTGCTTCTGTTTATCCATCTGAAAAATGGGAAGAATAAGCTTCTTTGCTCACCTAACTAAAAAATCATACTATGATAGCTCAGCAATGTATGACTATAAATCACACTGCAAATATAAAGTGCTCTGTAAATGCATGTTAATAATCATAAAATTGAATAATAGCCTTGAAACCTCTCTCATTTCCATTCACCTGACCAAGCCAAACTGGCGGATTGAACAGGGGGAGGGAATCTCTGTGCTTGGGGCCATAACTCTGAGAGTTCATTAACTGTGAATTATTGTTTTGAACTAAGCTTGGTTTCCAGGACCAGAATTACACAATCCTAAAATAATGTCTCTGACACAGGCAGAAAATGATCTTGAACTTGGGCAGAACTCCTCCCCAATCTGTTACCCCTTCTCTTGGTAGGTGACTCTATCTGCTCAGTGGCTTTGCCTTTAATTATCACCAGTATTTAAGGGCTAACGTTCATGGCAGAGGAGGACACAAGACATGAAATCGCTGCCCTGATGGGTGATTACATGCTCTAATGGAGCCCAGTAAGCTTCACAGACCTGAGAGGCCTCCCTCCCCACAATATTCTCCATGCTACTTCTCCTCAAGTCTAGAGAGGCTTCAGCATGGCCATAATAGAGGAAAGGCAACTGGGAGCATCTGGAAAGATGGCAGTTTTCTTTGGTTTGTTTCTCATGGGCCACTAGAATATTAATTCTCTTATATGTATGCATGCAAACCGCCTTCCCATCAGAACCTGTTACTGTGTGTGTGTGTGTGTGTGTGTGTGTGTGTGTGTCTGCAGATATGGAGTGTGGATATGAACGTGTGTTTGTGATATGCTGGGGAGAGGTCTAGTTTCTTCAGTGAGGATTAAGTGAGAATAAAGTGACAAAGTCCTGCTTCAGAAGACAGTCAGAGATAGTGACAGGAGGGAACTTTTGATTCTTCTTTATGTGATTCAGCTAAAATTCTTTTGACATATAGTTAAGATAAAATTTGACCATGCAAAATTTTTCAAATCATTCTTCTGCATTCCGGACAGCCCAGCACCTTGAACTTACAAAAATAAATAAATAAATAAAGGATATCCTCAAAATCTTTAGTACAGTTTTAAACATTTGCAGCTTAAAACTGTATTTCTTGGCTTCCAAGAACATCCTTATTAGTAAACATTGAGGTTTCATCATGGATTTAAGATGATTTGCTGCTAAAAGTTCATGAATATATCTACAATTTTTCTTAAAGCAGTTTCCCCAAGAATTTAACATATATTCATATCTACACCATAAGGTCATTGTGGAAAATTTGCTTTCTCCACTTTAAATTAATTTATGAATGTAAGTTGCTATTATCTTCATTTCTATCATCATTTATTCCTGTCCCAAAAAAATCTCTTTGAGATTTGGAGGAAAGCCCAAGAGTTGAAACTACTTTCTTTAATCCCATCTTGTACAAAAATGAGAATATCACTTTTCTCTTGAGTCAAAGATACTTTTACATTTATTTGAGTACTATATTAACAGTAAATACATTTCCTTTTGCTCCATCCTAAGTTTGGCGTCTTTTATATCTGTGTCTTCCATATCTCAAATTTCCAATTTTTGAATGTAAACTGCTTGGAGGCAGGTATTATGATCACGTGATTTGATAGTAGGGAACCCAGAACAAATCTAGTAGGTAGGCAACTAGATAGTACACTGGGCTTGAAATCAAGAGCATCTGAGTTCAAATCCAATCCTAGATACTCACTAGTATCTCATACTCACTAGTGGTATGATCCTAGACAAGTCACTTAACCCAGTTTGCCTCAGTTTCCTAATCTGTAAAATGATCCAGAGAAGGAAAAGAAAATCACTAGCATCTTTGCCAAGAAAACCATAAATGGGTCACGTAGAGTTAGATATGATTGATTAAGCAACAGCAACAGAACATTAATAATTTTGTGGCAGGAAATTTGTAGAGGAATGGGAGGAGGAAAGAAGGAGCAGTTAAGGGGAAGGAATAGAGATCAAGAAAGTTTTTATGTACGATGTTACATGTAAACTGTACTTTCAAATCCAGCCTCAAAGACTTACTAGTTGTGTGATTCTGGCAAATCACTTAACTTGTTGCCTCAGATTTATCATCTGCAAAATGGAAAAAAATGATAGCGCCTATCTCCAATATCATTAGGATCAAGTAAGATAATATATGTAAAGCATGTAGCATAATGTCTAGCACACATTAGGTGTTTACTAAATGTCCCTTCCCCAAAGAAAGTAGAGGATTCTGTAAAGTTTCCCTTTTTGGGGAAATGACACTGGAAGATTGGTTCTGGGCAACCAGAGATGAACTACTCATTACAGAAAACCTGCCTTAAACAAAACTGTCTGAATACTATTCTGGTTTCTGATTTCTGGTTTTATGTCTTGGTTCTTTCCTCAATTACTCTCTTTGAGTCTTGATTGACTCTCAGCAATTCACTCTGTTTCAGACCATCTAGCTTGTTAGTTCCTTCTGCATTTTTCTCTCAGCTTTGGTGATTGAGAACCTCAAATTTCCATCTCCACAATAAAAATCTCCCATTTTCTATTAATTTATTAGCTTGGATTAGAATACCTGCCTGTGCTAGAAGCACAAGTGTAGTATAACCTTTATATAGTGTTTTATAATTATCTCGCTTCAACCTCACAACAACCCTAAAAAGTAAGTGCTATTATTATCCCTTTTTTGGAGATAAGGAAACTGAGGAAGAGGGGTTTAGTGAGTTGCCTAGGTCACAGAACTAATAAGTGTTCAAGGCTGGGTCAGAATTCAGATTTTTTTAACTTTAGGTCTAGAATTCTATCAAGCTACCTAACATTTGCTCCAAAGCCCAAACTTAACCCTCCAAATGGAGAGGGGATAGTAGGGGATGGATTCAAATGAGGTGGCCTCTATATAATGACATTATTTCCAAAGATGATGACACTAGCCTTTTAAAACTATATTAAGCATATACTGGTAATGTTTTGGATGCTATATGGAAAAAGCTCACTGAGGGCTTCTGATCCCTGGAAATTTGCTATCTAGAGTTGAAATAGAGGTTGTTGACAGAGAGTACACAGATACAAAAAATACAAATGAGCAGCATCAAATTAATTCTATCCAAATTTTCATTATATTAAATTAAAAAGATTTTGTACAAACAAAACCAATGTAGATAAGAATAGAAGGGAAGCAGGAAATTGGAGGGGAGGAATCTTTACAATTTACAAAGATTTACAAATCTTTACATTGTCTGATAATGGCCTAATTTCTAAAATATATAGGGAATTGACTCAAATTTATTCTTATAAATATACAAGACATTCTCCAATTGATAACTGGTCAAAGGACATGAACAGATAATTTTCAGACAAAGAAATTACAACTATTTCTAGTCATATGAAAAAATGCTTTAAATCACTATTGATTAGAGAAATGCAAATTAAGACAACGCTGAGGTGGCATGACATGCCTCTCAGATTGGCTAAGATGACAGGTAAAGATAATGATAAATGTTGGAGGGGATATAAGAAAATTGGGACACTGATATATTGTTGGTGGAGTTGTGAACTGATCCAATTATTCTGGAGAACAAATTGGAACTGTGTCCAAAGGTCTACCAAACTGTATATACCCTTTGTTCCAGCAGTGTATCTATTGAACCTATATCCCAAAGAGATTGTAAAAAAAGGAGAAAGGTCCCACATGGACAAAAATGTTTATAGCAACCCTTTTTGTTTTGTGGCAAGGAACTGGAGACTGAGTGGATATCCATCAGTTGGAGAATGACTGAATAAGTTATATCATATGAATATTATGGATTATTATTGTTCCATAAGAAGAGATCAGCAGAATGTTTTCAGAAAGACCTTGACTTTTATGAACTAATGCTAAGTGAAGTGAGTAGAACCAAGAGAACATTGTACACAGCAATAACAAAATTATGTGATGACCAGTTCTGATGGACATGACTCCTTTTAACAATGAGGTGATTCAGGCCAATTCCAATAGACCATGATGGAGAGAGCCGTCTGAATCTAGAAAGAAGACTGTCAGGAGTGAATGTAGATCACAAGATTTTTTTTTTGCCTTTTTTATTGTTGTTTACTTGCTTTATGTTTTTTTTTCTCATTTTTCCTTTTTGATCTGATTTTTCTTATGCAGCATAATAAATGTGGAAATATGTATAGAAAAATTGTGCATATTTAACATATATTGGATTACTTGCTATCTAGAGAAGAGGGTTGGGGAAGAGAGGGAGAAAAATCTGGAACTCAAGGTTTTGCAAGAGTGAATGTTGAAAACTATCTTTACATGTATTTTGAAAATAAAAAGCTATTATTTAAAAAATTAATTATATCTGGGATCAATTTATTATAGGTTAATTGTAAATGAATTTTGAATTGACACTGACATGGGACATGGCAATAGAGAATGGGTTTTTTAAAGCTTTTTATTTTCAAAACATATGCACAAATAATTTGACAACATTGACCCTTGCATAGCCTTGTGTTTCAGATTTTCTCATCCTTCCCCCAATCCTCTCTCCTAGATAACAAGCAATTCAATATATGTTAGATATGTTAAAATATATGTTAAATCTAAGATGTATAAACAAATTTATACAATTCTCTTGTAGCACAAGAGAAATCAGATTTAAAAAAAAAGAAAGTAAATGAGTAGGAAAACAAAATGCAAGCAAACAATAACAAAAAGAATGAGAATGTTATGTTGTGATTTACATTCAGTTCCTACAGTCCTCTCTTTGAGTATAGATGGCTCTCTTCATCACAAGATCATTGGAACTGGCATTGATCATCTCATTGATGGAAAGATCACATTCATCAGAATTGATTGTCATATAATACTGATGTTGTCATGTACAAAGAAATCCTGATTCTACTCATTTTACTTAGCATCAGTTCATGAAAGTCTCTTCAGGCCTTTCTAAAATCATCCTCCTGATCATTTCTTACGGAACAATAATATTCCATAACATTCATATACCATAACTTATTCAACCATTCTCTAACTGAAGGACATTCACTCAGTTTCCAGTTTCTTGCCACTACAAAAATGGCTGCTACAAATATTTTTGCACATGTGGGTCCCTTTCCTTCCTTTAAGATTTCTTTAGGATATAGGCTCAATAAAAACGCTGCTGGGTCAGTGGGTATGCACAGTTTGATAACTTTTTGAACATAGTTCCAAATTGCTCTCCTATTGTTCCTCTAATTTGAATTTCTCTAATTTCTTCCTCTAATAGGAATTATCCTATGTTCCTCTAATTTGCTTATAATATCACTATTTCTGTCTAAATCATGAATCTATTTAGATCTCATCTTGGTATGTGGTGTTAGGTGTGAGTCAAGCCCTAATTTCTTTCATACTAGTTTCCAATTTTCCCAACAGTTTTTTGTCAAATAGTGAGTTCTTATCCCCACAGCAAGGGGCTTTGGGTTTGTCAAACACTAGATTGCTATAGTTATTGACTACTTTGTCCCATAATCCTAACCTATTCCCCTGATCAACTACTGTATTTCTTAGCCAATACCAAATGGTTTTTGATGATTGCTGCTTTATAACACAGTTTTAGGTCTGGCATAGCTAGGCCACCTTCATTGGCTTTTTTTCATTAATTCCCTTGAAATTCTTGATCTTTGGTTCTTCCAGATGAACTTTGCTACTATTTTTCTTAGATCTGTAAAATAATTTCTTGGGAGTTTGATTGGTATGGCATTAAATAAGTAGATTAATTTAGGTAGTGTTGTCATTCTTATTATATTCACTTGGCCTACCCATGAGCACTTGATAGTTTTCCAACTGATTTAAGTCTGACTTTATTTCTGTGGAGAGTGTTTTGTAGTTATGTTCATAAAGTTCCTCACTTTCCCTTGGAAGATAGATTCCCAAATATTTTATATTATTGACAGTTATTTTAAATGGAATTCCTTTTTGTATCTTTTGCTGCTGGACTTTGTTGGTAATATATAAAAATGCTGATGACATATATGGGATTTATTTTGTATCCTGCAACTTTGCTAAAGTTGTGAATTGTTTCTAATAGTTTTTTAGTTGATTCTCTAGGTTCTGTAAGCATACCATCATATCATCTGCAAAGAGTGATAATTTTGTTTCCTCATGACCTACCCTAATTTCTTTAATCTTTTTTTCTTCTCTTAGGCAATAGAGGATAGTTATGGAATCCACAAAATCTCCCTGTTTGGATGCTTCTAGATGGACAATGACAGAATGAGCACTCCATGAATGTTGACTGGTTGATCAAGTCACATGTGTTGGTAGTTGAGTTTGTCCCAGAAATGTTGAGGGGCAGCTAGGTGGTACAGTAGTTAGAATGTTTGAGCCTGGAGTTAGAAAGACTCATCTTCCTGAGTTCAAATTTGGTCTTTGATATTTATTAGCTGTGTGATCTTGGACAAGTCATTTAACCCTGTTAGCTTCAGTTTCCTCACTTGTAAAATGAGCTGAAGAAAGAAATGGCAATATCTTTGCCAAGAAAACCTCAGATGGGGTCAAGTAGAGTTGGACAAAATTAAAAATGACTGAACAACAACAAACAATGCCAAAAGTGTATGCTCAAATAATAAGTAAACATGACTTCTGTTTGAATGGAAAACTCAGCACACATATGATGACCTTATATATTTTGAGCACAAAGGTCTATTTTCTAAAACCCCACAATTTAAAGTGAAGTTTAATAAAAAATCCCAAGTGTCTTGTACAAAAAAGTCAATTAATACCTGTCCAGTTTGAGATGAATTGAACCTAGCCAAGTCTTTAGGATTCAGGTTTTTTTTTGGTGCAGGTTAGAAGTACAAGGCATCTACTTAAAGAATATGGAAGGAGGTGGAAGAGGAACCAACTATCAGATATGTTAGACAGTGATTATCCTAAAAGTATCCTATCTGTTTGGATCTTTGAGATTGAAGCTGTTTAAAAAAATCAATTTCAGGAGAGATTGGACCCTATTGTAATATAAACATTATTTCTGTAATAGGACTCACTGCTTTTCAAGAAAAGCAGAGTTGATATCAAGTTCACAGGGAGGCTGGTGTTTCTTTTTGGGAATCATGAGACAGTGAAAATATGACAACCTAACCAGGAATGTTTAGAGGTTAAGTGAGGCCACTAGACCATTTCTCAGCTTTGGAGGGCCCTAGACATTTAAAAACATGAAATCAATGCATGGTAGTGGAAAAGTGTGAATTTTAAGTCAAATTGTATTTTATTTAAGAAATGCTTTTTTAGAACCTCAAGAGAAATAATTGGGAGAAAAGAAGGGAAGAAAGGGACTTAGCATTATTCAACTTTAAATTGTATTTTATAAGGTAGCAATCATTAAAATGATTTAGTTTTTTTATCTGGAAAAGAAAACAAAAGAGAAAGATCAGGGAAACAGGCAAGAGAACCAAAAAAACATTTTATTAGCAATTAAAATGTGTCTAAATGTTTGAAATATAAGATACTGGGATAAAGACTCTCTAAATGACAAGGAACTGATGAAAGAAAGTAGTTTGGTAAGATGGATTCTATAGCACATCCTATATGTCAAACACTGTGCTAATAAATTACAACTATTAGCCCACAGCAATCTTTTATCTTTACAAACCTACAAAGTAGGTATTGTAATTATTCCCATTTTGTAGCTGAAGAGACTGAGGCAAAAAGAGTGAAGTGACTTGCCCATAGTATCTTAGCCACCAAATGTTTGAGGTGGAATTTGATCTTAGCTCTTCCTGACTCCATTTGCAGAACTCAAGTCTCTTCTTTGACATTTATTGCTTGTGTGACCCTTTGAAATTAATTTAACCTCTTGGTGTTATCCAGACAATTCTCTAAGACTCTAAGTTACAGAGCAGTTGCTATTGTAGAGGCAGTTTCCTAACTGGAATTTCTTTATACCAGTGAAATCATATGACTGAACCAAAAAAGAAACTGCTTTGTTTTATTAACCTTTTCCTTTGCAGTCATTATTAAATTATTGAAGGAAAAAAATATACTGGCCAATATTACATTTATATATGACTCAGGTTCTATATTTACCTATTTTGTTGAAATTTCTTCTTATCCCTTATGTACCTCATACCTCTTCCCCCCCAAAAAAAAAAAACATAGTGGAATATAAACTCCTTTTTATTTTGTCTTTGTAGCCCCCAGAATTTCTGTAGTGCCCCAAAATGGTAGATAATTAATAAATTATTGTTGAATTTAATTAAATATAGATCCATAGTCTGTATCCCAAAGAAATCATGAAAGAGGAAAAAGGATACATATGTGAAAAAATATTTGTAGAAGCTCTTTTTGTGGTAGCAAAGAACTGCAAGATGAAAGGGTTCATTTTGGGAATGACTGAATAAGTTATGGTATGTGAAAGTAATGGGATATTATTGTTTTATAAAAATTATGAACTAGCTGATTTTAGAAAGACCTGGAAACATGAACTGATGCTGAGTGAAGCAAGCAGAACCAGGCAAACAGTATACAGCCATGACAGGATTGTGTGATGATCAGCTATGATAGACTTGGCTCTTCTTGATAGTTTAGTGATCCAAGGCAATCCCAATAAACTTTGAATGGAATATACCATCTGCATCCAGAGAGAGAACTATGGAGACTTAATGTAGATCAATACATAATATGTTTACCTTTTTTTTCCTCATGATACTTTCCTTTTGTTCTGAATTTATCTCCCAAAGTGATTCATATAGAAATACGTAAAAAAAAATGAATGTACATGTATAACCAAAAATTTTGTTTCACATGTAACTGGAGAAAATAAAAATACCAATTTAAAAATAATAATAAACAAATATAGACCTATGCCTGGAAATACAATTCATATACTTCTGCCCTGTAGTTAAATGGTGATCAATTTATTTTTATTTTTATTTTTTTTTGCTGAGGCAATTGGGGTTAAGTGACTTGCCCAGGTTCCCACAGCTAGAGATGATCAATTTTTAACCTGTTAAAAGTAAGTATTTCTTGGGGCTCCTGAGGTCCAAGTACTGACCTTATTGACCTTGCCTAAGCAGCCTTGGTTACCAAAGATCAGAGCTAAGAGGCAACAGTTCAAGAATCCCAGGAATTGTAGGCTTGCCAGAACAAATTTAAGATGTAGTTGCTGTTAGTTTATATTAAATCTCACTTTATGCAATTAGACCAAGGGTTCTAAACTTTTGTGTGTGTGTGTGTGTGTGTGTGTGTGTATGTGTGTGTGTGTTTGGACCCCTTTGGCAGTGTAGGGAAGTCCATAAATCAATCACTTTTCAGAATAATCTTGTCAAAAAATTTATAGTTGAAAAAAATATTGAAATTCAATTAGAAGTTAATGCAAATAAAGTTGCAATTATTTTTCTTATTTAAATTCACAGCCCTGCCTGTCCTTATCCGTATTCCCCATCCCTCCAAAAATCTATTTCGGAATTGTAGGTTAAGAACCCCTGAAGTAAAGGGAGAGATTTTCTCTTCCTCCTGGGATCCTTTCTAGCCTCCTACATTGGATCCCATCCTGTTTGAAGTGGACACTAAGGAGATAGTTTGGCTCCAACTGCAGCTACAGCAACTTCCAAGTTTTTCTGAGCCTGAGTGAGCAGAGGCCCTAAGAGACTATTTTACTTCAAGGCATTCAAGCCCTAGAACGGAAGAGAGCATTTCCTAAGCTCCCAGGAAGTTGCTCTGGATCCTTCTCTGCATTCCTTCTCAAACTCACCTCTTTCTCCAGAGTTTTTGTGCTCTGAAAATCATAGTTATCTGGGCCTGGGGACATTATGATCCTCTCACTATCTCTCCTGTAAGCGGTGGGTAATAAAGTGAAGGAAACCTTCTTTGAATTCCCTCCAGAAGTTCCAAAGTCATCTCCAGACTTCTTTATGGGTTTAATATCAATGTGCCAGGAGGCCAGCTTAGAATTAGGGTTGAAAAACATTTGGTTATTGCCTTCCGTACAGACTCAGGATCATAGAATTTAAGCTATATGGGACCTGCTAATACTCTTCTTGTTAGTACCTAATCCCTTTTGAAATTACCTTGTTTTACTTTATATAAACATTCGTAATTCTAGTCTTGATGTCTAAATTGGGGTTATGTACTTATGTGAATACTTGTTATATTTCCATCCTCCCCCAAACACATAGTTGTTGAGTCATTTTACTTGTGTCTGATTCTTTGTGATTCCATTTGGGGTTTTCTTGGCAAAGATACTGGAGTGGTTTGCCATTTCCTTCTCTAAAAACACATATACAATAGAATATAAATTCCTTGAGGGCATTAGGGACTGTTTCATGTTAGTTTTGTGTCCTAGGGGTCTATTGCAATATCTTGTCCAATTAGGCACTCAATAAATATTTTGCTGGATAGTAATGTAAATAGCTCAAAGATAATTTTACAGATAAGATAAGTGAGGTCAGAGAAATGAAATATTTTCCTATGATCATAAAAAGAGATATCACAGAAAAGGGTCCCAAGCTTCCATGGGAATATGAAGGTATCAGCTTATAAGCAGCAGAGCTGGGGTTTATGCTCAGTGTGTCTGAACCCTAAGTGCATTGTGATTCCATGCCTCTAAACAGGTTGGAATTCCAAGGAGAGGTTCTGTGCTCTGGCACATCTGTAGAAATTGCCAGGATTGACAGGGCAAGCAGAGAGATGAGGCTCACTGTCTAGTAAATGAGGTGTGCTCAGGGAAAAACGCCCTTTGGAGATCCTAGGGTTTGTGATTTAGGGGAAATCACTCCCCCTCTGTGGGTTGGCCTTATTTTACTCATCTGTAAAATTAGTTGAGCTTTAAAGATCTTAATCTAAAACTCTGGGAGTGTTTTTTGTATGTCCTTCATCCAGGCCATTCTTTTGTATAGAAAATGAAGATTTGAGTCAGAAATCATTTCCTACCCCTTGTGTAGCTACCCTACTAGTTTAATACATCATTTTGGACAATCTGTTCCTTTGGATTAATGCTTATCCTCAGGAGCACTTCAGGAAAATGTAAACTTCCGTTCTGGCATGGCCAAAACAAGAAGTCATTCCTTGTCATTAATATTATGGGATAAAGTACTTTATAGGCAGCTATGTGGATCATTGGATAGAGGACTGAACTTTGAGTCAGAAAGACTTGAGTTCAAATCCAGCTTGAGGTGTTTACTAGCTCTGTGTTTATGGGCAAATCATTTAACCTAAATTTGTCTTAATACATTGGAGAAGGAAATAGCAAAAGATACTTTGGTATCTTTGCCAAGAAAACCTTATTATGGATATAGTTGTTGTTTGTCCTTCATTCTCAAAGAGGACCATGACATCAGTGAGGGAGGCTGGGCAAGGTCACCTGTCTCACTTTCTCCTCCAGAGTCATATGGGTCCAGGGGCCAGATAGAGATCAGGACGACTAGAGATGGCCCTGGAAGAAGTGGGAGACCTAGGCCTTTTTAAGATAAAGTCTCCAACAGGTCTCAGTTTGACTGAAAGCAGGACCTATTCAGTGATTAAGGCTAGGTGGCAACTGAGGCAAAGAATCTACTCTTTCACATAGTCCTAAAAAATCTAAATAAATAAAAAGTCTGGAGGGGAGATTGCTGGATTTTTTGCCAGCAAAAATAGAAATGTTTGCTATTTACACTCAACCTGAGTCAATTGGGACCCAAACAGTAACCAAATAGGGATTGATCTAGGACCTATTGGTGGCCAAAATGGTCCATGGGTCACAAAAAGTCAGAAAAAGACTAAACAAGCAACAAAACAGCTTATGCCAGCTCTGTGGTACAGTGGACAGCGCACTGGGCTTGCAGCTTCAGATACCTATTGTATGACACTGGGCAAGCCATTGAACCCTAGTTACTTCTGTTTTTTTCATCTGTAAAATGAGCTGGAGAAGAAATTGGCAAAGTACTTTGCTAAGAAAATCCCATCAGGGTGACAAAGAATCAGACACAACCACAAACAGCAAATTCATATAATTTTCAAAAGCTTTATTAAGATACTTTTGTAGAAATTTTGTGTAATCATTTCTAAATATACTCCCTCATCTTAAATTGCCTATACACATTATCTATTGTCTTCATTTTTAGCAAGTAAAAAAACAAAGCTAACTGACACAGAAACAGTTCCACAGTCAGTGTAAGCAACATTTCTGACCCATAGTCCCTTACCACTAATATGAAAAGAGAAAAGTACATTTCCTCATTCTCTGAGGCTAAAATTGAACATTACAATTGCAAAGGATTCTTTGCCATTGCTTTTAGCTAAGATCAGTTTCTTGAGGAAATGGAGCAGGATCCATGAGAATTTTGATAGAAGATAGATGTTGGGAAAAATCCAGAATAACATTATATAGTGGACAGAATACTGACAGGACTTGGAATGAGAAGACCATAGCTAATAATAATAATAGTGAAATAAGTGAAAGAAGAAGGAAAAATACATTTATATAGCATCTACTATATGCTAAGCACTTTATAAATATTATTTCATTTGATTCTTAGAACAATCCTGGGAGATAGATGCTATTACTATCATGAATTTAGAGGTGAGAAAATTGAGGCAGAATTTAAGTAATTTGCTCTAAGTCATATGGCCAGTAAGTGTCTGAAGCAAGATTTAAAGCTAGATTTTCCTGATTCTTAGTCCACTGTCCTAATCACCATCCCATACTATTTTAGCTTTTCATGAATCACAAAATGTTTTTGATTGCAATATTCTCATCTATAAAATGAAAAGGTTGGTTTGGATGCTTTCTAAGGTCACCTCCAATTCTGACCAGGCTATGAGTCTTGAGTTCTTTCTCAGGAAGCACAGAAAAGAGTCCTTAAGCATCCATGAAAATGTGAAGGTACCAGGTATCTAATTGTGGCAAGGGATGGGAAATGGGGAGAGGTAACTAAAAGAAGAAGAAACTGAAACACAAGTTTCTCTTTGCCTACTTAATAGGTCAGACATGCAGACGCTTAGTAGTATTGTCTCAAGGACAAAGAATGGGCAGTGGGGGAAAGAAATGAGACAGAGAGGGTAGAGAGCGGTAGGGATGAAACAAGTGAGCTGTCCAATTTCCCAACAGTCCCCGGAAAGAAGCATAAATAAGACAAGATTTTGCCCTAACCTGGAGAAGCCCCGTAACAGTGCTCCAAAGGAAAAGATACAGTAAAGACAGAAGAAAGAGCTGAAATAGAGGGGTGTGCACCAGGTGGAGGGTAAGTAGTCACCTGAGCTGAGGTTAGCTTGGTCAGTGACACACACAGATTTAGGAAGGGTGTTGTTGGAGATTAAAAAGGGAAGGAGGCAGTGCTGACAAGGGGATGCCCTACAGAGTGCCAGCCCCAAGGAAAGAACAAACTGGCAGCATTTCCTCATCCACCCATGTGGTTATCAGGCCAAAAATAAGCCAGATCTGTGGGGGACCTGGAATTCCGGAGAAAAACCAGAACTTTTGAGGGTACAGAGTAAAATGACAAGTTGGCTAAGAGACGTTCTCCTGGCAGGCAGGGGAAGAATTCGTGTTTCTAGTGACAGCAGGCCATCTTTTGATCCCTGGAGCCCATGGCATAGGCTAAGTGAAAGATGTGGTAAATACCTAGTTGCCCTCTCTAACAATCCTATCCTTAGGGACCAGCAGCAGTGCTGCTTAATCCCAGATCCAGATGAAGATGCATCTGCCTCAGCTACTCTTTCCTTCTCCACAATGTTATTAAAAGCCTTACAAATAGGACCAGACATTTCATTTCAGAACATGGTTCATTTTCTAGATGGACAAGTCTGGGAGACTTCATTCAGACCTTGCATATGGGCTCCTCTGGGACATCTGGCAGTCAGAAAGTCAATCAATCAATCTCTCACTCACAGTCCAGGAATGACTGACTGAGTCTGCGGCACTCTGCTAGGCACTTCAGGGAAATAAAAAATCAATCCCAAACATGACCCCTTCCTACCTTTCCCATTTGCTCTCCCATCCTCCCACTTAGAAAAATTTAATACACTAGTCCAAGTCAGGCTTGAGCCTGACTTCTTACTGCTCCCAGAAGGCATCATAGTGGCTTTAGTATATATCTTTACACAAATTCTCTCTGCTAATCTTCACAACATTACTATGAAGTAGAGATCATAAGTGTTTTTATCCATGTTCAGGGCTTATTAAATTTTTTTTCACTCATGACCCTCTTTTCACCTGAGAAATTTTTATATGACCCTGGATATATAGATATATAAAACAGATGTATGAATCAAACATTTACTGACAATAAATCATAAAAAAATTATTTTAAAACAATTCTTTGGTATACATATAATCTTAACACATTAAAAATAAAAGCAAATTTTCATGTCAATGAGATAGATGTGCTTATTTATTTTTACATAAAGAATTAAATGTTGGTGGAATATCTGATATCTTTTACATTGCCACATTTTTTCATGACTCTCACATTCAGTTACATAACCTCATATGGGGCTGCAACCCACAGTTTATGAAGCTTTGTTATAGATGAAGAAATCAAGATATTTAGGAACTTCAATATTTAGTGACAAAGCAATGACTTGAACCCCCAAAGAGCTGAGGTTCCGTAATTCTCACTTCTTTTCTCTGGTCATTGTTCATTCCCTTTTCACCTTTCCAAATCTTACAAATCCTTCAAGGCCTTGCTCAAATTCTTTCTTTTTGTCCTTCAGAAAGTATTTCCCCAGTGATCACAACTCACACAAATTTCTTTCTCCTCTGAATTTCTCCATTCTTTATTGTTCCATCACTCATACTAACTAGTCCTTACTCTCAGTCTACCTTGTTTAGTGTTTTTTTCTTAATCATCTCAAATATGTAAGCTCCATCGCCTCAATACAGTTATTGCCTTCTCAGAAGCAGGGACTCTACTGTGTCTTATACTTTTTTGTAGCCTCCATGTCACTGAACTGTGCACATGATTATGAGGTCAACATTGTCATTGTTTTTTAGTCATTTTTCAGTCATGAATCCATTCAGAATTTTCTTGGCAAAGATACTGAAATGGTTTGTTATTTCCTTCTCCATATCCTTTTACAGACGAGGAAACTGAGGCAAATAAAGTGAAGCGACTTGCCCAGCATCACATAGCCAGCAAGTTTCTGAGACCACATTTAAATTTATAGGTTTTCCTGATTCCAAACACAGTACTCTTTCCATTGTACCACCTAGGTAGCCTAGATAAGAGAATGACATGAATACGTTGAATCCTTTTCCGAGAGATGTTTACACAATTTAGGAAAAAAGACATGTGAGAATGATAAAGGTGGTATCAATATTTTACAAAAATTTTTTGTCTATGACCCTTCTGTTTGGCCCATCAAATCTTCATTGTTTCCATCAATTAAGGACCTACTGCATGCAGACTCAAAGTTTAGAAGTGACATGCTTTCTGCACTCATGGATGTTTCTTATAGTTTATTAGGAATATTTCAAAGTGTCACTGACCCTGCCTCATGTATTATCTCCTTCCTCTTCTCCCTGGCTCCCTCCATTTCCTTCCCTGTTTTACTGAGTTCAAATGTAATGTACATCTTCCAGGAGAAAGCACTTTCAGGGTCCCTGTTCTGCTCATTCATCAGGCAAATGAACAGCTTAAAAATATCTACTTGCTTATAGGTCTACTGCCTTACTTCCATTACAGAATCATAAAATCTTAGCCCTGGAAGAGACGAAAGAGATTTTTCTCTCCAGCCCCGTGGACCAAGGGGCTTTCATAGCCCTGGCTACCACAAGTGATCTCCCTCACCATGATGCCTTGGCCTTTCTAGGGGAATTTGGGTGGCTAAAGGCTATCTCAGGCTCCTTTAGTATCCACTACACAGAGGCTGCACCCGAATGCTCCATCTAGCCTCACAATTCCTGCTTCTCCTCTTCTTCTTCCTCCTCCTCCTCTGACTGAGTTGGCAGGATTTATAGGGCCGTCCCGGCGACACGCCATCTCAGTAACTGCAGAATGGCAGTTGTAAAAAATCCCATTTACCAGGGTATTAGAATCCCATTAGCACTCCCAATGGAGAAATAACCTCGACCCTTCAGAAGGAATTAAAGCTATGCCAGCACTAGCATTTGGAACATTATAGGCCCTTCCCCCATTTGAGGGATCAAACCAACAGATATAAAGCCTTAGGCACCAGATGTCCTTGGTCCATAAACCCCCTGAGAAAAGACTTATGAAGTGCTATAGTATAGTACTTCTCCTTCTAGGCACAGACTCCAACACACAATCCAGCACAACACAAAAGCACTGTCTCTGGAAGAGATGGGTTCAAATTTTGCCTCTGATGCTGGCCACTTTTGTGACTTTGGAGTAATTATTTACCTCCCTGGGACCCAGTTTCTTCCTCTACAAAATGAAGGGATGGGCTTAAGAGGCTTTTGCAGTTCCTTCCAGTTATAGAGCTAGGACCCTCTGAACTGATACTTAAAATTATGTTTTTTTGATACCACTGGGGAATCAGTTTGAAGCTTTAAAACGGAAGGATAAGGACTTCTCAAAGTACTTCTATTCTTTTGGTTCCTTCTTTTAAATAACTATCTTTTCTCCTTTGGAGGAAATCAGGGCAGCTGGGCAGCACCATAGTGAATAGAATGCTGGCCCTGGAGTCAGGAAGACTCCTCTTCCTGAGTTCAAATCTGACTGCATTCACTTCTTAGCTGTGTGAGCCCGGGGTAAGTCAGACAATCCTCTTGATCTCAGTTACTTATCTTTAAAATGGGTTGCAGAAGGAAATAGCAAATCCTTATAATATCTTTGCCAAGAAAAATCCAAATGGAGTCATGATGAGCTGAACACAACTGAAACATCTCAAAAATAACAACAAAAAGGATTTTAAGATGCAGAGATGAAAAGGCAATATTTGGTTGGCACATAACAGGCACTTGATAAAGGCTGTCTGGAGCATAGAGTATGTGAAGAAAGGTGGAATGAGATAAATTTGGAAATGTTATTGGAGCTGCTCTATAATGAATTTTAAGTGCTGGCTAAGGAATTTACATTTTATCTTAGAAACAATAGGAGCCACAGAATATTTTTGAGTAAGAGATCATTATGTCCAAATCTGTACCTTTGAAAGATTATGTTGGTTAAGTGACAGGATATGTATTGGAGATAAGACAGACTTGAAGGAGGGATACCAATTAACAAGCTAATTCAATAGATTGGGTGAGTGAGATATGATAAAGACCTAAACTAGGGTGTTTGTATATTAGTGTAGAGAAGAGGACCAATGTAAAACATGTGCTTGTAGGACTGATGAGCTTTGAGAAATGGGTGGATATGGATGTAGTAGGGAAGGAGTGGAAGAAGGAAGAGAAAATAATTAAGCATGGCTGAGACAGCAAGCCCAGGAGACTAGAAAGGTGATAGTTCCTCTCAAAAGAAATAAGGGGGTTGGGCAGAGAAAGTGGGTTTATCAAACAAGGTAGTGAATTTCTCTTTGGACAGGCTGAATTTATGATACAGATGGGTCATCCAGGTAGAACCAGTCTTGAAAGCATTTGACAATGTGAGACTAGAATTCAGAAAAGAAATTAAGACTAGATCTACAGACATTCACCTATGTGGTAATAATCCAGTTATCTATTTCACATCACAGAGGTTACAGCTGTGGCTTCCCCTTGATCTAGAAAATCCATATAAATTTTTTGACCTTTCCTTTGTGCCAGAGAAGTCTGATTATGGTATTTAAAGATAAAATGTTGACATTATACAAAACTATCCATATATTTTATGCATTTCTAAGTTTCTAAACTTTTTGTGGGTCTATTATCCACAACTTCTGCAAAATTCCCATTTAATTTCTTATGCAGACCCATGATATTTCAAAACTGTGATGAGGAAAGTCATGATGTGGAAGGGATAACTATAATTGAGTATGATAAGTTTTTAATTATATATTTGTCATTAAGTACTACATCTGGCAATAATCACTATTGGCCTCAGTTACTCATCTATAAAATGGGCTGCAGAAAGAATTATTCCATTATTTTATTATCCTTGTCCATATCTCAAACATCTCCAAGTTGCATCTGGCCCCCTCCTACTGATGAAGTAGCAGTAATAGCAGCACCTCTTGTAGGTTAAAAATGTGGAGAATCCCAGAATTGAACAACAGAGGAGAAAAATAAAAGGTTATCAATAAGATAATGAAATAATAGAATAATCTTTTTGTCAAGGAAGAAAGGACGAGGCAGGGATAGGGTAGGAAAGGCAAGTTAACAAAGAGGCTTTGAGGAAGAATAGTAAAAGAAACCTATTAGAAGTAAATATAGTAGAAGAAATCAGAAGATCTCAAGTCTGCTATACTCTCCTCACTCACTTGAAGCCTTAGAAATATCACTTAAGCTCTTTGGAACACAGTTTCCTAATCTATAAAATGAGAAGGTTGAGAGAGCAAGATGTTCTGCTAAAGTGACTTTCAAGAGAAGCTGTATGTTTCTTGAAGAAAAGACAAACTTCACTTTGACCAATGTTGTACCAAATTGCATATACTGGTATACTGGATAAAGAGCCAGCCTTAGTGTCAGAAAGGCCTGGCCCCAAATCCTGACTCAACAACTTGCTGGCTATGTAACCATGGACAAATGATAACCTCTCAGTGCTCCTAAACAACTCTCTAAAGCTATAATGATAGCTATCATTTTTATGGCACTTTAAGGTTTGCAAAGCATTTTATATTTTATTTTATTTGATAAAGACTACAAGTTACAGAGAGGGTTCAAATCTGCATCTTTTTCCTTGCTGAGAATTCCCTACCCTAATAAAATTACAGATCTTATTCCTTTTCTCTCCTCTTAAAAAATAAAAATAAAAACCTAGTACTTGGCATGTAGTAGGCATTTAATAAATTCTTAGTGAATTGAATTCCTATGTGAAAATTCTATGATATAAATATTCAGATGAAAAATGAAACAGAGATGAGAGAGGTGGTACTTAGAAATATATACAATGGTAGAGATAATTTCCTAGAAAACAATAAATTGATAATTACAGAGCTGTCTAGCTGACAGATCTATGGAATCATGAACACCCAGATGGTCATAGGGCCTGTGTCCCTGTGAGATTTCTAAAGAGGTATAATCCTAGGTAGAGGAAGATACACACAGAGACAGAGAGGCAGCACAATTGACTTTGGCAACACCATCTGTGAATGAAGAGGCCCCTGGTGCCTTGTTATGAAGTTGCCTCCAAATTTTATTTGGAGCTAGATGCATGGCTGGGATGGGGCTTGGTGACTTTAAGAACAGAGGGCCATGTTTCTTGCCAGGGGAACCTGAGCCAGGAAAACCAGTGCCAGAGGCAAGGAGACCTCTAGAGGAGTCATCTATCTAGAGGGGAGCCCCAAACACCTCCTTTCTCAGCAATAAACCCCATCCCCACCGTGCTGTCAAAACACACAGCCTGACCATGGCAAGCAGGGGAAAAACATAGAACGCTCTCTCAGTACGAGTGTAAATAGTTTATGAGTATGTGAAGATTTGTTCTCCCTCCAGCTTCTAGTGCAGTAATGAGGCAGCAGATCTGCAGCAGGGCTGAGGAAGTTTGGAGCTCACAACTTTTCAGTCTTTCAGAGAGAACGGAGGGCCTAGGAAAGACCCAGGGCAACAAAACTATGCTATTCCTGTAGGGCAGGGTCAAGTGTCTCAGTGTAGAGCAGACCCCACAAAATTTCATTAAAAGAAACTAAGAATGAACACTTCTTCCTAATTTTCGCATAGGGAAACTTGCATTTATTCAGCTAAACTAAACAAAAATTCATTTTAGTGCATTTTTATCATGGGGATAAGAAAATACAACTAGTTGCCAAGGATACAATTGTGAAATTTTTTTATAATATTAGAGAAAGGCCCTTAAGGTTAAAAAGGCTAAGTGATTTTACAGTAGTCTTGGAGATGAGAGCTGAACCCAAATTCAAAGCCAGAACACCACTCTCTAGGTTTTATTATCTCTTTTAAGAGAGTTCATATTTGTTGTTCAGTCATGTCCGACTTCTCCTGCCTCCATTTGAGTTTTCTTGACAAAGATACTAGAGGGTTTGCCATTTCTGTCTCTAGCTCACTTTACAGATGAGGAAACTGAGGCAAATAGGACTAAGTGATTTGCCAGCCAGTAGTGTCTGAGGACAGATTTGAACTTAGGAAGATGAATCTTTCTCACTCTAGACCCAGCAGTCTGTCCATTACACCACCTTGCCACATAAGAAAGTTGATTTACAAAATAACAAAGGAAATACAAATAATAAAGATCTTGAAAAAAATTCTAGGAAGACACAAGTAAAAGAGAATCATAGTAGGGCTATATATAAATTGGAGAGAGGGGGAAAAATTGTATGTTATGGGACTGAAAAATCATGATTAGATAGCATTTTGTCTGAGATATCTGGCAGTTAGGGTCGATTCTAAGATCAATAATTATTCATGATTTGATATAGCAAACTCCCAACCCTGTTTCAAAGAGTAAATGCACACTTAATGCTGCACTGGTAGATTAATCAATAAGAATTGATTAAGTACCTACTATGTGCCAGGTTAGATGCTGGCTTGACACACAGAAAGAACGTAACCATACTTAACTAATTCCAGTAATGATATCAGTTTCCAGAAGAACGTAAACTCCTTGAAGCCAGACTATCTGGGGTTTATTTTTGTTGTTGTTTGTTTTTGTATCTCCAGTGCCTAGTAAAGTGTCTGGCACATAGGAGGACTTTAAATATTTATTGATTGATTTTATTGTTGAACAGGTGAATGTACATATGTTACTGCTTCTCTGAAATATGTTCAATTCTGGGAATGACAATTTTTGGGGGTGGGAAGTACTGTTGATAATCTGTAGCACATTCCAAGGAGAGCAAACTGGGATGGTGAAAAGACTTGAAACTACATTATACATCGATCAGTTGTAGGGGCTGAGGATTTTTACTTGTAGAAGAGAAGGCTTGGGGTAACCATTTAAAGGGACACAATGTAGAAATAAGCTAAAACTAGGACCACTGGATAGAAATTAAGGTATATTTTAGTTCAATTTGAGGCAGAATTTTCTAGGAATTAGAAGTCATTTAAAGTGAAATAAGTTGACCTCCTGAGACAGGGATTTTCCCATCACTAGAGCTATCAGACAGAAACTAGTCGACTGCTTGAGGGTATTATAGAGAAAAATTAAACATCAGATAGATATTCGGACCAGATGACCTTTTTCTGTCTTTTCCAACTTTGACATATATTATTTCAAGTCACTTGACAATTTTTTGTACAGATTTTTGTAATTTCCATCTATAAGCTCAGAATGATTACTCGGGGGTGTAAAACAGGACAGGGAAAGCAATAAATGCCTTCCAAGTGTTAAAGTTCTATTTACCGCAACATATATGGTACTGGGATGGAGAAGGTGACAGAGGTTTACATAGAAAGCAATAATATAAAGGTTACGTATATGGAAAGACAGGATATTCCCAAGGACTGGAACGGCTACGAAACTCCAAATGCCATTGAGAGGAAGGTTCAAACTGAGGTTGAGATAGTGGAGATGAAGCAACTTGATCCATACCCTTGGTAGGATTATTCCATGGAAAGTGGAATATTCCAGTAGCAGATTAAGAAAGTGTTCCCCCCTTTCCCAGGGCCCCCTAATCCTAGGCTCCTTGCCCTTCTTCTGTCAGGCTTTTGAAATCTGCTTAGCAGTCATAGGGCAGCCTTGTACCCCAGCAAACCAGGGTGATTGTCCAGCTCCATCTTAGTACTCCCAGCCCGCAGTGCCCATTCAGGAAATCTGGCACGGCTCGGGCACGACGGGGCTGGAGCAGCATTCAGACTCCATGTGGGACCGTGCCAGTACTCAGGGCACTGCCATTCAGTTGCACATAGGTCAGAGCTCCTGCCCGGAGCTGGCATGGCTAGGACAATGCCCCCCACAAGGTCCCAGCAGCATTAAAAGCATCCTCCTGCTTAGCAGCGGGCGCCTCCTGAGAAGGGCAGGGGAAAACAGAAGGAGATAAATTGTCCAACCAGGCAAACGGGTGGCTGCCCCGTCCCTTTCGCCTCACACGCAGGCTTCTCCTCCTGGAATTTACAACAGAGCTTCCTTTCAGGCTCCTGTTCACCCCAGAGACCACCTCTCCCGAATAGAAATGAGTGACTCATGTATATGCCAAAGCTAAGACGCGAAGGAAGGCACGCTGGTCAAATTAGCATTTTTAATGAGACATGGCTGCCGGGAGAGAACAGATTTAGTAAGCAGGAACTTGCTGCTTTGTTGGGAGATGAAGAGGAAGATGATTTCAGGGCCAGAGGTAGAGCCAGCTCAAAAAGGAATGGGAGAGAGCCTCATTATCTCTTCTGATAGCCCACTCCCTCATTTCTCAGAATAGCCCTAGGCAGCCACAGGACTGAGAGCCTGCCGGTGTGGGGGATATAGTATTCAACAGTCAATGAATGCTTTCTGATTGATTGACTGATTGACAGACTGACTCAAATTCGTGGCGGCCTATAAATTTGTAAGTGTGGACATGAAGCTGAGAAATAGGGAGAAGACAAACAGAGGCTCAACTAATGATGAAAATAAATGATAATATCAATTTTATTTAGTGCTTTTGAGATCTGCACAGCTCTTTTCATTTGCTATCCCATTTGATCCTCCTCCAAAATCTTATGAGATAGGAACTAATATTATCCCCATTTTACGGGTGATAAAATTGAGGCTGAGAGAGGTAAAGAGGCATTCCCTGGGTCACACAGCTAGTAACTATCAGACTCCACGTCACCCTCTGTCCAGTGAATCATCCCAGCTTTTATCGATTCTCTTGTGTTTATTGTTAAGCCGGGGCAGGGAGGAATCAGGACAGAGGAAAGAGGTAGCTTTCTTCTTCTGCCCTGGGCAGTAGGCAAAGCAAGTCTCTCTTCCCAAACCCGAATGCCATACAAGCGAAGAAAACCCCAATAACTGAGCTATTATTGATTGAGATCGGGAAAGAAATGGACAATAGAGAATTCTGTCTCTACTGTGGAAAGAGAAGGGAATCAAGGATAGGATGGGTACACTGTGGGAGGTATTTGTGTTTATTTATGGATTTTGTTTATTTGTTGAGAGGAAAGGACCCCGGGATACCTTTAGGGCCTTCAGAGCTATTAATTATGTTAATGATGCTCACATCACCTGTTTTTAACAGGGGGATGCCTGTCAAGGCCCAGATTGCCAGCATCCTGGCATGCAACACTCTGATTCAGTATTCGTGTCAAGCTCTAATAGGTTTATTGAATATATTATTGAACTGGAACAAGCTAAATGTTCCCAAATAATCTGATGAAGATGCTGGGTCAAAATAATTCCTCGAGCAAACAGGGTTTTGCTCTTCCTTAGCCGCCAAGTGCTCTGCTCCCATATGCCTGCAGTTGTCTATAATGAGGACAGCTGTATTCCAGCACCAGACCCCCCTCCCCTTCCCTGCTTCCCAATTACACTCACACTTGGCCGTGCCAGCCCCACTGCTGGCCCAGCTTTCTGCTTTCTTGCTTATCTGCAACTTGGGGCAGGGAGGGCCGCCAGCTTGCCGGGCCTTCGCAGGATGAGCAGACCTGCCCAGAGAGCATGGCCCGAGCTGCCTTTGCAAGCTAGGGACCTGGAAGCAAGTGCGGCTGTCAGTTCACCTCCTCTGACTTAAGACCGAACCCCAGCTACCTTGCTGCATGCCTTCAAATAAAAAACAAATTAATAAATACTCTCATTTCAATGGCACTTTCAGCTTTTACAGGGTACTTCTGTGAGATGGGTAATCCGTCTGCTATTAGAGAACAGGATCTCAAATGAAATAACCAAAGTTGCACAAAGAGCGTCAGAGCTGGAATTAGAACTCACATGATGATTTGGATTACTTATAGCCTGCAGAGTCTGGCAGGGATGGACTTTACTGATCTCCATTTCCACTTTCCTGCTTTTGGAAAGAACTTTCTGCTTCCATTCAAACTGGCCTTCTTGACTGATCATTAAAAATGTCCCTTTGTAAGCCTTACCTTCCACCTTCGCACCTCTACTTCTTGGAATCCCTAATTTCCTTCAGGATTTAGCTCCCTAAGAACCCTCCTTATCTCCCTCTGCTGTGGGTACATCCTCTTCCTCTAGTCAACATGGGTTGTGTATGTAGGTACGTATATTTGTCTGGCATGTAATAGGTGCTTAATCAATGTTTGCTGATTGATTGCTCTGGAAAGACCAGCCCCCAAAGAAGGAAAAGGAGTCCTCACAAATCCTTAATATTAAAATAAATTCATCTTCCTAAGCCCAGTGAATTTTCATCTACTTTCTACCATATTCCACTTATTTAGCCCTGGAGACATGGAACAACTCGACCCTTTCATCCTTGCAATCACCTTTCATATTCTCGAGGTTTCTAACTTTCCTTAGTCTTATATTCTTAATCATCCCACTAAGTGGTGTTCCTCCCATCACCTTCCTTTTAGGCTGTTTGTGCTGCAGTGCAGGGCAGCCAGTGGGTGGGAATGAAAAGCTACTACTGACTTGAGTCCCTTACTTAGCCAGTCTGTGGGATCACAGTTCCAGAAAAGGACCTTAAATGTATCTAATCTATTTTCTCCTTTTACAGGTGAGGAGACTGAGGCCCTAGGATTTCTTGACTTGATATATCCCCCTTCCCATATGCAGCTAATCCCTCTGATTAAACTTAGTCTCTTAACTTACTGATTTTAATCACCTCTGCAGCTCCAAGCTTCGGTCCCTTTTAAACACTTCTTTCCCTGACCCCCCACTTTTTTGCATCTTGCCTCTGTTAAGTAACCTGAACACCTAAACAAAGGGAAATCTAGTAACCTGATTCTTAACTATTTACCAAGGGAAGACAGCAGACTAAAGAGGAAGGAGGCCTAAGGATAAGTCCAGAGAAAAAGTTTCCCAGGGATAAAGAGAGACAGGGAGAGAATTGTAGGATACCAACTGAGACAGGGTGACAGAGCCTTTCTCCAGCAGAAACAGGCCTCGCCTCCCAATCAGTGTGATTGCAATCAACACGGGGATCCAGTTTGTATTCAACAGAGGAGGCAGAAACATGCAATCTGCAAAATTTATGTCAAAAATCACAAACAACAACAAGCACCAGCACCACAACAACAACAGGGAGGAGGAAGGAGGGGGGACTCGGAGCCTTCCATCTGACAGCAGGCATTCTTCTGCTTGTTTGTTATTTGAGATTTACCCCTGCTGACCAAGAATGGGAACAAGGGCCTATCTGTGGGGGGGAGAACGCCAAACAAGCCCCTCCAAGTTCATTCTCCAGGAGCCAACTTCAGCTGACATGATCCAAGCCTGTTCAACGTCAGCCCTTCAATCAGTCTCTTTTACTACTAATTTTCCCTCATGTTTTTTAATTAAATTTTTCCCTTCCTTCAAATACCAGTCAATGAACCGTCCAAATTTCCTCCAAATACCCTTGAAAATGTAGAATTATGTAATTAAGGATGGTGTAATACAGTAATAGGAGGGAAAATGTTGGCATACATATATTAATGGGATCACATAGGAACCTGCTGGAGAGTTGCTTCCTGGGCCTGTGGATGACCCAAGTCACTGCTGAGGCCATTATTATCTGGGTAAGTGTCATCTCTATCATCCTGATGTCCTATAAGGAGGTGCCATCTTGCTCAAGACTCTTTATTGAGCAATAGGAGCAATCAGTTCTCCATTCTCTTTTCTTAATAGTAGTATTAATTGTTCCCCATTATAATGTCTCTCTCTCTGTGTGTGTGTTTCTCTCTCTCTCTCTCTCTCTCTCTCTCTCTCTCAAACTCTCTCTCTTTGTGTCTCTCTCTCTCTGTGTCTCTGTCTCTGTCTCTCTCTCTTTCTCTCTGTCTCTGTCTCTCTCTGTCTTTCTCTCTCTCTGTCTCTTTGTCTCTCTGTCTCTTTATCTCTCTGTCTCTCTTTCTGTCTTTGTTTCTCTCTCTCTCTCTCTCTCTCTCTCTCTCTCTCTCTCTTTCTGTCTCTGTTTCTTTGTTTCTCTCTCTCTCTCTCTCTTTCTCTCTCTCTCGCCCTCCCTCCCTCCTTCCTTCTCTCTCTCTCCCTCACTCCTCTCTCTCTCTCTCTCTCTCATTATCTCTTTCTGCCAACCCCTTTCTTCTTTCTCCTTTTTTTCTCTTCTTATTCTCTGTTTATCTGTCACTCACACACAGAGAGACACACACTTTCTTAGCTTTCTGTACCTCTGATGTGATGGAAAGTTGTTGGAATCCTTACTAAGTGCTAACTAATTAGAGTTGATCTAATCTTACAAGAAGATGTTTTGGGCAGAACCTGAAACAAGGTACTAAGTAGAACTAATTAATACAAGGCTTGTGTTCACACCTTTACTCATTGGAGTTCAATGAGTTCACACCTCCCTTGAAGCTCTTTGGGCCAGAGAGCACTATGGGAGAAAACCCACAATCCCTCTCTTGAGCATAAATAGAGCTTCAATGGGCCAGTTGAAGAAGTTCTTCAGAGTGAAGAAGCTACAAGTCGAGATTTCACCGGAATGACATGAAGAGTGGAGCTGGCTGGAGGCTGAAGAAAGCAGAGGCAGAGGCTGAAGGACCAGACCTTTGGATTTGGAGATACTCGGAGGGCCCTAAGCTAAACCGGCTGTGTTTTGAGAAGAACAAGAACTCCAACATTTGAACTCATAACAGAAAGTGCTTTGTATTTATTTTGCCCTTTGTAGTAGATTTCTAATTAATTTCCTTGATTTTACTCACTCTCCTATAGTCTATCCCCCCAAAAACTAACAAAACTCCCCACAGCACAGGTCTATAACATTCCTCCTCTCAACAATCTTCAGTGGCTCCCTTTTGCTCTAGGATAAAAATATATACTTTTCATCCTATTATTTGCAACTCTTTGTAAACTGACTCCAACCTACCTTTCCAAGTTTATTTCATGTAATTCATGTAATTAATCAATTCTCGTTCCTCTGAGCTCTGCATTCTTTCTCCCATTTCTGTTCCTTAGCACAGGCTATTCCAGATGCCTACAATATACTCCCTTCTGCTCTCTACCTCTTAAAATCTTTAACTCTCTCTAAGATTCTTCTCCTTCTGAAAACATTTTCTGATCTTTATTATCGACAAAAGCACATCTATCACCTCTCTTCATTTTGATGGTGAATAAATTAAGTCTGAAGAGAAGTGAAATAAATTGGTCAAATTCACATGATAATGTGAATAATACATGGTGATTTGGGATTTGAACTCAAGTCCTTTGACTAAAAGTCCAGTTCTGTTTTAATAGATCATCTTATTTCTTATCCAAAAATGGGAAGATCAGGAGCTGTTTCCAGAAGGATAGAGGGCTTGAGCAGAGCTTTGCAGGAAACTAGGGACTTTATGAAGAAAAGATAAGAAAGAATATATGGGGAGAGATATAAGAGCTTTGGCCTTCCTCAAATTGTTTTTGTTGTACAGTCATTTTCAGTCATGTTCTACTCTTTGTGACCCCACTGAGATGGAGTTCTTGGCAAAGATACTTAAATGGTTTGCTATTTCTCTCTCTAGCACATTTTACAGATTAGGAAATTGAGACAAACAGAATTAAGGTGACTTGCCCAGGATAACAGAGATAGTGTCTGAGGCTGGATTTAAGTTCAGGAAGATGCATCTTTCTGACTCCAGGCCCCAGCACTGTGACACTTAAGTGTCTTTCCCTCAAATAATATTGTATTTATTTATCTGAACAAATATCATCTTCCCCATCAGGATGAAAAAAATGCTCATTGAAATATATACATACATATATATGTGTGTGTGTGCATTATATGTGTGTGTGTTATATATATATATATACAAGAAAAATAGATTTCATGTGGGAAGAGACTTTAGAAGTCATTGAATCTGATCCCTTTATAGATGAAGAATTTGGCTGTCAGAGAAATGAGCACAAGGCCATGCTTTTTGTAAATGACAAAACCAGATCTAGAATCCAAGTCTTCGGATTTTAAATTAAATTCTTTTTTTTTATATGTCAGAGTATGTAAAGGACATTTTCCTAGACGCTATAGAGAGTACAACTTGGTTCATTGTGCAAGACTTCATGGAGGAGGTAACACATGAGTTTGTTCTTGAGTGATGAACAAGATTTTGATAAGGCAGGGAAAAGCAAAAAAAAGAATCAAGAATCACAGCTTGGAGAAGGTAAAACAATACTTTGGCTAGGTTTTATATGATGCAAGATAAAGAGATGCAGGTTGCTTCCAGATCATGTAGGGCCTTGAATATCAGACTAAATAGATTGACTATTTTGGGGGAGAATTAGGCTGATCTGGCAGAAGAGTGCAGGTTAAACTGAAAGGCATAGAGTGAGATCTCTAGAACCTATGTCTCACCTTTAGAGGGGTTGCGATATAAGCCATTTTAATTTGTGGTGGCGGGCATACCCTTTTATAAGATAGTTCAATTAGCTACTGCCAGTACACTGACCCTGTGCTCCTCCTCCCAAGGACCTTTGAGCTCTGTGCAGTCCTGTGGACATTATTAACAATGAACCTGCCCTTTATAATTTTCCTTGCTTCTCAAGGCATAGCTTGCACTGTGTTCATTTGATTAATTTTGTAAAGAAAATTTGTGTAAATTCATTTAATTAATTTACATAAATTTTTATGTCTTTTTCAAGGTATTCTTAAATCATGTTTCATTTGTCTTCCTCATTATGTATATATTTGATTTCTGGAACAAGGTTCCAAGTTGCTTGAGGTTATAGAAAATATATTTTTATTCCACAGTGCCTATTGCAGGGCTGTACAAAGTTAGCCAATAGGTAAGCGAGAAGGCAAAATAATTCACTGAATTTCTGAAGCTAGCATCGCTGCAGTGTGCATAAATTTGGCTGGAGAAACCATTTGTTGTTGTTATTGTTGAGTTGTTCAGTCATGTCTGACTTTTTGTGACCCTGTATTGAGTTTTCTTGGCAAAAATACTGGAAAGGTTTGCTGTATCTTTTTCTTTTGTATTTCTTCTTGTCATCAAAAGTGCTTCTTTTGGGTTCTGATGAGCATAGGCAATTGCTTTTCCCAGATCATGTTATCAGCAGTAACTCTCCTTTGGGTCTTGACCATAGTACTTTTTTTTTCCTGTAAAAGCAATTATTCTTGCTTCTCTTAAATCCCAGAATACTTTGCTGCCAAAGCTTCCCATAGGGAGTGGCTATACTATCACTATTAAAGGTCTGCCCTGGTTTCTCAAAAAGAACCCATCATGGCTTTCCAACCTCACCATATACCCAGTTCACTGGAGCTGTTCTGCTCTGCTCCTTCATGCTGGTAGATGAACCATATTCCATAATCTTTCACTAGTCTTTGAGATTTAAAGTAAGTATGGAATCTACAGTGTTCGCCAGTTGACTGTGGAACCATAAATAGAGGTGTTGGTTGTTGCCATGGCCCTCACTCAAAGTGCTGGTTCTCTATGCCAGCTTGAAGGAAGAGGAAGATGTTAGGTTAGAAGAAAGTCTGGAAACCTTTGTTCTTGCCAGTTTATCCCGTTCCAAAAATCCCAAAGAGACCAAAGGTATTTGAAATGAAGAAAGATGACTTTTCATCTGAGATATACCTGGCCACATTTTTATTGTGTTCCCAGTGACCTAAGTCATAGCAGAAACAGAAACTTGGGACAGGTTGTCAAACAGGCTGCTGCTTGGACTCCCAGTGGGAGATAATGGGATCAGACAGGAGGAAAAAACAACCTGGCCCTTTGTTGAGCTCACATATTGATGAGCAAATAGATGTGAAACCTTCTGGAATAAAGAACTGGTGGCATTAAGGATGGCAAATAGGATAATAAGTTATCGAAAGATCTTCTTTTTGTAAGCAGAGGGCCTCTCTTTCTTTTCCTGGGTGGTATGCATTATTTATACTCCTCCCTAGTGCTGGCATCTCTCTATTTATCTGCTTTCTGAAGGGGATGATAGGAAAATGAATATTTGACTCAGCAATTTTGATCAAGGCTAAATGAAAAAAAGAAGAGAGAGAAAGATAGGGCAGAGAGACAGAGAAAAAACATAGATGCTACTCAAATCTAAGCACACATGGCAAAGAAAAAGACATGAAGATGGAGAGGTAGACAGAAAAATGGAAGGAGAAAAAAATCGTGTAAATAGAAGAAAAATATGAGTGAAATGGGGAAAAGTATGGAGAAAGAATGGCAAATTACTTCAGCATCTTTGCCAAGAAAACCCAAGAAAAAATGAGGTCGTGAGGAGTCAGATATGATTAATCATCATCATCAACAACAAAACCATGTTAGATATTTAGAGGACAAGACAGAGTCAGAAAGACTTACATTTGAATCTCTTCTCAAATAACTTAGTAACTGTGCAATTCTGGGCAATATTGCTGGGTCTCAATATTCTCACTTGTAAAATGAGGTCACAATATGTGAGTTCTAAGGTCCTTTCCCATTCTAAATCCATGATCCTATAGCCTTATGACCTTCAGTTATCATCTGAATACCCTCACCAAGAACCAATACACAAAGAGATTCTTTTTTTTGGAATATCCAATAATAGTCTTGTGAAATATGGCACAGGGCAGAAAAATATTGATAATAGTCACAGACCTAGAGTTGAAAAAGACTATAAAGGATCAGCTTAGGTAACTGAAGTCTGTGTGAATTAAGGGATTTGTCATGGTCCCAGGTAGTCAGAATCAAGACAAAATTTATACTCATGTCCCTTTTGTTGTGGCACACTGCTTCCTTCATGTTCCTCAGTCCCTTTCTACATGTCATCTCAGTCTCACTTTTATGTGGATGTTGAGGCTAGGTGACTGCTATTTGGAGAAAACAGAGAAGTGGAATTTTCCTTCTAGGAGTCCCTTCCTGGGAGTTTTGTGGCAAAGGTATGTTTGCTTTTTGTGCCAGTACTAAAGGATTGTTACATTAATTCTAAGTGCCACTAGGGAGGTAGAGTAGAGCTTGTGTATATCATGAGCTGTCTCTAAAAGGTCTAAGGAATAGAATGAAAACAACAGAGGGAGGGAAGATGGGAACAATAACAATGACAGAAGAGGAAGAGAATAGAAAAAGATAGGGAAAGATTGTCATCATTAACTGATCTACTAATCACCTTGGGGCAAGTGTGCTATGGGCTATTAACTGCACCAATCCCTCTCCCTTCCTCCAGAATGAATAAAGCTAAACCCCCAAACCTTCGCTTTCCTCCCTTCCCTTACCAAAAGGTCTGCCCACAGGTAGTAAGGAAGGGGGGCAGCTAGGTAGCACAGTGGATAGAGCACTGGTCCTGGAGTCAAGAGTCCAATATCAAATCCCACTCCATATATTTGACATGTACTAGTTGTGCAACCCTGGACAAGTCACTTAACTCCAATTGTTTAGATAAAAAAAAATAAAAAACAGGGGGAAGATAGCAAAAAAAGGTCTATTATCATAAATCAGGAAGTAGAGTCAGGAGACATGTTCAGTATTGGCAATGCCAGGAAGAAGGATGAAATGGTCAAGCAAAAATCCAAGAATTACAATAGCTAAAAAGAGGTTAACTCCTGTCTGTCTCTTTGTCTTTATTTCTCTCTCTCTCTCTCTCTCTCTCCTCTCTCTCTCTCTCTCTGTATGTGTGTGTGTGTGTGTGTGTGTGTGTGTATATATATATGTATATTATATATATACATACACATACACATATATTTTTTTATTAGGTATAGTAAATATTCTGTCACCTTTTTGATCTTAAAAATCAACATTTTATCCCTTATTCCTTGACATTCTTGCTTGTGAAGATCCCATTCTGCCATACAACACATTGCCTAACTTTCCTAAGTCTGTGACATCTATGGTTTGTTTCATCGATCAAAGAGCCAAAGACAGATCCTAGGAATATTTATTAAATATACAAATATATAGACACATTTACATACATATATGTATGTATGAACGTATATATGTCTATGTACATATGTATATGTGTAGTGTTTTTCAGTTAATTTGATAAGCAGTCATTTGTGCCTTCATCCAAATATTTTAAAATGTTCAAAATAATGGTGTCAAAGACATATCTCAGTAACAAAAATAGCATGTACATCTCTCTCTCTCTCTCTCTCTCTCTCTCTCTCTCTCTCTCTCTCTCTCTCTCTCTCTGCCAGCTTGAAGGAAGAGGAAGATGTTAGGTTAGAAGAAGGTTTGTAAACCTTTGTTCTTGCCAGTTTATCCCATTCCAAAAATCTCAAAGAGACCAAAAGTATTTGAAATGAAGAAAGATGAGTTTTCATCTGAGATATACTTGGCCACATTTTTATTGTGTTTCCAGTGACCTAAGTCACTGGAGAGAGAGAGAGAGAGAGAGAGAGAGAGAGAGAGAGAGAGAGAGAGAGATGTGTATGTATACATAACTTTTACACATGATGATAAAATTAGGTGGTTAGACTAGAAAATTTCTATAAGTCCTTCCATTGCTTGTATATATTTTACTTTCTTAAACTTTATTTTAAATTTATTGAATAAAATAAACATTTCCATAACAGCATAATAAAAAGATGATTACATAAAGATCTATAAATCAATTGCCTATACCTTGCTATTCCTTTTAAATATATAATAAAGTTATCATGTAATTTTTTCCTTTCTTTCTTTGTTTCTTCCTTCCTTCCTTCCTTTCCTTCTTTTTTCTTTTTTCCTCTTTCTTCCTTCTCTCTCTCTCTTTCTTTCTTTCTTTTTTCCTTCTTCCTTTCTTTTCTTTATTTCTCCTTCCTTCTTCCTTCCTTCTTTCCTTCTTCCTCCCTCTCTTTCTTTCTTTCTTTCTTTCTTTCTTTCTTTCTTTCTTTCTTTCTTTCTTTCTTTCTTTCTTTCTTTCTTTCTTTCTTTCTTTTTTCTTTCTTTCTTTCTCTCTTCTTTTCTTTCTTTCTTTTCTTTCTTCTCCACTTTCTCACCCCTCCAGATGGCTACCCTTAGATCAGTTCTTTCTCTGGATCAATTCTTTATTTATCAGTTTCTCTCTTACTTTATATTTTCTTTATTTTAATTTATGTATTTATAATAGTCAAAAAATTTAATTTCTCAAAGTCATTATTAAAACAACACTGCTGGTTAAAGTACACAATAGTCTCTTGGTACTGGTCTCTTTATTCTTCAACATTTCCTGCAAGTCTTGCCCTGCCCTTCAAGATTTTCTGAATTCAAATGCAATGCTTTGAATATATGGAGCATGAATTCTGATGTAATTCTATCCTGACATCTGGTCATATCTTTTATATTATTATAGTCATTATCATCATCACCTACACCAGTTCCTGTTTATTCAATTATTATTTTATGCTAGAAGATATAAAAAGGTTTTAAAATATTGTCTATACTTCTGTCTTCACTTTCTGAAATGCTATACTTTATCTAAAGTAACCTATAAGAGGTTACCCTAATTGAACATTCATCTCATGTCTTTGTGCCTTTGCAAAAGTATGGAATACATGCTGTCCTCATCTTTCCCTCTTAGTATTCTTCGAGGTTCAGCTCAGATGTCTTTCCTATCAAAGCTCTTCCTGTTTGTACCTTCCCTTGCTCCCATCTAATAAATACCTTTGCACTCTCTACTGAAATTTTTATTTATAACTTTCCATGTTGTATGTTGCAATACCCTTCCCTCCCCATTAAGTACCTTAGGATAGGGATTCTTTGCTTTTGTCTTTGTTTTCCTAATGCTAAGGGATCCAAAGTAGATATGTGGTAGACACATAATAAATGTTTATTGGATTCAATTAAATTTAATAGGAACTTACAAGTTGCATGCTAGGGCAATAACCTGTTGGGTGGTTGACATGAATGCTTGGGATCACTATCTTAACACAGGATCATTAATTTTGCATATGAAAAAATGGGTAAAAATTCACAACAGAGCTGACCAGTGAGACAAAAAGACAGACATATTAATGTAAAGACCCAAATCCCATTTGGACTTTGGGATGATTAGAAGACAGAAATCTTAGCACTAATATCAAAATTATATCTGTGGAGATTGTCAGATGGAAAACAAGCTAATTGCTAATCTATAGCTTATTCCTGGACTTAACACAGTCTTCAGATCTTTGGGGAATTAGTGACCCTTCCTGCCACATATGTCCAGAAATAGACATGCTTTGGTTATCAAAGATTAAAGCCCATACCACTGCTTAGGTGTTGGAAAGCAATATTCCAATTTTTCATTTGTCCTTCCCACACCACCTGAGAATTCCCCATGGAGTCACAGAAATTGGAGAAGAAAGAATAAAAATTGAAATGTCCACCTTGCCTTGCTAATGACTACTTCAGTCCAGGATAGCAACCTATCTTCTTGCCCATTTTCTAATATCTCTCATTTTTGTCATCTTTCCCTGGTCCTTTGTGGAAAATATAGATAAGAAGACAAGGATAGGGATTTCATAGAAGGCAATATTTGACAACATTGAGCTAATACAAGCTTATTCTGCTGTTCACTCTAAGTAAATATCTATATCTGGGATCAGTTTTATTCTAAAAGACTAAGTAAGGCTCACATCGGGTTCAAAATAGGAATTCATACTCAAAGTCTTAAGTCCTTCCTTCTAAGTAGACTTTCAGTATTTGGATACCAAAGTGGAGGAAAATCCATGTCAAGAAAACACAGCAGGCAGATGAATTACATTCACTTTTGTAGAGGATGAGGCAAAGTAAATTTTGGGAATAGAGACCAAAATAAATCAACTTTGTATTCAGAAATTAGACATAAAATTTATACCTCCCTGGGCTATAGATACACTGAGCTTAATGGATCAATAACTACAGCCTGCATTCCCACAGGCTGGAGCTCCATTTTTGTGTGCTAACTAAGCTTTCTCCACAAGGACCTTCCATATAGGTATCCAATAATAACAATAATAATTCATATTTGTATAGAACTTTACAGTTTGTAATATACCTACAAAGTGGAGAAAATAGCAAAAGATGATGCTAGCTATGGAAAAGGTCAGTTATTCAATAGATACAATATGTAGAAAGAGGGACAGTTATAATACTCACAGCCTAAGTTATCTACATCTATATATGTGTCACTATCTATGTATTAAACTATATAGAATAGAAATAATATACAAAGTAAAATAGAGAGCTTAATTGGAGGTAGTAAATTCAAAGGAGATACACCTGATATTGAGTAGGATATGATTCATAAGTGAAACAGGTAATTCAAGAGGAATAGATTAGATAAAAAAGATAGTGAATCACACACTTATACACATATGCACACATATACATATACACACAAGACACACATATGTGTACATATATGGATACACTTGCCTATGTGGCTTGTGTATCTTATGTATATGAGATATATACACATATGTATATACACACACATATATTTTCCTGTCAGTAAATCCACAACCACAAGGGGGGGACTATGTTAAAGATAATTGGGTGAAGATCAATAAAGAGAGAAATAAAAGTGACCACTATAAACAACACACTAGAAAGAGGGAATGGATGGTGAGCTTAAGATATAGATTACAAAACTGGACAGAAATAAGATTTGGCAGTAGAAGAGCTCTTTGATTTTTCTCCTAAGTTCTCCTAAAGAAAAGTTAAATTATTGACTTGCTGTTAATTTTATCCTTCAAAAAGTGGTAGAAGCAACAGTGAAAGCTACTATTCTGGACATGGTTCTTACCAATAAAGACAAACTATCTGCCAACACAGAAATGCCTGGAGCTGCGTCACTTTGAAGTTCATGACAGATAAGGAGAAGAATGACAAGCATTTTCTGACTAGCACCCTTTACTGGGGAGAATGAATTTCAGAGAGTTCAGTGACATTATAAGCACTATCCTGGGCTATGGATCTATAAGGGAAGTTGGCACAGGAGAGATGCTTTCAGAAACAAAATTCTGAGGGACACAAACAAACAATTCTGATGAGATAGAAAAAGGAGGAACTGTCTAATGAGATAGATGAGAATGCACAGCAAGGGCAGGTACTGAGAGTGAATACAAAAAAGACTGCTAAGGTCCTGTAAGAATGCAAATAATTTTAAGACCCAGAGTCCATTGAACCTTGAGGAGAATGCTAAGGACAAAAATAAAATATTTTGTTTTGTTTTGTTTTAATTATGTGATATAGGCAAGAGAAAATGCACACATACAGGTATAAATATACATACATGGATATGGATATTGGAGAAGATATCTGCTTTTTGTGGTAAGTGGGAAAATGATCATAACAGGAGAAAACAAAACTACTCAATTATTATCTTAATGAAAAAGAATCATCTTGGAATAGGATAATAAAAATAACAATTTTTATCAGATAATTTACATACTGGACAAATGACAAACCACAAACTACCTTCTATGCTGCTCACCGAACTTTGAGATGTCATTGTTAAGCCATGGTCAGTAATCTTTGGAAAATTCTGAGACCAAATCTAATTTTTCTTCCATAATGTTGCCTTTCAAATACTTTCAAAGAGCTATCATGTCATCCTTAAATCTCTTCTGTGGCTAAATATCTTCACTCTCTTCAGCTAATACTTCTATGAAACCAAAGCCTTTGCCATCTTGACTGATCATCTCTGAACATCTCCAGTTTATCAAATGTCCTTAAACCACAGGGCTCAGAACTGAACATAATGCTCCAAATTTAATATGAGATGGGAAGACTCTACTCTTCTCTTATTAGACCACATCTAGAGTACTATGTACAATTTAGGGTACCACATTTTAGGAAGTAAAACCCAAGTTGGAGTTGGCAAAGAGGGGAGAAACCAGGCTGGTGAGGGGACTAAGGTAATGGGGATGTTTCACTTGGAAAAGTTATGACATAGTGGGGCATGTTAACAGTATTTAGGTGTAAAAAGGACTATTGTATGGAAGGGATAAGATTTGTTTCTCTTGACCTCAAAAAGATGAATTTGGCTTAATACAAGGAAAAATTTCTTAAAAGAGCAGTCAAAAAGTGGAATTCCTCAGGAGCCAGTGAATTTCACAGGAAGTCTTCAAATAAGAGGTATATGACCATTTATCTGGGATGCTGAAGAAGGGAAGAGGGTAATTTTTCCAAGTTTGCTGTTCAGTCAAATGGCTTTTGAATTTTTATGATTCTAAGGTATCAACGTTATTGTCTCTGTTTTACATATGAGGAAAGGGAGGCTCAGAGAAGTTTAATGACATCCATGTCCACATAGCCAGTGACTTATTCATAGTCCAACAAGAAGAGTTAAGTCCAAGAGTCAAATTCAAGTATTTTGAATCCACAGTCAGTCCCTATTCATCCAAAGAACTATTAACTCCAGCTAGAACTAGGTCCCTCACATATCATGGTTTGTAACTAGTTTCTGGAGCACCCAGAAATTGAGAGCCCCTCCCCACAGCGTTCTCTAACAATAGCAGTAATATCATTATAAGGGTTTACAGCTCCTGGGAATTTAACTGCCCACCTTTTTCTGTTAGTGTTGCCATTGTTTTTAAAAGAGTAAACTTCCAAGGGAAGAGACAGACAGTCTGTCAGAGATCCAGAGACAGAGAGATAGAGACAATAACAGAGAGACAAAGACAGAGACAAGAGACCAACACACACACACACACACACACACACACACACACACAGAAGAGAGAGAGAGAGAGAGAGAGAGAGAGAGAGAGAGAGAGAAGAGAGAGAGAGAGAGAGAGAGAGAGGAGAGAGAGAGAGAGGAGAGAGGAGAGAGAGAGAGAGGGGAGAGAAAGGGAGAAGAAGAGAGAGAAAAAGAGGTGTCAGAGACACAGACAGAGACAGAATGAGACAGACAGAAAGACAATGGGCGGGGGGGGGAAGGGGAGAGAGACAGAGACAGAGACAGACAGAGAGGCAGAGAAGCAGAGAGAAACAGAAACAGAGACAGAGACAAGAGAGAGAAAAGAGAGGGGAGAAAGAGACAGACAGAGGAGAGACAGACAGACAGAAAGACAGACAGTGGGCCGGGGAGAGAGAAAGAGTCAGAGACAGAGACAGACAAACAGGGAGACAGACAGACAGACAGAGAGAGGCCAACAGACAGAAAGATAGAAACAGACAGAAAAAGAGACAGACAAGAGAGAGGAGAGAGGAGAGAGAGGGGAGAAAGAGAGAAGAGAGACAGATAGACAAAAGACAGACAGTGGAGGGGAGAGAGAGACAGACAGATAGTAGGAAGGAAGGGAGGGAGAGAGAGAAGGGAGAGAGAGAGAGAGAGAGAGAGAGAGAGAGAGAGAGAGAGAGAGAGAGAGAGAGAACGAGAGAACGAACTTTGGCCCTAAGGTTCACTGGTTCGTATCTGCAACTGGACACAACACAAAGCAGGCAGAAAAATAGCCTTGTGATTATGGCTTTCTTTTGGAATTACTTTAGATGGATTTAAACGCGAGAGCCAACCCCAGTGTGCCTGCTCCATCCCTCCACCCCCCACCTTCCGGGAGGCCCCATTCTTTCCTCCCTCCTCTTCCCATTGGCTTTGTTGTCTCCGATCAGCAAAATTAGGGAACCGTGTCGACTGAGATGCTCCCGAACAGCCAGCGAGATGTTCACATAGAAAATTGATATTCACTGCAAATTATTTTGGATGATTTACTGGAATGAATTATCTTACAGGTACGTGGGGGAAATGCCAAGCCCGGCTTAGCCACGAACCGCCCTGCCATTTTGGCAATCTCCTTGTCCCGCCACGGCAGTTCTTAATTACCAAGGACTGGGGAGGGATTCGTAGTCCCGCAAGAGAGAGAGAGCGGGGAGGAAGCTGTCCCGAAAGGCCGCAGAGCAGAAGTGCTGAGAGACAGCGGTACAGGAGGAGGAGAGAGAAGGGTGACTGTGGAGGTGACACTGCCAGAAGGGGCTGTAGGCTGAACTGCAGCCTGAATTTCTGCTCTCAATCCCCTAAACACACACACACGCATATACAAGAGGCGGGGAAGGGAGAAAAGGAGGAGAGAGAAAAAAAGAGGAAAGTCAGAGACATAGAGGGAGGCAGAGACAGACAGATAGACAGAAAGACAGACAATGGGTGGGGGAGAGAGAAAGGCAGAGACAGACAGATAGACAGAAAGACAGACAGTGGAGGGGAGAGAGAGACAGACACAGACAGAAGAGATAGAGACAGACAAAAAGACAGACAGTGGAGGGGAGAGAGAGAGAGAGGGGAGAAAGAGAGAAGAGAGAGAGAGACAGACAGATAGACAGAAAGACAGACAATGGGTGGGGGAGAGAGAGAGAGACAGAGAGAGAGAGAGAGAGACAGACAGATAGACAAAAAGACAGACAGTGGGGGGGAGGGGGGAGAGAGAGAGAAAGAGAGAGAGAGAGAGAGAGAGAGAGAGAGAGAGAGAGAGAGAGAGAGAGAGAGAGAGAGAAAAAGAGAGAGAGAGAGAGAGAGAGAGAGAGAGAAAGAGAGAGAGAGAGAAAGAGAGAGAAAGAGAAAAAGAGAGAGAGAGAGAGAGGGGGGGGGTACAGAGTTAGCAAGCACACACATCTGCCCACGCATAGGATAGGTTAGCTTAACTCATTCTCTTTTTCAGAAATGAGATCAATGGGAGAGCGTGTGAGACAATAACCTGATAAGTTCAGGATGTAAGGCTGGATAAAGGAATTTAACAGTTTTCCACAGAATTCCTTTTCTCTATGAGCCAACATCCCTTTCTGTCACATTACTTTTTCCCCTTACTCTTCAGGTCCTCCTGGGGAAAGTTGAACTTGACCCCTGTCCTTAGTACTACACAGCCTGTGCAGAAGATTTTCAGCCTCATAGAAATGAATAGCTCTTACTTCATTTGGCTAAACAAATCTTCTGGGGATGTGATCCAACTCAAAGGATGAGTCTCAGTGCCCTCTTAAAAACTCTTTGGAAACAAAGAATCACATGCTAATAGACATTGAAGGGAAGCAGAAGATCTTGGAATTCATCTTTTACAGATGACAAAGGTGAAGGTTAGAAAGGTTAATTCCATTCCATTCAGCAAATAATTATTGAACACCTAATATTTGCCAGGCATTCTGGGCTGGGAGATATCAAGAAGCATAAATAACAGTCCCTGCTTTCTAAGCATTTACATCTTACTCGGGGTGGAAGAGGGGTGTGATACAACATATAGACAAATATATATCCTATTCAAATAATTGTTAAGCTTCTACTGCTTTGTGCTGGTTCATAGGAGATACAAAGACAAAACAAAATACAGTTCAGACCTTCAAGGACTTAATATTCTTTTGAATATATGCCCATGTAAACCCATATTTAAATGAGTGATAATTTAAAGAAGTAGAGAATACTTCCAACTAGGGAGCTAAAGAAAACAATTTTCAGTAGGGAGTAACCCTTGAGCTGAATGAACTTTGAAGGTAGCCAGTGCTTTTAAGAAGCAGTATGAGAAGACAGTACATTCTAAAGCAGACAATTTGTGCATAGGCAAAGAGGCGATACACATCTTGGTTCAGCTAGAACTGTCAAGGTGACTAATGTGAAATAAGCCAGAAAGGTAGGTTGGAATGCTGCCATGAAATGCTCCATTTAAGCCAAATAGCTTATATTTTCCAAGAAACAATAGGGAGCCAGTGATAGTTCTTGAGCAGAAAAAGTGATAATAGGATTTGTGAAGATTATATTGGCAACTATATGGAGCATGGATTAAAAAGAGGAGTGATTGAAAGCCAGGGTCCCAGGGAGACTTGTAATAGTCCTGGAAAGAGGGATCAATTTTCTAATCAGCTAATAAGTGGCAGAGTTGGGAATTAAGAACAGAACTCTTCTGCCATATAAAGGTTCCAGAGATTCATTTATATCATTAGATATCTGTTGACACTGAAGTTCACAAACAGCAAGCACCTTAGGCCCAAGACACACAAGTGGAAAATAATAATATTAATAGCTTACATTTAGTTCTTTAAAAAGTAACTAGCATTTCATACATCACCCAGGCCTCACAAGGAATTCTTAATGAAAGGAATATAGCTATTTTACTTATGAGAAAATTGAGGCACAGATAGTTTAATTAATTAACCCAAAGGCCATGGAGCTGGAACTTCCTTCAAAATTCCAAGACCCCAATAAATGAGACCATGTCAAGATTTTAAATCTATTCTTTGACAAAACAGTGAAACAGAGGCTCCCCTCCCTTTTCTACATAAATATTTACTATGTCTTTAGCCATCAATAATATTGCATATTGCTAGTGCACATTCAGTTCTGGTTACACATTGTACTTGAATGTTACTGAATGGGATTGGACAGAAGGTCATTTAGGTGAAAGGGAACCTTTCTCAGCATCCTTAGACTTAGGGCCAAAAGGCATACTCAGGCCATAAAATTTTTGCTTTGACTAGCAGAAAAAAAAAAAAACTGCATCTAGTCACAAATGAACATTAATGCTCTGCTCTTCAAACTCTTAACTAGGGATGCCTTTGGTCTATTCCAGTATTCTTGTTTTGCCTCTTCCCATCCCCCATGCCAATTGCAATGGGAGCCATGTTTGCTGTTGGTTGTGAGAGAAGCAATCTTTATTGATATCGCTACAAGGAACTTACCTTTACCAATATTTTCCATTTAAATAACTGAGTCATCAAACCATTCTTATATACTTGCTACTAAGTATATATATTTTTCCTCTCAACTTCTTTCTCAATAGGTTTTCTGGAGGGAAGTATCATTCTACTTAAAAGTGATGGTTGCTCCCTCTCAATAAATGCTTGCTTAATTGAATTTCTATATTAAGTTTATACCTCTGAGTTGGGTGGTGATATAGAGTTAAAGAAGGCAGGTATATGTTGCCCCTGGAAGTACCTGAGTAGATGAGGTGGTGTAGGAAGTAATCACGTGATATAAGAAAGTGATGGTGAACATTCACAAATAGAGTCATTTAATAACATTTCTCTATGTGTATGTATATATGTGAATTTGTATGTAAACTGACATATCTACCACTCATTCAATAAACATTTATTAAATCTTTAATAATACAAGGCTCTGGCTAGGTGTTAGTATAGTAGAACACTCTTCATGGACATTGGGCAATGGGGTTGAGAGGACCAAAGTTATTGGAGACTACCTGAAAAGCCAGGAAAACCCTGATTGCTCCCAACATTGCCCTCTATGCTCCCAATTGTGCTTAGTTAGTTCTCACGTATGTGGTAGGGAATCACTAAACTGGCTATAGATGCTATAGAGCTAGCCTTGCTAACTGTGTGACCCTGGGAAAGGGATGTAACTTTTCAGTGTCCCAGGAAACTTAAGATAAAAAGAGGTAGGGACAGGGAGGAGAGACAGAAACAGACACACAGACACACATAATTAGACACAGAGTTAGCCTTGTATGAGAGATAATTGTAGTGTAGTGGATAGAAAGCTAGCTTAGAAGCCAAGATAACTAGGGTTTGACTATTGCGTCACACACTGGATGGGTGATTGGAAAGTCACTTAATTGACTATATATATCAAATTACATGATTTCTCTAAAAACAAAACAAATGTACTATATGATATGCTCAGCTATTTCCTGAGTATATAATTCACTAGAATCTTACTGTAATGCCTCATGGTAGGTGATGGTGATCCTGAGCCCTTGAAGGATATTCCAGAGGAATATAGGCACTGGTAGATTTTGAGTACCGACCCAGTATTAAACTGGATAGCTATCATCCAAGAAATAGGACAGCCAAAACGCAAAAGTCTCATGACCAGAAAGTTTAATATTGGGTCACATTTTTTTCAATCCCATTAACAAATAAAAAATCATTTTCCATGCCAGGGTTTTTAACCTTTTTAATGTCATAGACCTCTTTGGCTAGCTAGTAAAACCTATAGACCCATTCTTTTTTTTAAAAAAATGATAATAGCTTTTTATTTTTCAAAAACAGCTATTTTCAAAAAATTGCTATTTTATTTTTCAATGATAGCTTTCAGCATTCATCCTTGTAAAACATCCTTGTGTTATGAAGTCATTCTTAGAATAGTGAATTTTTTAATGTATAAAATACTATTCATGGAATTACAAAGGAAAATAATTATATTAAAATACAATTATTAAACTAAAAAAAAGCCCACTGACCCTAGATTAAGAACTCCTATTTATGGTATAGAGTTGCAATTAGCATTGGCAGAACAAGGATCACACTAAGTGTATACACTGAAGTGTTATATGATCATCTTACCAAATACAGAGTTAATATAATTGCCTGTGGGTGTGTGGGTGTTTTGGGTGGGGAGATAATACTTATGATTTCATCAATATAAGGAATTATCAGTGAGTTACCTTTTTTCTCTGATGAAGATCAGCAACTGTTCTATAATTTATATTCTTAAGTTTCCTGCGACACTAGAAGGTTATATACCTTTCCCAGAGTTAGTAAGGCTAGCTAGCCATGGCGCCAGTTAAGTGATTGCCTACCACATATGTGAGCACTAACTAAGCACAATTGGGAGCATAGAGGGCAATGTTGGGAGCAATCAGGGTTTTCCTGGCTTTTCAGGTAGTCTCCAATAACTTTGGTCCTCCCAATCCCATTGCCCAATGTCCATGAAGAGTTCCTCTACTATACTAACACCTCGTCTCAAAAGGAACATGCTTGGAGAGAACATGTAGCCAGAGCCTTGCGTTATTAAGGATTTAATAAATGTTTATTAAGTGAGTGGTAGATGAATAAAAGTATTCTTTGCAGGTAACAGTTTCTCTGCAAACAAGAAAGAATTTAAGAAGTAACTCATTGTGAAAATATTTTTCATACTTACTGAAAAAAGGTAACAAGTAACAAGTAACAATAAATCAGTATAGGTTCTCTTTCCTCACAATTCCTGCTAAATTAACTTCCCTTCTCTGGGATCAGTTTCCTAACCTGTAAAATGGGGGATAACCTTGATTGTTTTCAGGGGCTCTTCTGGCTCCAATAGTCCTAGATTCTGAGGTGAAACTGATACTGCCATTCAGCAGAGACGAGGTACTGCCAGAGCCCAAAGCTCTGTGGTCCCTGCCTTGGGCTCTCCCTTCAAGGTGGGGCGCTCAGTTCTCCCATGATTAAGCTCAAGGGTTGCTTGTGTACAACTTGCCTAAATGCCACGAATGCTTAGAAATAAGCATGGAAATTGGTTTCTAAGCTCCAATGGTTTCTAAAATAGGGGTGGTTTAAACTAAAGCAATACAATAAAAGGGATTCCTATAGAGCAGATAGTGGGAAGTAGCAGTGAGCCTGCTGAACGGAAACCTCAGGAAGCAGTCATAAAGGGCGCCCAGCCATTCACAGGCAAGGGCAGCGGGGAGGGAGAGACGTTTGCCTGGGAGAGCAGTCTGATCTGTGTCTCTGCTTCTCAAGTAGAGTAAACCTCATTTCTCTCCGTTCCCTGAAGCTTCTTTTAACTTTATATCCTGTCTCAATGCGGATGTAATATATTCTGTCAGGAGAAAATTTGTGTTGAAAAATATGCATGTGTGGGCCTTTCTGAGCTGTTGGGAGGAAATGGGGCCATAGGGTCCCAAATGAACTGGCAGCATTGAAATGGAAAGGGGGAAGAGGTAAGGGGAGGGGAGATACTGAGGAATGAGATTCCCCAGCAATGAGCTGCCTCTTGGGCTTGTCAGGATGAAGAAGCTTGTCAGTATAAAGGCGAGCTCCTTGGACCACATCAATCAATCAATCAGTCAGTCAATCAACTTACTTAATATTCTCTACATGCCAGGCATTGTGCTAGCTGATGGTAATACCAAGAAAAAAATAAAATAGTATTTGCCTTCAAGAAACTTATATTCTATTGGGGGTATATGTGCACATATGAGAAGGACTACATATACACATATACATATATGTTTATGTACCTATGTGTGTATGTGAGAAAGTGTATGTGTGTATATATATATATATATATATATATATATATATATATATATATATATATATATATTTAGGAGAACACACACACACATATGTATTCTCTTACACAGTTATAAATGGTATAAGGTTGAAAGAGGACTGATTTTAGAGTTAGACATAGCTGGGTTCAAATTCTGTCTTTGACAAATACTATATATATGTATGTGTATTTATAAATGCAAGTATATATATATAGAGAGATATAGATATAGATATAGATGCATATATATATACAGTATGCACGTGCATACATTCACAAATATATAAATACACAAAATACATATAAATATACTAAATATAGACAAAATAAATACTATGTAGAATTTGGAAGGAACTGTGAGCAATTTGAGAACAGCCAGGTGGGCAAAATGGATTAAATATTGGATCTGTTTGGAAGACCTGAGTTCAAATGTGGCCCCAGACACTTCCTAGCTATGTGACCCTGGGCAAATCACTAAACTTTGTGTGTTTCAGTTTCCTCATCTATAAAATAAGCTAGAGAAAGAAATGACAAACAACTCCAAGATCTTTTCCAAGAAAACTATAGAAAGTTGACACAGCTAAAAATGACTGAACAACAACAGTGAGCATGTAAAGGCACTAGGAAACTTTTTTATGTAGAAGACAGCATTTAAGTCTACCTTAAAGATATACAGTAACTCTAAGAGTAAAATTATAGAAGTACAGCCTGTTCTAACACACATGGCAAGGAGATGGAATGTTCTTTTTTTCAGAGAAATAGCAAGAAGCTTGTTCGGGGTTGGCGTAGAGTGCGTGAAGAGAATTAATGTTAAAATAAGACTTGGAGTATGTATATACAAAAATGCACATATACATGTGTTGGAATACATGGGAGAGCTGTTGGAATACACAGGAGCCACCTGACAGTGGCTGCTAGAGATCCAAACCAGAATGGATCTCCTCTTGTGATGATACAAGGAGACTGAAAAGCAGCTGCTGTTCTCTGACCTCTCTCCTCTTCCCTCTGTCTCAAATTTATCTCCTTCTTAGTCCGCAACACCTGTGTCAGCAAAGGCTGTCCTGCAACTCTTTCCAATGTTGTGATCCACAACTGTGGAGACTCTTGGAGAATTGACCTATCCCTTAACATGCATGTATACATACATGCATATATGTGAATTCATAAATGGAATTGTTCCATTTTATTTTCATCTGAAACATTCTATATGATTTATTTCTTGCATTAGAATGTGAACTTTTAAAGAGCAAGGATGATTTTTCCATTTATATTTGTATGTCTAGTACTTAGCATGGTGCTGTGCATATAGTTTGTTCTTAATAATTGTGTTATTCATTCATTCACGCACAAATGTATGCTCTTATGTAAACATGTATATTGTACATTGTGGGTTACAGAAGAAATGACCAAAGAAACAAAGGTTTTATATTTTGAACATTTCAATTTATTAAGCAATGCTTGCCAATTATTACTCAACAAACTGGGACCAGATCTTCTCAGCATAGGTCTGGATCTGGAATACAGGGGCTGACAGACTTTTACACATTAAAAACAGTTAATTAAAAGGAAAAAAATACAACATTAAGTAAACTGATTTCTAATTGGATGAAAAATTAGGGGCTTTCCAAGTTGGGAGGGGGAGAGGGAAGAGGTAGAATTCCCTGAATTCAGAAAAAGAAGTGTCCCATGCCCCCTAATTGTCTATAAACAATCAAAGAAACATGGAAACAAAAAGTGATTGATCATTATTCAAATAAGACATATGATTTGCTTGAGATATATGGTTGTGAGAAAATGCCATGCATCAGTCTTTGGATCTGATTGAGTTTCTGGTCAGGATAACCTAAATCCTTAGTTAAGGGTTTCTAAACAACAGATAGAAGTGGTTGCAGTCATGCAGGGCTAAGTTCAAAGAATGCAATAAGGTTTTTTCCCAATTCCTACAATTGAATGAACTTTTTTCACAAGACACAATTTGGATTAGACCCATAATTGAAAAGAAAGGGAATTGAGCTAGCTCCAGAATTGAGGTACAAGAGAGAGTCAGTGTGTTCTCTCAGTTCCTATAATTAACTACTTGCTGTCCTAATGCCCTCCATTCTCTCAAGTTCCTCAGCAAGTTGTTTCCTCTATTTAAACATAAGTTTTTTCAGGACAAATACAATTGACTCATTAATTATGTTACCTTAGATAAGTCACTTATTCACTCTGATTTTCAGTTACCTCATATGCGACATGGGAATGATATTAATGTCTGAAATATATCATAGGGTCATTGGAAGGTTCTAATGAGAGAATATATTTAAAAATTTAAAATTTTAAATCAGTTATTACTAAGGATGTTATTTGTACATATTATTTGATAAATGGGAGTAGTTAGAACTTAGTATATTACCATAGGAAAAATGATTGAATCTGTCTACAATTAAGTATGATTACTCTTGAATTTCTCAATGGCTTCCAAACATTTTTCAAAATTGGGAGGGTCTTCCTTTGGCAATGTTAGCCAATCACAACACAATCTGAGGTCATAATACTATATGATACAACAATCAAGGAAAATCCATATATAATATCTGGATAGAATTAGGGTTGGGGTCTTGTCAAGAAAGGTTGTTTGGCTTGGGAGAATACTTTTTGAAAATGTCTGTTCCCTAGACTCCCATATACTTAGAGAACTAATGCCATGGAGACAGTCTTTAGGCTCTTTGCTTTGGTTTTATCGCCCTGGTAAATCCTTTACTGGGACAGCTGCCTTGCAAAAAAAATGCCCCCAAACACCCATAAATGCTTTTGATCACACAACGTAAGTCTGCCCCTAGATATCCCTTGTGCTCATAAATAGCTATGGTGGACTCTGAAACAGTCCTATGTCAAGTGGCAGCTCCCAATCTTATGGTCCACTACCCTTCCTGTTCCTTCTGGTGCTGGGCCAAAGGGACTCTTCCTGTGTGTGGGAATGGAAGTGAAGGCACTGTTGTATGCTCAGATTTTAGTTTCATGCTTTCTGGAGGCTGGGGAAAGAGTCACAAAATCAACCACTCTTTTTCTCATCTTCTTTCTCATCTTCTCCATTCCCTGTCATGTTGGACACAATATGACATCATACATCTAACCCTACTTTTTTCCATTATCTATCTATGTGATCAGATCCTGATCACAACTTCATCATGTCCAGCTCTTTTTACACCTGCAGCATTCCTTGGGCAAATTACTTCTCATTGGGCCTCAATTTACCCATCTTCAAAATTAATGTATTGGATTAAATAACCTCTTAAATCCCTCCCAATTCTACTTTAATATAGTGACCAAAATGATATTACTAAAGCACAGGCTAAGTCATTCCTGTTTTTTTTTTTTATTTCAGTGGCTCCTTATAATCTCCAGGATCAAAAATAAATTCTTTTCTTTGGTATTAGTCAACTTTAAAACCTGACCTCAAACTATCGTTCCACCCCTACCACTCTTCATGCACATTGTGGATAAGCTAGACTCTCTTACTGTTGCTCAGGAAAGCTATCGATCATTTCTATGCTTTTGCCTGGAATGGACTCCTTTTTCCTTAGTAGGCAGGGTATATTCAATGAAAGATTTTTGAATCAGAGATTAATGTTATAAAATTTTCTTGTTTTGTTTTTAAATTTAATCTCAAAAAAAGATATGTAGGGTAAATTTAAGACAGAATTGAATTTGACAAGTATTTATTAAGCACCTGCTATGTGCAAGGTATCTTGCTAGAAGATAAAGATTAAAAAAAAAACAAAACAATTCCTTACTTTAATGAGTAAAAGTTTACTAGGAAAAATATGTACTCAGATGAAGAAATACAGAATGCAAATTAGCCAATAATATTAGCTGGCATTTGTAAATGTTTACAGGTTTGCAAAGTGCTTTACAAATAGTATATCATTTTAGCCTCATAGCAACCCTGAGAAGTAGATGCTATTATCCCCACTTTATAGATGGAGGTTAAGTGACTAGTCTATAATCCTACGTTAGTGTCTGAGAGATTACATTTGAACTCCGAGTTTCCTGACTCCGGGACCAGCAGACTCTCTGCTGCTTTGCTGTCTCTAAGTAAATCCAAAGTAATTTTGGGGAGACTGCACAGCTTAAAACCTGAAGAGGTCATAAAGAAGGTGGCGTTTGAGCACCATCTTAAATTATAATAGAGATTCCCAAGGTTAGAAAGAAGAGAAAGGGCAGAGCAGGTGAGTTTGAACAAAGGCAAAGAGGCTGGAAATGGAATGGGTATCTACGGAGCAGAAAGGCTGGAACAGAATTTATTGTGCACAAGGAAGGGTGACAAGAAATCAGCAAGATGGTGCCAGATTGTGAAAGGCTTTAAAGGACAGATGAATTTCTAATTTATTCTGGAGGCAATTGGGAGCTACTGAACCTTTTTGAGAAAAGGAGTGACAGGGTCAGCTTGGTGCTTTAATAATATCAATTAAGAGCCCGGAGGCAAGAAGATCCAGTTAGAACATCTTAGAGAGGAGGTTAATGAGGGCTCTGAAGAGGATAGTGGCAAGGAGAATAGGAAAAAAAGAGTGATACATTCCTTTAGAGGAACAAAGAAAATCAGTAACAGAAACATACAAAGCTTTGTGCCCCTTGTAAGACAAAACAGGGGGAAAAAAGCCCTCTCAGGCTGGTGATAACACCATCACCTACTTATCCACTGGGAGCTCTCACCCGTGGATTACATTAGCAGCCATTCAGGGGAGCAGCTGTCAAAACACACACTTAGTTTTTTTGGCACACACAGTATTGCTGTGTCACAGCCCAAGGTCCTCCTCTCTGCCAGTGTCTCTGCAGTGGCGGGTGGTGAGATGTTATGGGTTATAGCCTTCTCCTTGCTCTCATCTGCCTACTGGCAAAGTAGAACTGAGAGAGGGGAGGTCATGCTATGCTGCTCTCAGCTTTGGGCAGGTGTATGTGTAGGGGGTGCTGCATTTGGTAGCTTCTTGCTCATGATGCAGCTTGGAAAAGGTGTGATAAGTGCAAGGATTGTGTTCTCAGTGTCTAGAATCCTATCTTGCCTACTGTAGGGACTCAGTGAATAAATGATCGATTTGGTGATTTGGTAGGGACTATGTGGGAGGAAGGAGAGATGGAGAGGTCAGCAGGGGATTGGAGGAAGGACTTAGGTGACTTTTCCTATGATTCCTGTGGGCAGCACACACTGAGTCTCAGACGTTCAGGCTGTGAGGGATGGATGAATGTATGAGTTGGCAGGTCATAACACTACTGCAAAGCTTGTCCTGCCTTTCATAGACATACCTTCTTAATCAGGTTTCATGAAGCTCCCATTTTCTTTGTTCCTACAAAGTTAGTAAAACATATAAATCCTACCCACCAGAGCTATAACTAGAATTAGGGGACAAGACCTGGCCCTCCATGTGCTGAAATTCAGAGAGGAACATGTCTTCACTTCCACTCCAGCCATGTAGAAATTGAGCTTGATACCTAATTCACAACACTACTAAAATAGGAAACTACCAGATGGCTTCTTTATCACTGAAGAAGCCATCAGCCTGAGTGAGACCCATTTAACCTAACTTTTTTTTTTCTTTTTTTGGAAGCAATCAAGGTTAAGTAACTTAACCAAGGTCACAGTGTGAGTTCAGATTTAAACTCAGGTTCTCCTGATTCAAGGGTGACTTCTCTATCCACCGAATGATGTAGGTGCTCCTTCATTATGTCCCTACTATTGCCTCCTTCCTAGCTCTAGTCATTCTTCTGAGTGTCCCTTCACCTCTTGAATTTATTTTTAAAAGCCGAGTTGAGGAAGTGTTTCATGCTACTTAAAATCCTTTTTGAGTTTTTTATCTTGGTTGTAAACTTGTCTGTTATAGCCCTGTTTCTTACTCTTCAGGCTACGCAATCAATTATACCCCTCTTATCTTTGGTCCCCAAATCTATATGGTCAATTTTTCTTCTCTCCTCCCATCTTTTCATTTGCGTAGGATAACTTATAGGAAAACCCAATTAAAACTCTAATAAATAAGTTTCTTTTCTACAGATGTTTCCCATTTCTTTTTCCATACAGTCTCCTCTCCACCTTGTTTCTTCCTTTCTGTTTCCCACTCATTCTCCTTTAGCTTTCTCTCTACTTCTAAGAACATTCCCGTAGGCTACCCAGAATGATACCCAATGTCTAGAGAGGGCACCAACATCAGGCTGGCCACACCCAAGTGTAATTTCAGAAAGCATGGTTGACTTCCTCTCCATGTCTCCATATTAAATATACACATCGTAACTCACTCAAGGGAGCTCCGCTTATGTCAGCAGAAAGAAGAGATTCAATTACATCCTTTGACTGGGGCATTTTATTGTTATTTATAATACAATGCATCTCAACTGGGAAGCAGGGAAAGAGATATGTTCAGGTTCTCAGAAGCTGGCTATTTTTGCAAGTTAATTGATATATTAGGACTTTCAGAAGTTTGTTGGAATTCCAAGTGATTAAGGTCCTGATTGACCCGACTATATTCTTCTCTTGACAGAAGGTGGATTATGTATTCTGTGGATTATTGGTGTTAAAGTTTTAATCAGAAACCAGCTACCAAGAGTGAATCAACCAACTACTCTATCAATAAAGATTTATTAAATGCCTACTATGTGTCAGTCATTGTACTGAGCCTCGGATCAATCACTTAAACCTTGAACAGTAATAATAGCTCAGGTTTTTTTAAAGCATTATCTATACATCAACTGAATAGTCTTATCTTGGATTGGCTTGTCCTCATAACAGTTTGGGAGAGAGATGATGCAAATATTACAATTATGTGAATGAGGAAACTGAGACTCAAATAACTTAAGGAATTCATTCTAAGTAACATAGCCCTCCAGTTCCCAAATCATGAAGCAGACTTTCCAGGTTAATAGAGCTACCCCAGTGCTCCTTCATCTGTGCCCAAAGGGCAGGGAGCTAGCCAACAATTGATAGCTTTCCTTTGACTACAATTCTGCCCTTCTAACATGCTTCTTCACTGCCTTCTTCCTCTACCTGTTAGTAGGTACTCAGAGAGAACAAACCCATTGTAATACAGCCTAAACAAAATAATATTAGGAAGGTTAATTTGCTGCAAATCAAATTGTATTTATCTGCCTAATCAAAATGTTTTCAAATTACTCATTTATGTCGTGTTATTTGTGCCACTGGTTCCTTCCCTTACCATTAATATGTGAAAGTAATGACAGAAGGAACCAATATGCTGAATTCCTATTCAACAAGGACTAATTCATTGTTCAGTTCCCAATACGCTCAGGAACTATGGAAGGTTCTAAGGAATATAACATAAGATCACATGACACACATAACTACATATTAAGATGTGTACATACATATATGCATATATCTTATTATTTATCTTTGTTTTCATATAGTTTGCATAGTCTCTCCCCATTTAGATTGTGAGTTCCTTGAGGACAGGGACTACTTTTTGTTTGTTTGGATTAGTTTTTTTTTTTTTTTAAATATATTTCTTTGTATCCCTAGCACTTAACATAGCCAGGCTTGTTGACTTGACTACCAAGTTTATTATTCTATTAGGAGAAAAGGAGTTTATCACATACATAGTATAAAGCAGTAGCTTCTAATTTGGTTTCCATGTATTAGAAAAGCATTAGAATATTAGTATATTAATATTAAATATTAGAGAAATATTTGGAAAATAATTAAATTACCATCTCATAATACTAGGAAAGTAGTAGTATTCATGAGGAAGAAAGTTATTCTAAATAATTTTATTTGTGAAAAATTAATCTTACTGTTATGCTGCAGTTCTCTTTTATTGTCCTGACTCAGCTTCCCTAATTTTCCTGACTCAGTTTCCCTAAATGGTTTGCCTCAGTTTATAATTGTCCTGTAAAACTTCCCTTTCCTCTTTATCAGAATATTTGATAAGGATAAAAGATCTTATGTTTTAGAATATCAGAATGCCTCTCCCCATCCCAAGCTACTGGAATGTCAGATACCATCTTATCAAGATATCTCTCCCCATGTCCGTGGTGTCTCCCCCTATTATGTTATCCCCCTCTCTGGAGGCTCACCCCACCCTGTCAGAGTCCCGTTCCCACTCTCAGCACCTTGACTCCACCTCTGCCTCAGTCTACCCCCCTGAGTCTGAGCCTCGTGTATAGAGGTCATTGAGAACTCACATTGTTTGCTGGATTCTTGGAGATGATAGTGTCATCAGCCCTGGGACCAAACCATGGATCCATTGGTCCCAGTAAATCTGTCCCTTTTAAATAAAATATTAAATAATCTCTAATCTCTATCTTGCCTCAGTTCCTCTGGCATTACATTTCTTCATTTTATTTTTATATGTAAATGCATGGCAAATGTTAAATTTTTTTCCCTTTTTGAATTAAGTTTTGAATAGGAGTTATAGCAAGGTTTTCTGGAAGTCAAGGGGTACAGGGATCCAAAAGGAAGTCCTCTGGTAGAAAAAAAGGATGAAGCAGTGGAAGGAAAACTAGCTCTGAAGTGAGAAGATCAGTTTTGAATCCTTACTACCCATGTAACCTTGTGCAAGGTCCTTTACCTGACTGTAACTTAGTTTCATACTGTAAAAACAGAGGGTGGGTAACTCGGATCTATAAAAATCTTCAAGTCAGATCCTTGGAAATATTAAACTATTACCCAGATAAATCATGAATTACCTGGCTTCTGATGTCCTTCCTACCTCCAGCTACCTTCCCTAAGGTACCTGCCAGTACGGTGTGACTGGGAATAGGTCACTTTACCAGGGTAGGTCTCAATTTTCCTCCTCTGCAAAATGAAGGTTCTGAGCTCAGCAGTCTATAAGGTGTTTTCAACGCTCACAGTCCTTGAATCTACATCAGAATAATCTAGGATTGTAGAATATTTAGTGCCCAAATGTGTGGATAAAATGCTATGGGCATTCAGAAAATGGAAGAGTTAATAGGCAGTTACCTCTCTGTTCCACTTCTAAGAAAGGACTCAGTCCATCACCAAGGCACTAAGAGCATCACAAAGTGCTCTCTTTTAAACTCTTGGGTCCCTCCCCTTTCCCTCTCGCCCAGGATTTTTTGTGACCTAGCAGAATGCAAATGAGAAGGCAGTGTTTCTTTTATCAGTTGACCTCTGAACTCCTGGCTGCCAGCTGGGAAGAACCTTCTGCAGGTGGAGGTGTGATTTTACAAATGACAGCCCATGAAGGGCTGGGGTGAGCCTCACGGTGAGAGTTTTATTCTCTCTCATTGGCCAGGCTTTGAACTTTCTGATCTCTGTTGTTGCTTTGGGTTATTACACTTTCCTCCTCCTCTCCTGGGGAATCTTCAGCTTTCAACATAGTTGCAGTACAGGCCAGTTTGGGGGTCTAAAGGAGAGAGGATTAATTGCTCCCTAGTCAGAGAAGGAGGAGTGTTGGATCACTGTTTAGAGGAAGATGAACCTGTAAAATGCAGCCAGGGAGGTTTAGGAGAAGATAGAATCTCGTCTATTATTTGAGCCGTGGAATATATTGCTCTGGGGGCGGGGAGTAGCCTTATCTAATAAAAAGATTCTCAGACTTCAAACAGGGAATTCTGTGCTCGTCGCAGCCATGTCACTAATTAACCAAGTGAACTTGGGCAAATCTCTGGGTCTCAGTTTCTTTTTCTGTAAAATGAGAGTTCTAGGATAAATTATCTCCAGTGCCCTTCTTTGTTCCAGTTCTGTAATCTATGGCAGGGAAATAAAATGAACAGTTTAGAGGTATCTGCATCCTGTGAGTTCATCCAGTCCAGTCCTCTGTCTTTGTTTTAATCACCCCCCTCCCCAGTTCTACTCTCACTCTAAATGGCCATGCGGTTTTCTCACTTAGGTAACCTTTTTTCCTTTTGGCTGCAGACAATAGAGCTTGGGTTGGGGAGAATTCGGGAGAACAGAGATATGCGGGTTCAGCCGCAGCCTTTAGACCTTTCCCACTGGGAAAAGACCAAGGGCATAAATGAGAGACAAAAATGACAGAATGTTAGAATTACAAAATTGAGGAATGAAAAATAAAAGGATAAAAAGTTTGGCCCAAAGAGATTTTCCATCTGTTTTCCTAGACCCCCCCAAGTGTGAACTGAACAGAAGTTCTCTACTGGGCTCTGCCCGATCCTCCTGGTCTCTCATCCATAATGAGAGCCTACAAGGTACTGGGAGCTGCGGGTGGGGAGGGGAGGAGAGGAGAGAGAACACCGTCATTGGCTCCTCCTGATGAGATGCAGGCCCCCAGCACTGTGGGCTCCTCTCCCCCTCCCCGAGTTTCCCCGTTTCATCTCTTGATCAATTCTGACAGGGCAAATTCCACTGGCCAATCAAGTCTCTTAACAGAAGCTGCAACTTCAAGGTTCTGGGGGCCAGGAGGGAGCTGGCTGCTCCTCCCTGGAGAGCTTTGTAGATATGCAAACTTTTGCAATTGCTTCTGCCTACTCAAATCTCTCTCCCTCTGTTAACAACTCGACAGACATCTTGTCTGTGTTTGATAAATAAGCCTCTCTATTTATTCAGGGGAGTGAATTTGTAGCTATTATGATTCAAATGACATTGGCTGGGTATTTTCTCTCCTTCCCCCCACCCACTGCTATTGAATAGGGGGGAAATCCATAGGAAAAAGAAGTCGCAAAACCCAAGCAATTACTCTACATATTGGTCCATGTAATAAATAAATGAATGCTTATGAAAATTCTCTTTTGGGGTGGAGGATGGAGATCTGATAAATAATTTAGAAATTGTGACTGCTTGCTGGCTTCCAGAGATGTGGTAGGCATATGTGAATACAAGGAACAAGCTGCATTCATTAGTCAAGAAGCTACATTTTAATTCCCCAGCCATTAACATCATCCACAAGGAGGGCTATGGATCAAGTCAGATTCTGGGCATGTCAATCAATCCATTACCCAGCTTTGGGTTCCAGCATGTGTGGTGTAATCGCTCATTAGGCTGTCAGCGTCAGGCAGTCAATCAATCAGATTGGACACGAGCAGGCTGGCTATGGGACAGAAGAAGGGTGCATATTGGACAGGTATCAGCCAACATAATGTGTGCTGCATCTTGGAAGCCTGGAACAAATGCACCTTCTTGTCAAGCAAATTGGGAAGCATCTCCACTCTCACCTTTCTTTATGGATTCAACCTGCTGGAATGATTTGGATGGGTTAGTTAACAAGAGATTATTGTCCATCGTGGACTGCTGACAACACGTGGACTGCTACCTTTCCAAACCATCTGAACAAAACCTGCGCAAGTTTGGAATCAGAAGAAAAAGATTGCAGTCTACCTGTTTGCCAGATCTGGTGCTCTGTGGATATATAAGGTAGACTAACTTAATGAGAAAGAATGAAGGTTTTTCATTTCAGGAGTCTGGGTTCTAGTCAAAGAGAAAGTCAATTAAAGTAGCCAGGAAAAGCTCCTGTCATAAGAGAGAGAACCTTCTTCTCTGAAGTCAGAGATTGGAGGGTTTAGGTTTCGCTTCTGTAAAATCAATTCATTCATTGATGGAAAGGTGGAGAGCAGAAGGCAGTGTAATAGCATGTGAAACCAGGGATTAGAAACTGTGCTGTTGGGAATTAGAATCCTGGCAATGCTAAAAGTGGGAGCTCGATAAAACCCGAGCAGTTTCTAATATCTCCAATGCCACTTGTCTTCACTCTGAAATAGGGATGAGGAAATGGCAGGTAGAAGTTGGACCAAATAGTCCCTAAGAACCCTTCCAATTATGTAATTTGGTGATCTGTGCCACAATCAATGTCTCTTTCATTTCCTTTCTGGACCTTTTCTGTCTGTCCTTTTTATCTCTTCTGTCTCCTGTTTCTCTCAACATTCTCCTTCTCTTAAATCTCTATTGCTCCCTCCTGCCCTCCCTCCCTCTCTCTCCCTAAGCACCAAAGAGGGATTTCATATTTCTTCCTTCATCATTCACAACCTGCTGAAGCAATTCTTCAATGTCCCTGCAGGAGAGAAACTTGAGTAATGGAAGGATGGGGGTGGGAAGGGAGGAGAGAAGGGAGGAGAGGGAATGTCCATGGTGGCTCTGATCTTAGAGTCAGGTGGAGATTGAATTTTCTGAGTGTTAGACTGTGTAGCACACAGAGAGAATGAGTCTCCCATACAAGAGAAATAAAGCAGAAGAGAAATCATTTTTTCTTTGTTTTAGTTTGAATGAGGTCTCTTTTCTAAAGCATATTAGGTAGGCATTGTTATTTTACCAGCTGAAGAGTTGCCAAATGCCCATGAATAAGTTACCCTTCTCTTTGTTCAGAGAAACTTAAAGATGTAAATAACTAGATATTCACAAACTTCCCCTAAATTCTGGAAATTTAAATGGAACTTTTCTCCTCGAAGGGAAATTATAGTCATTTGTACAAAAGAATCCATAAAATCAGGTAAAGATTATTGCCATCCTTATTCAAAGAAACTGAGGCAGACCTCTTCAAGTCACAAAATAATTCTAAAGGGGCAGTTAAAGTGCTAAGTAAGATTAGGATTCAGAAGGTAATCTCCCATCTACAAAATTTCCTCCAACAACCCAATCCTTGTTGCTCTGTTCCTTCAGCTCCATCTATTTTTGCTTTCCTTTTTCTTTTTTCCCTTTTTTCCTCCTCATTCTTCCCTCTTCCTCCTTGCCTGCCTTCCCTTCTCCATACTGCTGCCTTTCATGGGTATAATTCTCTGCTCTCAGTGAGAGGAACCACACTGAGCAAGCATCTGGAATATCAGGGATATTTTTTAGAAGGGAAACTTCACACCTGCTGCCTGAGTGTGGGTTCTTGCCCTGGAAAAGTACTAAGGGCAAAAGCTTACAGGATCCTGATGGTTTCATTCTCTCCTGTTGAACCCTTCCACTCCCACCCACCCACTGGATTCTACTGTATTTGTAGATATCTACTGTATCCTATGACTGGATTCCTGTATTCTAAAGGGTGGCTCCGAGAGCTTTCTCCATTCCTGGTGATTAGCAATATTTTGAGCATTGATATTTAAAATAACAGTTAGGATATCTGCTTCTCCTTATCAGGGCCACCAATGTAGGGCAACAGGGTTGTGTACCACCAATCTAGCCACAACTCCCTATTCCCTAGCTCTTCACAAACCCACTGTTTGAGTTGCTCTAGTATGACCATAAGAGAACCTCAATTCCTGGTTCTCTGTGTGGTAATGATAGGGTAGGTCAGGATTCTGGGAAAGTTCCCCTCAGAGAAAGAGAGACAGAGAGAGAGAGAGAGAGAGAGAGAGAGAGAGAGAGAGAGAGAGAGAGAGAGAGAGAGAGACAGACACACAGAGAGAGACACAGAGAAAGAGAGACAGAGACAGAGAGAGAAAGAGAGAGAGAGACAGAGAGACAGAGACAGAGACAGAGAGACAGAGACAGAGAGAGACAGAGAGAGAGACAGAGAGATGGAGAGAGAGAGACAGAGAGACAGACAGACAGAGAGACAGAGAGACAGAGAGAGAGAGAGAGAGAAACAGAGAGAGACAGAGAGAGAGAGAGACACACACACACACACACACAGAGACAGAGAGAGAGACAGAGACAAAGAGAGACAGACAGAGAGAGAGAGAGAGAGAGAGAGAGAGAGAGAGAGAGAGAGAAAGAGAGAGAGAGAGAGCGCTCACAGAGGAATTCAATATTTTATTGACTCTCAATCAAACTCTGTGCCCCACTTGCTGAGAAATCCCAGCGCAGAAAGCCTGGGATTTGCATATAACTCCCAAGGCTTCTGACCTGAAGGGCTCAGGGACACAGTTATACATGTTTCAGGGGCTTTAATGGGTCCAGACAAGGGGATGGCATATGTATTCCCTGAGCATCTGTCTGGGGGCTTCCTTATTTCCTGGTACATTTGCAGAGTATTCAGGTTCTGGGTCTCCTGATGCTCCTACTTCAGAGCAAATGTTTGCCAGACACAACTCATCAGCCTTCTCACCCTTCAGTCCTCCTTTCAGAATACAATTTCCAACTACGGCACTGAAATTCAGAGAAAGGGAAGATCATGGTGCTACTGAAGACTGGGAATGATAGTCTAAGAGAAGTGAGGGCTCAGCCAATGACAAAGTTTTTGGACAATCTCCAGGGCAGCTTCCTTCCCCTACCCCCTGCCCAGCAAGATCCCACACTGCTCTTGCACTCTCTCACCCCTTCACCACTCAGCGGTATGTACTCAAGGAAAGCAAATTCATTTATCAGCCTAAGAAAAACATAATTAGAAAGACAAAGTCACTATAAGAAAAATCACATAATGAATCTCAAAGCTGGATATTGTTGGATTTTGTGTTATTGACTATTTGGAGTTGTCAATACCTTTTCGCTACCTTTAAAGAGAAATGAGCTTTATAGGATCACAGACACAGAGCTGCTAGAGAGGTGGGGAGCATCTGGTCTGCAAAATCATTTGCTAGAGCAATCACAGGCAATAATGAACTGAAATGTAGGTACAACAACCTCCCATTGCTTGAGTTCTATAAGTTGATAATTTTGTATGGCCCGTGAATGATGTTATAAAAATCCAAATGGCAATTAAAAACAAGGTTCCCACCCTGATCTAGAAGAATCATTAGAAGTCTTCTAGTTCTATCCCTTCATTTTCCAGTTGAGAAAACAGGTCCAGAGAGGTAAACGTCTTGGCCAAAATGATGGAGTAGAAGGAGCAGAGTCAGTAAGATCTGAATTCAAATGTGACCTCAGATACTGTGACTCTGAGCAAGTCACCTGACCCTGTTTGTCTCCGTTTCCTCAACTGAGATTGCAGGTTCTTGCCCTACAACTCAATAGGGATAATAGCAGCATCTACCTCAGAGGGTTGTTGTGAGGTTTAAATAGTGTAATATTAAATAGTGTAAAATGTTTAGTACAGTGGTCCTTTAGTTGTTCATCATATCTGACTCTTTGTGACCTCAAATGGGGTCACCTTGGCAAAGACCCTGGAGTCGTTTGCATTTCCTTCTCCTGTTCATTTTACAGCTGAGGAAACTGAGACAAACAGGGTTAAGTGAGAGTGACATAGCTAGTAAGCATCTGAGGCTGGATTTGAACTCATGTTCTTCTGACTAGGTTTGGTGTTCTATTCACTATGTCTCATAGCTGTCCACTTTGACATATAGGAGGCACTATAAGAATGTTAGCCGTGATGATAATGGAATATATATATCATATCACATATCACTATATTAAGTTATATTACTTACTCTTATTAAATGAGAGACTTGTTGTGAAGTGCTTAGGGACAGGGTGTAGCACATGGTCAGCACTTACTAAGTACTTCTTTCCTTCCTTTCCACAGACATGTTTTTCCTAATTTATCTGCCTTTCAGGGACTCTTCGTTTCAGCCAGGACAGGAGCCGAATGCAGGAGCCTGGTCCCAGGTCAAGCTCTCATGCTTCAGGGATGCAGGATACCCAGAAAAGTCATTCAGCGCTTTTGGCCAACTTTCTGAGCATTGCTGGTTGCTCGCCTTGACCTCGTGTTGTCCTCCCTGGACATTGATAGATGAAATTCTGCTAGAGTTCCCTACAAACTGTGGTTCTCATCAAGGAGAAGGGCAATCTAACCCTGCAGAGGGCATTGGTGCCTCCCAAGACTACACGGGAGAACACTTCTGATTTGTGTGCCTTGCGGTCGGCCATAGTACCTCTTGTCTGCAGGACATTCTGCAGGATGAGGGGGAAGAAGGGAGGCAGAAGGAGAGAGAAACAGAGAGAGAGTGAGAGAAGGAGTGGGAGCAGGCAAAATCTGTTGTGGGGCCTCTGTTAATTTATAACCAGTGAAATATACTACTCAGGCTGCAGACGGCTGGCAGAAAGACTGAGTTTAGTGATGAATTATTATGCTGTTTCTCCTACCCATTCCACCCCCTTTTAAAGTTGTTGCTTTGTGAAGACTTAGGGAAAAGGAGATGGTTGTCCTATTTAACTGGAACAGTTTCTTTGTCCCCCATTTCCTAAACTTTCTTTGGGGTTCCAAAGGGCATCTCAGAGGATCCTGAAATATTTTTAAAAAAATATTCCTTCTTACTCCTTCATTAAAAACAAGCAAACATATAAGGGGCCAGTTTCCTAATGTATCATCCTTTAGTTACTTCTCTTTTTTCCAGCTTCTCAGTTGAGGCTGTCCTCCCAGGGGTACATGTAGCAGCTTTAATCAGCAGTCACAAGAGGGAGAGAAACACTTTGTCCAAAAGTGGGAAAGGAGGGAAATTGCCCAGAAAGCTGGAGCCCCATGTAAACAGCATTTAAAAAACAAGAGCTGTTACTTTAATTATGGGCCTGCTGTTTTATCACCAGCCGAGTTTCTCACACATTCATCAGAAACCTGGTGATAAATCAATCTCAGGGAGCCAGAAGCTGCTGCCTGGATCCATCCTCTTGCCTCCCCAGGCTTGGTTCTTTGAGAGCCACTGCCCATTAGTATGCAGGCTGGCACTGCCAGTCCATGGATTTCAGATCAGTTTTGGAATGGAGCTAGGTATCAGGCTGATGCCCCCAGCACAGATTTCACACAGGCAGCTTCAGCAACAGAGGCAAGGACCCAAAAGGGAGAAAGACTCTGTGTGTGTATGTGTGTGTGTGTGTGTGTGTGTGTGTGTGTGTGTGTGTGTGATGGGGGGAAGGCAGAGAGAGAGAGACAGAGAGAGAAAAAGAGAGAGAAATAGAAAGAGAGGAACAGAGAGAGAGAGAGAGAAGAGAAGAGAAGAGAAGAGAAGAGAAGAGAAGAGAAGAGAAGAGAGAGAAGAGAAGAGAAGAAAAGAGAAGAGGAGAAAGAGAGAGAGAGAGAGAGAGAAGAGAGAGAGAGAGAGAGAGAGAGAGAAAAGAGAGAGAGAGAGAGAGAGAGAGAGAGAGAGAGAGAGAGAGAGAGAGAGAGAGAAAGAGAGAGAGAGAGAGAGAAAGAGAAGAGAGAGAGAGAGAGAGAGAGAGAGAGAGAGAGAGAGAGAGAGAGAGAGAGAGAAATGGGGTGGGGAAGAGAGAGAGAGAGAGAGACGGGGTGGGGAAGAGAGAGAGACAGACAGACAGACAGACAGACAAAGAGAGAGAGAGGAGGGAGACAGTGAATTTGTGTATGTACTAGATCCTAAAAGTTGCCACTTCTGTCTTATAGAAGATGAAAAAAAATGCATGTCCACATTTTCAAGGTCAGCAATACCTTTCCCCTTAGTCTTCACTTGATGTTTTATTTTAGAACTCCATAGGGTAGAAAACATGATAGTGTTCTCTTTTTTTTTCTTATACCCTTATTGGATTGTAACATACCCGAGGGCAAGGCCCTTGTCTTATGTAAACTGTATCTCTACTACACATAGCACAGATTTGATAAATGTTTGTTGAATGGATAAATGAGCAAGTGAATGGATAAATGGTTTTTTAAAGATGTGTGACTGTGTGGTAAAGTGGAATAAAAAAAATGTTTGTGCATATATGACAAGGGAAGGGCATAATTTAAGTAAATTGGGATAACATCATTGTCCAGATATTGACTCTTTGCCTTTGCTGTTCAGCAGGAGATGGAGAAAGTAGGGTAAGGAAAAGGGAGAAAAGGAAGCAGCATTAACAAACAGGTAGGAAATATTGGTGAATTTGAAATATTTGGATGTTAACCTTTAAAGCCCTTCATATGAGCTTATTTGCTAATGCAAATACATGATCCTTTCCCATTGAGAGGATTTTAGATGGCATACCTCCTGAGTAGAGAAAGTGGAAGAGTTTGCTCACATCTTTGGGGAGAAGTCAGAGTATATTGGAATTTTTTCAGTAGACTGTAACAATAGAGTTAGGAATGGGAGTAGTTCTGTTCTGAGTATTCCTCTTGAAAGGTAACAAAAGAAATTGCATTAAAAGCAAATGCAATCCTCTCATCCTCCCTTTGATGTCAGACCCACTTGTCACACCTTTACTGTAATTGAATCTACCTATTGAGACCCAGCTCGAGTCCCACAACCTCCCAGGAGACTTTTCAGACTACTTTCCACCCACCCTTTTCGCGTTTCCTAGAATCCTAGATAGCAGAGTAACCAAGGACTTTGGCAATCACCTTGTTCCACCCTTATTTAACAGTTGTATTCTGTCTACAATCTCCATCTAATGATGGCAAACTCACTATCCCCTGAGACTGAACATTCTCTTACTGGAAAATTTTTCCTTTAGAAAGTCAATAGGATGCTGTTTAGCATGAACTTGTTCTCTAATTGCTTCAGGGTATCACTTTCTCTCTATAAACTCCTGGGTTCTCCTTGTATCCTGACCCATCTCCAGTCATTTTGATCTATATCTTGTCATTGAAACCATTTGGTTCTGGAGGAGAAAGGCTGGTGACTTTGCACAGTCCTATCTCACTCAAGTCTAATTTACTTGCATGTCACTGCATCACCTCCCTAATATCATGGTCCTCTTCCAGAATGAAGGACAAACAACAATAACAACGTAAGCTCCTCCTGGAAGGGGAGAACTATTGTAATACACCTTAATATCCACAGATAATGCCAGTATACAGTAGGCAGACAATTATAGCCAATAAATACTTAAATGACTTATTGATTCAGTAATATTTTAATATTAATAATACTTATTTACTCAAAACATATTTGTATCGTGTTACAATGGAAAGAAATGAGGATTTGAGATCAGAAAGACCTAAGTATGAATCCTAACCCTACTGGTTACTATCGTGTAACTCCAAGCAAGCCATTTAGTCTTGCTGAGTCTCATTTTCCTCATCTGTAAAATAAGGGAGTTGGCTTCCGTGAGCTAAGGCAGTTAAGTGGTCCAGGGGACAGAGCACTGGATCTGGAGTCAGGAAAGCTGAGTTAAAATCTCAGATACTTACTGGATGGATCACTTTAAGCAAATCATGTAACCTCTGTTTGCCTCAAATTTTCCAATTATATTAATATATATTATTGATAATATATAATATGATAACAATAATTTTCCCCATGTTTGTTATACAGATCAATCAAGATGATATCTCTAAAGCCCTTATCATAGTATCTGATACATAGTAAAAATTTAATAAATGCCTGTTGCATTTTCCCTTCTCCTTTCTCTTTCTGCCGCTAAATCTATGCTTGATTGAGTTACCACCCTTTCATATTAGCTTGGACTTTGAACACCAACATATACCAGAAATATCCAAATGTCACAGCGTCTACAGAGCATAATGTATAGAGACTCATAAACATAAGATTTCACAATATTCAGGTCCATCTACCAAATGAATTGCTTTCTCCTCTTACCAGACAGAAGTGAGTAGAAATGATCTAAAGAGTTATTTAGAGTCAAAAAGAATTTCTTGTATATATTGACTTCTTAAAGTGAAACCTTACTGAAGGCAGGAATAATGTTTCTGAGTAACAGCATCTTTCCAAACTTGGCCAGTGGTTATTCTGGTTAACCATTATTTGGTTTCTAGTCTAAATCATTCCTATTTTCCTTCTGATGCACGTGTCCCCTGAATACTTAGCTTTCTATGTGAGTCCAGAGTATCAATCTTCAGTGATGGTCAGCCCATCTCTACAGGGCTAGGAGCATCTGTCCAGGACAGCCACTGGCAGAGGATGTGAATGGGGGAGCTTTACATCTGTTTGTTCTGCACTCTTACCAGAGATTGCACAACATCTGCCTGGTCTGCTGTCTGAGCAGGGCCAGGATAGCAGCTGTTTGACCTGCTCTCTGACAGCCATGCAGATGTCCACTCCCTGAGCTCTGTGAGGGAGGTTCGCACCAGGATGCCATACTGGCATTTTAACAACATGGATAGATGGCATTAGCATTCTCTCCATGCAGCTAGTTCAGCTGCCTCTATGCATAGAGAGAGAAGGCAGTTTCTCAAATGAAGTCCAGTAATGGGCCAACTTCAAAGGACTGGTAGTTCTGGACTGGGTCATTTTCTTTTCAATAATTTTGCAAATCTTGAATATATATCCTTTGGGAATATAGGCTTCCTCCTGAGATGGCTAGTTCCTTACAGAATCAAAGACTTCTAGTGCTGGAAGAAAATCTCTGAGCATCATCTGTCTAGCCCTCTGCCTCCATATGGAATTACCTCTAAACCCTAGTTTCTAAAACTCTGGCTCGTGATCCCATGTGGGCTCTCATAACTGAATGCGGGGGTTGCAAAATGGTGATTTGTTATCAATGAATATTTGACTTCTGCATCTATTTTATATACCTGGGATCATGCAAAGATTTCTGGGGCAAAAAGGGGTAGCAAGTGGAAAAAGTCTAAGAAGCCCTGCTCTAAATCCTTACAGGCAGATAAATGTCAACTCTACTATGAAGAATGATAAAACAGAGAGTATTTTTTTTTGTTTTCAAGTTTATGGGGTAGTTCATGGGGCTCTCACCTCTCATGTAGTATATCTCCCTAGGGAAATGTTCTAAGATTCTTTTTTCCCTTGACTTCCATTGGAAGGCTGCCTAGCTCTGATGTGTGTCTTTTCTTAAGCAATGTTGTCATTTGTTCCAGTGTATTTGAGTTTGTTTATTTGCTTTTTATACCAATATTTTCAAATGTGTGAGTGTATTTGTTTTTTATGCCAATATCACTTTCTAATCCCACTACCTAGAAGTCTCTCTCATCACAACGGAAAACAAGCAAAACAAACCATCACAGCTACTGCAATTGACATATGTAGAACTTGATCCTTGAACTTGGGTTTTTTTTTAATAGGTTTTCTGGAATCTAGAGTGGTCATTGCATTTAATCTGAATTATGATGCCCTTTAGAGTGGACTGGATTTACATTTGCTATAATGGACAAAGTAACAGATTTGGAACCAGAGAACTTAGGTTTGATTCTGAGTTCTGTTACTTCATTATTTGTGTGACCTTGGAGAAATCACCTCACCTCATGAACTCAGTTTCTTCAACTATAAAATGAAAAGTTTGTGTTAGATGGCCTTTAAGATTCGTCACAGCAGCTACATTTCACTGGGGAAGGGAAATGAGGCCATTTGCCAAGAGGTTCCTCTTCTTCTTTCCTCCTCATCTCACATCTTTCAGATTCTTTCACCATTATCTTCCTCTTCATCCCATCTCTTATTAAGAGTTTATCCTTATCCTTGAGAAGACAAACCCATCTACATTCACAAGTGATCCCATTCCATGCTATCTTCTCCAGTAGATTGTCTCTTCTATCATTCCCCATTCCTTACTAATCTTCAATTCTACTTCTCCATTGGCCACTGTCTTACTGCCTACAAACATGCCCAAATTTCCTGCATCCTCAAAAAACCCTTTCTTAATTCATCCATCGCTAATTTTTGTCTTACATACTATCTTTTGTGGCTAATTTCCTTGAGAGAGCTATCTATAATAAATAACGCCATTTCTTTTCCTCTCTTCTTAACTGTCTCTTGTCTAGTTTCTGTCCACATTATTCATTATATGCTTTGTCTAAAATAACCAATGATCTTCTTTTCTCAGTCATCATCCTTTTTGATTCGTCTGAAATCTTCCACACTCAAACATTGCCAGTCACCTTCTCTCTTTAAATAGTCTCTTCCCTAACACTGTTCTTTCCTGAGTTTCTTTCTCCTTGTCTTTTCCCTTAGTTTCTTTGCTGATTCATCATCCAGATCATTCCCAGAAACTCAGTGTTGAAAGCTCTATTCTATGCTTTTTTACTTTCTCTTTCTATGCAATTTTACATAAGCTTCCATGGATTCAATTGTGATCTCATATAGATGATGCTTATATATATTTATCCAGCCCAATGCTCTCTTCTGACCTCCAGTCTTGCATCTGTTATTGATTATTAGAGTATCAAACTAGATATTGCGTGGATATCTTAAACTCAACATTTCTAAAAGTGAAATCATCTTTCTCCCAACATCACCTCAGAAAAAAAAAATAGGACCCATTATATCATTAGTGCTTCAAAACTGGGATTGTGTTACCTTTTGTTGTATCCTCAGCATTTAGCATAGTGCCTACAAGATTAATTAGGTACTTAATAAGTGCTTTTTGACAAACTGATTGATTAGTAATCCAAAATGATGGTCCTATGGTAATTCTGAGGTCATGGTATATTTTTGCAAACTATTCTTATTGCAATCCCTTTTTTGGGAAAACTGACAAACTGCAAGCTTTCTGGATCTATCCATTTTTGGAGAAACATTAGTACTTTGGCTCCTATGATATTGGATAGGATAGGGATGGGGAAAATTTTTTCAGTTTAGCTCCTCAAAATAATTTAAAATTGATGATTTAAAAAATAAAGCTGTTGATTGGAATACACATGCATATATTTTCCCAATCAACACACACATATTTTTATTTGTATATATTTACATAAAATGACTCTGATAAGAGACCGATAGCTAAGATATAATGAGAATGAACACAAATTTATAAGTCAAAGAAGCATTACAAGATGAAGAATTGGTCAAAGGAACTGAACGCTTCTCAAAAGAAGAATTATAAACTATTAACCATCATAGAAATATTCAAATTGCTAACAAGACAAATGTAAATCAAGACAAGTTTTGGGTTTTACCTCATGCATACTAAACTGGCAAAGCTGACAAAAACGTGAAGATAGTCAATAATGAATGGATTGTAGAAAGATAGTATTTGTAGAGCTGCGAATTAGTCCAATCATTCTGTAAGGTAATTTGAAATTATGCTAAAAAGAAGTAACTGAAATGTTTATACCTTTTAGCCAGTTGCTAGACACATACTCAAGGGTGTCAAAAATATAAAGAATGATTTTAGGAGCAGCTAGATGGTACAGTGGATAGAGCATCACCCCTGAAGTCAGGAGGACCTGAGCAAGTCACAACCTCAATTGCCTCAGCAAAGAAAAAAAAAAAAAGAATGATTCTATATGCACCAAAATATTTATATTAGAATTTTTATGATGGCTGTGCATGGGAAACAAAGGTGATAACCATTGATTGTGGAATGACTAAATAAGCACATGAACTAATGGAATGTAAACTTGTTGCACCATAAGAAACTATAAATAGGAAGAATTCAGAGAAGCATGGAAAGACATATGAATTTATGCAAAATGATGTAGAACTCTAAAAAATGTGCAATGACAATGATAGAAACAGAAAAAACCCTGAAATGCCATGTTTTTATAATTATCAAGCTTTTTCAAGAGAAAATAGTGAAAAAAAAACCATCACCTCCCTCTCTTTGAAAAGGTGAAGAACTGAGTGAAGAACATTGTATATTCTATCTGCCTATTGTGTTGATTAATTTTGTTGAACTGCCTTTTATTTTTTCTTTTTAAAACTACTTCTTATTGTTCAATGATTAAAGAGAAGAAAAGTGACAACTAGAATTCAGGATGATGCAAAAACAAACGATATCTATGAAAATTCAAAATTATTTTAAAAAGTGATGATCCTGATTTATTGGACACTTTGCTCAAAGAGTATTTTGTATCAGCTTAAGACCTCTAGAACAACTCTCCTCATCTTACAGATGAAGTAATTGCCTGAGAGAGGTTCAATAACTTGCCCATAATCATAGGTAGTAAGCTGTAGAGTTAAGAATGGGAAATAGGTCCTTTGATTCAAAAAAAGCAGGGGGGGGGGGGTAAACTTTTCACTGAGTGACTTGCCTTAGCTTAAGTATCTAAGTTATTAAGAGCCAAGCTTACCTCAAACTCATTGCTCTTGCCTCCAAATTCATTGTGCTTTCCACTATTGCAATGGGTATTTATAACTACTTTCTTCTAGGGGTACCTACTTGTATTTTAAGTGTTGTTGTTTTTAAAGACTAGTTCTTAAGTCAAAGGGGCAAATCTAATCATGGTGATTTCAGCAGTGAGCTGCTGGGAAAGGGACTTTAGGGCAATCAGTGCTTAAAAGTTTTCATATAGCTGAATAGATACTGTACCTATGTGTAGGTAGGACCGTGCCCCCATCCCTGGGTCCAAAGCTTCAAGTCCCCAGGTGACTGCTTGCAGCTGCAATATTCTATTTGTAGGGTTTCTATCTATTACCCAGCTGGCCAGCAACAGCACCTGAGGCTTCTGCTGGTCTAGTCACTGCCAAATAAAGGTTTAGGTCTTGCTGAGCCATTGAAATGGAACGATCATGCTTGCATTGAACAGCACACACACAAATCAGGAAATTTATAGTCTGCAAAGGTATCTGCAATGATGTTTCGTGTTTCTCTGATTAAAAATATTAAAGACTGATGGCAACCTACCCACTTCCTTTGTCTTTCTCCTGACTTGCCCCTTTCTCTACCTTCATCATACCTCTGTCTCCATGTCTCCCTGTTTCCCTATCTCTCTCTCCCTCCCTCCCTTCCTCTCTTCTTTTCTCTCTGTCTCTCTCTGTTTCTGTCTCTCTCTCTCTCCCTTTCTATTTTTTTCTCTGTCTCTCTGTCTCTTTCTGTCTTCCTCCCTCTTTCCCCTTCTCTGTGTCTCTCTCCCTGCTCTTTCTCCCCCCCCCGTCTCTCTGTCTCTGTTTCTCTGTCACTGTCTCAGTCTTTATCTCTCTCTCTCCATCTCTGTCTCTTTCTCTTCTCTTTCTGTCTCTCTCTCTCCTCCTGTTCCCCTTCTTTCTCCCTCCCTCTTTCTCTTCTCTCTCTCCCTCCTTTCTGTGTTTATCTTTTGCCAGAGGCTTATTTCAGAGCTTAAGGCTGACAGTTTCATTTAAAATTATTTAAACTATGCCAAATGTAGGATCGGTACGCAGGTGATTTTTCTTCTCTTCTCTGTGGCCCTCGCTTAATACCAAATCAAGCTGTGGATAGCTCACTGCAGATGTCATTAATTTCTAAACCCCAGGTCCCACCTTTCCCTGCCTCCCCTTCCGCATATAGAGCACCACCATGTCATCACACACACACACACACACACACACACACACACACACACACACACACACACACACACACACACACTCCTACGCCTGCGTGCAAAGCCTATGGAGACAACTTCTTGAAATTTATAGCACCTGCAGACCTTGCGTTCTCTTAGGTTTTCTGCCTCCCCACCTCCTCCATCCCTGCCTTTACCAACAAAATCCCTAGTCAGTTCTCTGTTCCACTAAGAAATAAGGGGCAGTGATATATGATGGACTGCAGTCGAGACTTAAGGGGAGGTAAATGCCATGTTAGGGGCCTAAGTGAGCTTGCTACATTCTGTCTGGCATTACAGAGCCAAAGATGAGACCGGTTTCTAAGTGATCTGAGGAGGGTGAGGTTACAGTCATACTCCAATGTTTCAAGCATCTATAACTTCTTCCAGACTTATTTCCTTTACTTATACAGTTCACAGCACTCCCCTCCCCACCCCTCATGCCTCAAAGCCATAGTGCCTTAGTAACTGCAATCTTCATGGGCTGCTATGGCCAACATATTTATCACCCTCTGGCTAACACGGAGGGAGATGTTTCTATGAGCTTAGCTAACCTGGCCAACCACAGGCCTATCCTGAAAGCTTGGCCAGCTTAGTAAAACCATTTAAAATTTAATGCTTCAGGCTTATGCCCTTGCAAACCAAGAATCATACCCTTAGGTATGAGTTAAACTAGATTCCTATGAGAGTGCCTTCCGAGTATAATAGCACTTATTTAGTACTTTTAAGTTTTGCAAAGTGCCTTACAAATATCCCATAATATCTCACAACAAATTTAGATAAAAGATAAGCACCCTTATTATCCACATTTTAAAGATGAGTATTAGAGGGATTGGGAAGCTTGCCCTGGGCCACACAGCTAGTAAGGGCTGCAGTGGAAGTTGAACTCAGGTTTTCCTGATCCTAGTTCAGTGCTCTACCTGTTGGGCTATCTAGCCTGCTCTGAGCCATTTTAAAACTAAGATTCCATGATTCATTGGATTGGGGGGTGGGGGGGTGGAGAGGAGTGGGAAGGAAGGAGGAAGAGAGGGAGAGAGAGACAGAGGCAGAGAGCGAGACATAGACAGAGAGACAGAGACAGAGACAGACCCAGAAAAAGAGAGAGATGTAGAAGAAGAAAGAGAGGAGAGGAGTGGGTAAGAAGAGAGAGTGAGAGACAGGTAGAGAGACACAGAGACAGAGACAGAGACAGAGAGAGACAGAGAGACAGAGAGAGAGACACACAAAGAGAGACATAGAGAGACACAGAGAGAGACACAGAGACAGAGACAGACAGAGACAGAGAGAAGAGAAACAGAGAGAGAAAGAGACAGAGAGAGACAGAGAGACAGACAGAGAGAGACAGAGAGAGAGAGAGACAGAGAGAGACACAGAGAGAGATAGAGACAGAGAGAGAGAGAGAGAGAGAGAGAGAGAGAGAGAGGTAGAAGGAGAGGAGAGAGACAGAGACAGAGAGAGACAGAGACATAGACACAGAGGAAGACAGAGAGACACATAGAAAAAGAGAATGATGTAGAAAAAGGAGAGGAGAGGAGTGGGTAAGAGAGAGAAAGTGAGAGACAGGTAGAGAGACACACAGAGACAGTGAGACTCAAAGAGAAACAGAGAAAGATACACAGAGAAACAGATGTAGAAGGAGAGGAGAGGAGAGAAACAGACAGAGAGAGAGAAGAGAGAGACAGAGACAGAAATAGAGGCAGAGAGGAGGAAGGAGAGACAGAAAGAGAAAGAGAAAAAGAGAGAGAGAGGGAAGGAAGGAGAGAGGGGGAGGGAGAAGGTGAAGGAAAGTCAGGAGAAAGACAAAGGTAGAGTGAGTAAGTGATCACTAGTCTTTACTCAGTGTCAATAGAGAGGCTCCCTATTTATTACCCACTGCTCTCTACCATCCTGCGGTTCAAAGTGTTGAGTCCCTTCTCTCCCAGACTTAGATACGCTTAAGTTTAGGGCAGACTTTGGTGGTCAGTGATACATGGCCAAAGAAGCAGTGTGGTATGAAAAAGAGCATAAGAATAGGATTCAAGGACACCTGGATCTTATCAGCTTTATGTATGATTCAGTCTCCTTTTCTTCAGGACCACAGATACAGAGGTAGATGACATGCCATGTTGTCCAATCCTCGATTCAATAAATACGGAAAATGATACCCAGAGACATTAAATGTTCTGTTAAGGCAGTAAATAGGAGCCAAGAATCGAAACCAGGTTCAGTGTCAGAGCTCTTTGCATTATACCATGACGTTATCAAGGGAAGAGTTGAATTACATGGACTTGAAGGTACGATTTTGTGTTTAACACTTCTCCCTTTTCTCCTCCTCTGCTCCCTCTTCCTCACCTCTATCTCTCTCCATCTCTGTCTGTCTTTGTCTCTGTCTGTCTCTTTGTCTCTCTCCCTCCCCCACCTTCTCTTTCTGTGTCTCTCCTTTTCTACCCACGTTCTTTATCTGTTTCTCCCTCTCCTTTGTCTCTATCTCTGTCTCTCTCCATCTCTGTCTCTCTCTGTCTCTCCCCCTCCCTCATCTTCTCTTTCTGTGTCTCTCCTTTTTTCCCCATGTTCTCTCTGTGTGTCTCTCCCTCTTCTCTGTCTCTTTTTCCCTCATCTGTTTGCAGCAACCTCTTGTCTGTCTCTCTGTCTCTATCTTTCTGTATGTGTCTCTCTGTTTTCCTCCCTCCTCGCTTCTTTCTCTCTGTATAGTGGCTAGAACGTTGGTTTAGGAATTTGGAAGATCTGAATTCAAGATCTGATTTTGACTGTAGTTGTGTGATCATGAAGAAGTCAGTCTCCCTTGACTTTATTTTCCTCATCTATAAGAAAGATAATATCTTTTTGTACCTACTTAAAAGAACTATTGTAAGTTTCCAATGAGTTAATGTCTGCAAAATACTTTACAAAATTTAAATAGAAATATCAATTGTTATTGCTTCATATCCTAACCCCATTTGGTGTATTTACCTTCTCTACTGATGTTCTTCATTTCCTACCAGACTGAAATCCAGGCTACTTCATTTCACAGAAAACTCTTCATCTTGGAGTTTACACCTCAGAAGTACTCTCAGCAAATTTGACATCTTCCTCTAATTGAATGGTTCCTCCTAGAATCTCCTTCTGCTTCTTTTTGTGTTTCCTTCTCCCATTAGAATGCAAACTCCTTGTAAGTAGGGACTCTCTCTTTTTTGAAAATTTGTATTTAATTTCCACTACTTAGTATGAGTCCTGGCACATAGTAAATACTAAATAAAAACTAATTGGCAGACTAATATATTAACTCCTTCTAAACATTTCTGACAAATAGCCCAAAGCAGCCATTCCATTTTTGGTAGTTATAGTTATTAAAACTTAATCTCTATGAATGAGTGCCCATGCCCACTCATCTGCAAAAGGGTGGGTAATATTTAAGTGGAAGGAAATGACATCTTGCAGGGTTGTAGTAAGAATCAAATGAGAAAATGTATGTGAAGTGCTTTGCAGACCTTAAAACACCACATAAACGCCCCTTGTTATTCATGTTTAAAGTACTTGTTTGGAAACTAGGACTCATCCAAGCTCCTGCTTAGTGTTGTTGTTTTTTTCCTTTCTTTTTGCCCCCTTCTCTCTCTGTACCATTGAAGATAAGGAGTTTTTCTACCACATACAGCAAATAATACTTGCAATCTGCTTCATAGTAGGATTGTAAGCACCAATTAGTTAATGTCCCTAAAGCCTGTTAAAGATGAAAAGTATTCCAGTCTATTGGCTATTATTAATTATATTCACAAAAAGGTCTTTCTCATTGAAAGTAAAAGGGAAAGGAAGGAATGGCTATGCAGAAGAGAAAAAAGGCAAGGAAAGAGCCAAATTTACTAAAGATGAGCCTTTATTTTGTTGAATTTCTGTCTTCTTGGGTTTTGTCAAACGAAACTTACCAATAAAATTCCACTTAAAATATTTTAAAGAAAGAGAATTAGCCTTAGTAAGACACAAGAATATGTGCCTTCCTTCTTCCTCTGTGATTATAAAAACAGAGAGAAAAGCAATGGGTAATTCTCAGAATTTTTGACTTTCTCACTCACTGCTCTAGGACTTCTCACTTGCTGAAACACTTATCTATACCTCCTCTTATCCTATTCCCTGCCCCCTTATTTTTTATAGGTTTTTGGAAAAACTTCATATTCTTTTTTCTTTTTTCTTCTAGAGAAATATGAAGTCTAGTTCACTCTTTTTAAGTGAGACAAGGAGGGAGGGAAGAGAACTCATTGGGTTTCCACATACTTAGAAAATGGGAAAGAGAAATCTTTAACTAGTATGTTCTCCTGAAACCAATAGTGATAAGGGTTGAGACCATACATTTTTGGGGTAATGGAAATGAGAATTCTTGGTAAATTTCAATATACAAATCTAAGATGGTTCAATCTTATATGGTTAGGTGAAAAGTCAAAAGAACATAAAATTTAAAAATGAACAAGGTGTTTAATACAATTCTGTCATTTTAAAGATGAAGAAACAGTCAGAGAGGATAAGTAGTAAGGTAGTTTGCTCAAATAGTAAAGTAGTTATAAAGGTGTGTGTGTGTGTGTGTGTGTGTGTGTGTGTGTGTGTGTATTTTGGACTGTTTTTTAGATGAGACACTATCCTGGAAATACGGGATTTGCACAGGATTGAAATTAGGAAAACTGGATTCAGACACCTGGTCTTCTCCTTCATGGCTGAATGACCTTGACCAAGGCCACTTTTACATTACTCAATTTTCTCATGTGAAAAAAATAAAAGAATTTAATTTGATGAATATTTAAGCTCTAATACTGTAGTTCTTTGTGATTTTGTGAAATTGTTCAATCCCATGAGATACAGATATTGGATGTTTCAGGAAGTTTCTGCTCAGACTTGAGAGACAATTTAGGATAATAGACGATATTCCATGAGATCCTTATAGACAGGCACCTAGATAGTTCAGTAAATATAGTGATGAACTGGAAGTGAGGAATTCTTGAGCTCATATCCTATGCCACACACATGTACACATGTGTGATCCTGAGCTTTAGCTTTTGTCTGCTTCAGTTTCCTCATCTGTGAAATGGGAATCATATGGAAATAGTAGCACTTACCCTCCAGTGAGAATTAAATAAGATAATATTTTTCAAGCACTTTATGAACCTCAAAGTACTATATAAATACTAGTAGTTATTGTTATTGTAATTATAATAATTATTTTATTATTAAGAATTATAATGCTTTAATTGGTCAAATGCTTGATTTGGAATAAGGAGGACCTTAACGTAAAACCTGTCTCTATGACACTTTCTTACTAGTTGTGTGAATTGGGCAAATTACTTAACCTCTCTTGGCTTCATTCCTCATGTATAAAAAGTGGACTATATATATATATATATATATATGTATATACACTCAAATAATATATATACACAATATATATCCTCAAACAAAAATATATACTATACTATATATAATATGCATATATAAACATATATACAGGGTATAAATATAATATATATACATAGCCTCAAATAAAAATTATATATACATGCATATATATATATATACTATATATAGCTTCAAATACTACATATATACATATACATGTATACCTACAAATTACATATATACAGTATATAAATATCATATATTTATGTGATATTTCTAGGCCTAGTTTTCTTATCTATTAAAAAAGTAAATTGAACTAAATTATCTTTAAGGTCTATTTGAGTTCTAAATCCTATGATCCTATTGTTATATTCTCCTCAAGGAGCATTGAAGGATTTTATTTTTGTTTGTTTATTGTTGTTGTTTTAATGGAGAGAATATGACTACTAGTGGGAAAAAACTATAAAACCTTTGGACTTTTGCCCCCAAGGAACTGCTGTTGATCAATTCTCACTTTATTGAATGTAAGCCTAGTGAAAGCAGGGAATTTTATTTTTTCTCTTCACAAATTTTCCAGAATTCATAATACAATACTTAGCACATAATGGAAGTTTAATGAATGTTTTTTGATTAATCAATGTAAATAAATACACCAAATATATAAGGTAAATATAAAGCAATTTGGGAATAGGGAGGAAAAATGGGGAGGATAAGGAGATGGCCCAGTGGACAGAACATTTGGCCTGGAATCAGGAAAACCTAACTTCAAATTTGTTCTCAGACACTTACTTGATATGTGACCCTGAAAACATAATTTAATCCTGTTCACCTCAGTTGCCTTATCTGTAAAATGAGGTTATAGTTTGCCAAGGAAATGGCAAACTGCTCCAGTATCTTTGCCCCCCAAAACCACAAATGGAATCACAAAGTGAACAGACTGAACAATAATAAAAGGGATCAGGAGAAGTCACTTGTGGGATACTTGAGGTGAGATTTATAGGGTACTAGAGCATCTGACTGTTGAGGGTGACAAAAATGTCCATTCCACACATATTTTATGCAGAGTCCTAGAAATGGAATATGGAATGTTGTCAGGGAGAAGCAGCAAGAGTATTTTTGCTCATCCTTTGTTCCAGAAAAAGACCAATGACATCACTAGGGTGATAGCTTGCTTTGCTTGTGAATTTGGTTATGAGTACAGCAGAGTAAGCAAAGTCATCAGTCTTATTTTCTTCTCCAGAATCATTGAAATCCAGGGCAAGACAAATGTTAAGATGACTATTGATAACTCAGGATGCCAGCAGGAATATAGTTTACAAATAGGCAATTCTTTCTTTTTTCTTTTCCTTTTTTTCTTTTTAGTTTTTCCTATAATGATAATCTCTTTTTTCCCTCAATGTTATTTTATTTATTTAACTACATTCAAAGATAGTTTTCAACATTTATTCTTGTAAGATTTTGAGTTCAAAACTCTTTCTTCTTTCCTCCCTTACCCACCCCTCCCCAAGAGAGCAAACAATCTGATATAGGTTACATGTACTATAATCTTAAACATATTTCCTTATTTGTCATATCTTTCTTAGGGGGCTTAAGTGAGATAGAACTCACATGTTCTTTCCCCCCTAACTTTAAAAAGAGATCCCTGAAAAATGGGCTCTGATTTTAAGACCAGGAGAGGAACACGTGATGGGGGAAGACATGAGTTCAGGCAAAGGTATAACAGCCATGTGAAAAAGCTAAGAGGAAAGAGCAGGAGCTGTGAGGCTGCCAGGCTGGTAGAATGCACACAGCAGTAAAACAGCAGGCTTGGAGTCCTGTCCGCTGCCAGCTGAATGAGTTTCTATTTCTCAGCCCATTAAGCTCAGAAAACCCAGAACATTTCTGAAGATTTTTGCAGTGACAAAATGGCACGAAATTCTGCCACCCACCTTTTTTCCTCCCCTCCAAAAGGAGCAAAAGTCTGGGTCCAAACTTGGGAAGCCCAGGGCACCCTCTGGCTCAGCCAGCAAAGAGTCATTGTGAAGGGACTACAACAGGACTATAGAGCTGTGGTTTGGCTTCTGTGGGCAGAGGTGACTGACTTCCTTTGACAGCTATTCCTGGCAGTGCCCAGAGACCCTGGGCATTCAGGGTTACTCAAAGAATACACATGATACCCTCCTCTCCATTCCCACTGTCCCCACCCTCATCTCCTTAGTCTGGATTACTGTGCTCATTTTCTTAGTGGTCTCTAGGCCCTAGGGGCACATGAGAATGAAACCTACAGATAGAGGGGAGCCCTGAAATCATTTAGTTTAACCCCCTCATTTTCTACCATAAAATATACCAAAAAGTTAGTGACTCTTCCTTCTCCAATCTATCATACACACCAACGCCAGACTAATGTTCTTAAAATTGGGATTTTGTCATGCCTTTTCCAGCTCAAGGACTGACAGTGACTCCCTAATGCCTGCCAATTTGTCTCCTTTTCTTTGCTCTCATGCAAAGAGCTAAACTACGTGGCCCTATCTAATTATCCAGTCAGTTTCCTTACTATCTTTATCTTGTACCATCAGTGCTTTTGCATATACACTCCTTATCCTTTCAGTCTGGCATATTCTTAATATACCTCTTCTCTTTTTATCCATAATCTATTAACTCTTTAAGACTTTCTTCCTCTATGAACTTCCTATAACCACCACATTATCTTCTCTTTGGTTTGATTAATAATTAGCACTAGAAAATAAATTGTTATTTTCTCAAGTTTTTTTTTTGTAACCCAAAGATCACAACTATTGAACTCTCTATTCACCAAAAAATGTTGAGAAAAAATGAAAAGGAATCTTATGAAAATTATGTAAAGACCGAGAGTTCATTATGTAAAGACCGACAGTTCAATACTATATACCAAGATAAGATGCAAATTGTTACATGATTTAGTCATAAAGGCGGATATCATAATGAAATTAGAGAAGCTAGGAAAATATTACTTAGATAGGAAAAGAGTTTGGAAAGAGAGAATCACAGAAAATAAAACAGACAATTGTGATTATATAAAATATATTTTTAAAATATGCCAATTTTGTCAATAATAAAAGAAAAAAAGGTAAACTGAAGGATAGTTTTAGCAAGTTTCAAATTTATAAGAATAGGAATTATTTCCCGTTTGACAAGTGGGAAATTTTAACAAGAATGTTTAAAAACACGATATTCAAAGGAGAAAATGCAAACTATGAACAGACATGCAAAAAAGTAGAGAAATGACAAATAAAACACTTTTAAGGCTCTACCTCAAAGCCATAAAATTTCCAAAGTTGTAGGGGGAAAAGAAAAAAAAAACAAATACTGGAGGAGTTGTAGGGAAAAAATATACATTAATACTCTGTGGTAGAGCTTTGAATAAGTTCAGTCATTTTGAAAAGTAATTTGAAACTGCCCTAAAAGTTATTAGACTGTACTTCCTTTTGTCCCAGTGATATTACAATTAGGTCTATACTCCAAAGAGATGAAATAAAAAAGAGGAAGGGGATCCATGAGTACGAAAATATGCATGTCATTTCTTTTTGTGGTGACAAAGAATTAAAAATTGAGAAAATATACATCAGTTGGATAATGGCTGAAAAGGTTATAGAAAATGAATGTGATAAATACTATTGCATTATGAAAACTTATAAAATGGACAAATTCAAGAAGGTAACTAAGAATTTTTGTGGATTGATACAAAATGAAGTAAGAAGAACAAAGAGAATGATTTTTACAGTAATAACAATATTGTAAAGACAAATAACTTTGAAAGACTTAGGAATCTCTTGAAAGATTATAGTTTTAGAATGGTAAACATTGGAGTCCATCACTTTCCTTTCAGAAGATAAGTTATTCATTTGTTTATACATACATATATATGTAAATACACATAAATATATACACATGTAAATAAATGCATAAACATATACATACATACACACATATAAATATATATTATACACACATACATCCCTACACATACTTATATGTATATATCTCATAGCCATTCAAATTCTTGATTCATTTAATTCTTTTCCAGGGTCAGGTTAAGATGAGAAAGAGTATCTGTTTAATGACATTCTCTTTGCTTTTGGAAGACAGATTGACTAGTTCTGTGAAATAGGAATTCTAGAATCAGCCTAGTTTGTGGTTCATCCTCCTAGTGAAGATAAGCTTCTCCCTGAGGAAACTGTTGTTGATCAGCACATTTCACAGCACTGTTATCTTTTGTTACATCAAATCTACACCTTTCCACAGAAAGCTCAATTATATATTATTGCCCAATAATGGGGAATCAATATAGTGACAGAAGATGGATCAATGATGAAAAATAAATGGAATTGATCGAGAGGAGAAAGGCTAAGAAGATCAAAGTTTAGAAGGTTCTAATATTGACAACTTTGTGTTCCACTAAAGCCACACTTTGCACTAACAAAATCAATGCAACAAAGATAAGAATTATCTTATTCTTAGTTCCTTCTTGATTGGGAGAAATGCATTAAATATCTCTCTGATAAATATGTATTATTCAGCATAGAGAGAGAACCAACACAAATATATGGCATCAAATGCCAACTCCCTATGTATTAGTGGTCAAATATTATAAAGAAATAGTTTCATGAAATTCATGAAAAGAATTACAATATGAAAGATTATTCCAAGAGAAGAAAGGGAAATCAAAACAACTTTGAAGTTTCCACTTACAATCTGCAAATTTTCAAAGATGACAAAAATGGGAATAATCAAATCTGTAGAGGCTGTGGAAAAGCAGGTACACTATTGATACATTTTGGAAAGCAATTTAGAAATATAACGTTTAAAAGTGACTAAAACGTCCAGATCATTTGCTCAAAGATCCCATCATAATATACTAAGAAAATCAAAAGACAAAGAGAAAGAAATATGCCAACATATTTAAAAGGCAAATTTTTTTCTATTATAACAAAGGACTGGAAATGAAATTAATTGGACTAAACAAATTGTGATATGTGAATATAATTGAGTATTGTCATTCCTTAAGAAATGATGACTGTGAAGAAGACAGGGAAGTTGTGTTAGTAATATGTGGAAATTATCTTTCTTTTTTATATTTCAAAATATTTATATTTGTTGATGGATGTTCAGTTTACAATAATAGAATTTTAAAAAGAATATAAGAAGTCAGAAGACTTATATGAACTGATACAAAGTGAAATAAATAGAATCAGGAGAACAAAAAATGATGACTACAATGATGTAAATGGAGAAAGAAACAAAAGCAAAAAATTGAAAATAAATACATAATTATAGTGACTAAGATTGACCCTGAAGAAGAGATATAAGAAGATGCTTGCCTCTTTTCTTTGCAGGGGGAGAGAAAATGGATATGGAACACTGACTATACTGTCAGATTTCATTGATATTTTGATTAGTTTAACTCAACTGTTTTTTTCTCTTTTTAAAATTCTTTGTAATTAGGATTTGCTTTCTGGGTGGGAAAGGAAGAGGCATTTATAAGGAAAACAGTGTGATTTTAAAAAGCTATCAATAGGTTTGGCTTCCTTGTTTGTATTTTAATGAAATTGATTATCTTGCCTCCTCTCTGCTTCTCTCTTTGTAGCCAAGACTGATTCTCAGACATTTACTAGCTATGTGACCCTGGACAAGTCATAGAACCCTGTTCAGTTTTCTCATCTATAAAATGAGCTGTAGAAGGAAATGGCAAGCTAACTCCAGTATCTTTGCCAACCCCAATGGTGTCACAAAGAATCAGATACCAATGAAACAACTGAACAACCACAACAATAATGGATGCTATGAAAGAGACATTATGACTTGTAGAATGAGAACTGGGTTCTAGTACTGCTTCCATTACTTGCATAAGCTTGGCCAAATCACTCTCCCTTTCTGAGCTATAAAATTTAGGGACTCCACTAAGGGTCTCTAAGATCTTTTCCAGTTCTAACATTCTAATAAAATACTTTTTTCTTGCCCTTGCCTGCCCATCTAGGCCCACCCAGGTTCTCTCACCCATGCCCATTCTGGCAGCAAGCAGCTTTCTTACTGTCCTTCCTGTGTTGCTAATCTCATGCATGAGTTACTGCAGAGTAGCTCCATTACCAGCAACAGCATCCGTGCTGATGAGAAAAAAATAAATGTTAGTACCTAATCTGTCTTGGAGGATTTATAGCTGAGGTGTCAGTGAGTCTCCAATGACTCTCCTTCCTTCCATTTCCATTCCAGTGTACCTTTGCTTTTCGAAATGCAACTTGCTCTCCATGAAAGTCTGTTGCCCTCCTCACTTTGGGCATATATGTCTATTTTAAGCCCTCACTTTCATCCACCCAGGAGTTTTTGGAGAATGATTAAAAGCTCATTCAAAGCAGATGTCAGTGCTGAAGAGACTCAGATATTCAAACTTTGAAGGTTAGGAAGGAGCCTTAGAAACAATCTAGTTCAATTTAATCATTTTACAGATGAAGAAATGGAGACTCAGTGTCATTAAATGACTTGCTTAATGTCACAAAACCAGTCCATAGTAGACAAAAAATTAGAATCCAGGTCCTGTGTTTATAAAATCCTTTCCTCACAATGACTCTTTAAAGTAGGCAGTAGAAATCTTATGCCTATTTTTACAAATCAGAGAACTGAGGTTCAGAATACTTATTCATTTCCTTACAGTCACAAAGAAATGATCAGAAATAGACCTCACTCAGACCTCACTACTTCAAATTCAGTGAGAATTCTCCTCTATTGTGTCTGTGTAATATTGTATTATTATATATATTTAATAGGGCATATTTCTCTATATCTTGGTATCTCTTTTATACAACAAGGTTTGTTTGCAAATTTGGAGAGATCCAAAATTTTCTGACTTATAGTTCAATGTTCTTCTTGCTCTGTCATGCTGTTTCAGTGAAGGGGTAATAAAAATTTCTGACCTTCATATTTCTAGCATTACCATAGCTATGATAAAAAGCTATAGTACCTAGAACCTTTCTGGAAGACTTTAAGAAACACATCACAGGTTCTATGACAATCTCTTCTTCTGTCACTAATTTGACTCCCTTTTGAAACTGTCAACAGAAACTCTTTACTACAACAGATGGTTGTAGGTCCAGGGGCTGTGGTCCTGAGTCCTATCACTACTTCAAAGAGGGAAAATTCCAAGATCAGAGAAATTGTATTTTCATGAGTCATTTTCCCATATAACAATGACATGAAAATGACAAGAGAAGCTGGAAATTTCCTAGTCTTTTTTCCTCCAAAAGACAGTTTAAACACTAGATCTGCCAAGAGCCCAAGAAACAGAGATCTCTCTAGTGCCTAAATGTTGCTTTGCACTGGATGTCTCTGTGAGCTCACAAAGTACCTAGATCCAATGCAAAATGCTATCCTCATTCAGCATCCATGACAAGTGACAAGTGGCCAACCTATAATGACATGCTAGGTGGTGTAGTGGACAGAGTGTTAAAGTGGGAGGAGGGAAGACCTGAGTTCAAATTTTGCCTTGGATAATTACTAGCTGGGAGATCCTGGTCAAGTCATTTAATCTTTCTTAGCCTGTTTCCTCATTTCCAAAATCTCTAATAATAACATCTATTTCAAAGTGCTATTGGGAGTATCAAATAAGATAATAATGTCTTTAAAAGTCTTAGTATTATTTTAAAATCACACAAAAGACTTTTGGGACATAGGATATATAAAGCACCTGCTAGTATTAGGAAATAGTAAATAGTAAATTATTATTTACCTTGTTTATACTGGAAGCTAGTATGTGTATATGAATGAGGGAGACCAAAAAAAAAAAAAAAAACTCTGGGCACATGTGTATAGATATATAGATATATTTATATATCTAAATCTATCTATATCTATATCTATATCTATCTACATATAGATATAGATATGTATCTTGGAGGGGCAATAGGATATACACTGTTGGCTGGAGAAATTAACATTTGATCACAATGGCTCACAAAAGTAGGACAAAATAAATCATCAGTAAAATTTTCCACCTACTTCTTTCCTAGATTTTAATTCCTCCAGTAAGACCAGGAGTCTGGATTTGTAGAAACAGGACCAGAGGAGGCAGGAGTCCAGCCTGAGAACGGACTGTTACAAAGAGTGACCATTCTAATGACCACATTTGGAGCTTAATCTAGGCCATCAGGTTGTCTATGGCCCTAACCTATCAGTACTCCCATTGTCTATAAGCTAATGAACTTCCTTTACAACAGGCCAAACCTGGTATTATTTGTTACATATGGGTAATCATACTGATGATAGAACTTATGATAGTTGATAGGGAAGGGAGTGGGGAGGAAAGTACTGGAGAAAACTGAAAAAATTGTGATTATGAAGCCTCTAGCCAGGACCATTTGTAGGAATAATCCTAGTGAATATAAGTATGTTAACTAATATGAGGTAGCAGGAATTCCAGTTAGAGTGTGGGCAATTGTAGTTGATTTGTTCCCCAAAACGTCCCAGTGAAGTTACTTATTTTAGCACATCTCCCCTTTCTAATACTCACTAAATACAAGTCTTGGGGCAAAGGAAAAGGAAAAGGAAAAAAAAACAACAACAAAACACGAGAGATCAAAAGACACAGAAGGGAAGATAAGGAAACCAAATGGAGCAAAAGAGCGAAATCAGCTGGTACCTTGGATTGGACAGAACAGCCTCGTTCAGTGCCGGAGGCAGCTTCTTTGGGGGCGGCTGCTATACTGTGGCATATGTCTGCTAAACTGAGAGCTGGAATCTTAGGATAAAACATCTGCCCATCTTTTCCCCTCCCCCAACTCCTCCAATTACCAAATCCAACATTATCCGTCATCTCTTCTTTGTGGCTGTGAGAATCCAAGCGCAGACGGAGGAAATTAATAATAATTGTGGTGTCAAAGCTCGGGGATGCAATCAGAATTCAGCGTGGAAACGAATACAAACACAAACAAACCGTATTTATTCTTCCAAAAGATTACTCAATTCTCGCTGTCTCCCTCCCTCCCGCCAGAGCCACCGATAACTCAGGAAAGAGATGAATCAGCGCTAATGTAGGGATTAGGAATTGATTCTTCACCCTCAGCCTACTCTGCTAGAGAAAGTGCTCTAATTGAAATTAGAGCAGGGATTTGGGGGCCTCTGCAGACAGGCAGAATCCATCAGGGCCCAAATGGGAAAGGAAGAGAAGGAAATGTCTCTTTATTCCAACCGTATGCACAAGGTCCTTGAATAAGATCAACTAATAAACTAAAAGAATCAGCTCAGATACTGCGGAAAGGATCAAAGGGAAGGGACAGTTGCCTTCTAGCATCTCCATCTCTGGATGGTAGGATTTCCACTAGCTTGAGTGACCAGGGAAGAAACTTAGAGTAGATTCTGCTAACCAACAAGAGAAGTCAAAGAATAAGAGAACTTCAAAGTTGGGAAAAAAAATCTCAGAAGTATCTCATGCAACCTGTACCTGAAAAGGAATCTTCTCTACCATACTACAGACAGATGGTCATTTAGTCTGTGCTGAAAGAGCTCTCGTGGGAAATCTACTATCTTGAAGAGTGATCCATTTCCCATTTGGTGAGCTTTCATTTTTAGAGATTCCCCCCCCCAAAATCCTTTATAAGTAGCCCAAAATGATCTCTCTAGAACGTTTGCCCATTGTTTCTAATTCTGCTTCCTAAGCCTTAGCTGAAAACATCTGATACCTCTTGACTGAAAAAGCCCTTCAGATACTTGAAATCAGCTATTATTTCCCCAGGAGGGCAACCAGGGGAGTAAAGGGTTTGGAGTTTGCGATACAGAACAGTATGAAGTAACTGAAGATGTTTCCCTTGGAGAAGAGAAGGCTCAGAGGGGGCATGAAAATTGTCTTCAGGAATTTGAAGGACCTTTCTTGAAGAGGTATTAGACTTGTTTTAATTGGCCCCAGAGGATTGAGCTAAGAACAATGGGTAGAAGTTTCAAAGAGGCAAATTTAGGTTTGATGTCAGGGAAAAAAAAACTTCTGAGCAATTAGAGTTATTCAAAAATGCAATGGGCTTCCTCCAGAGGTTAGAGTTTCCTCCTTATGGAAAGGTCTTCTGGCTCTAACTAGGTGATCACTTATAAAGTATGTGATTGATGGTGGGCATTCTTTTCAAGTATGGGCTAGACTGGAAGTCTGTTGCAACCCCCTCCAATTATAAATTCTTTGATTACAATATATATTTTTTCTTCCATGCTCATCATCTCTATGTACTTCAGCTGATTCCTTTGTGTTACAATCTCCAATTTCTATACCATCATGGTGGCCATTCTTTGGATAAACTCTAAAAACTCTCCCTAAAATGTAACATCCTAGATCAAACATAATATTCCAAATGTGGTACCACCACATATCATGTTGGAACACAGAAATGGTCTCCAAGTGAGCATTTATAGTCATTCATTTGGGAGTGATTTCTAAAACCACCATCTCCTTCACACACATAAGATAGGTATAGGTGTAATATACACCAACATATATGTTGTATGTTCACACACAAAGACAGTAAACTTGATTGTTTATGTTAGAATGGAATGGTGTTATGAATCTAAAATGGTGAATATTTTTAAAAATCCTATTTGGATCAGAGTGTGAAAAGCATATTGTGTGTGTGTGTGTGTGTGTGTGTATGTTTTGCAAATTGATCTATCCTCCTGGTGTCATTTCTGTTTACACTAATATTATAAAATAAGTTTGCATTCCCTGAAACACACCAGTTGTTCATAGCAGGAGGTAGCCCAGAAGCATGCTGGGTGGAAGAAGGAAGGCATTTTAAAATTAAAAACTGACTATAGATAATCCATAATCTAGAGCTGTTTGGACAGCCTGGGCTTAAAGCCAGGTGAGCCACCACAACTCCCAGAATCAAAGAAGCATGTGGAGACAGCTTGTTGAATGGTGACTACTAGAACTAGGGTTCCATGGACAATGAGGGAAAGCTTTCTTTTTATCAGCTCTATACCTATCAAAGGAGCAAACAAATCTCTAGGAGAAAAGGCATGTGGGCGGGAAGATTAAAAAAGCACAAGTTTCTCTCCTTAGACAGAGGTCACTGAGCTTGAGGAAGATAAGTCAAAGGAACTGGGACAAAAGAGAGAAGGTTTAAGTATATTCAACTAGATGTACTGGGATGAAATCTAAAATTTTAACATCAAAAACTGTTCAGAGGAAGACGTGAACCAGATATTCTTCATATTTACCATAAAATAAATTCAAGGGAAAGAATAGATATTGAATCAGGGACTGTGTGTGTGTGTGTGTGTGTGTGTGTGTGTGTGTGTGTGTGTGCGCTCACACTTGGGGTTCATATTTGGGTTCTTCTCATCTGAGAAGAGGAAAAGAAGGATTTAGAAACCACAAGGGAGTTATGATATATCATCAGGGGCAGTGAAATTGTGGTTCAACTGATAACTTTTTTAGTCTTGAGAATGTATACCCAAACTAAAGGGAACATTTCCTCATGAGGAAATATAAAGGGATCCCACTGTAAAAAAGGGATTCCAGTGAAAGGGGATCCTATATAAACTGGTGACTATAGAGTCCTCCTGCCCCAATATTAAAGTGAAGGAGATACAATTGAGACTGATGAGTTGATTTCTCTGTACAAATTTAAGGATTAGACAAATAGTCTTCTAGTTGGAATTAGATGGGTTTTTCAGCTTAAAAGGAGGGAGATGTTATAAAATGCTTCAAAAAAAGGGACAAGGTGCAGAGTTTAAAGGTAGAAAGAAACAAATCAAATTCATTTTTTTATTTTACAATGAGGGAAAAAAGTCAGGTTTCTGAAAGTGAAAATTCAACATGGGATCATGTCTACTAAGCAAAAGGGCAGGATTCAAGCAAATCCTCTCCCCCAAGCAGTTAGTCTATCTGGTCCCTTCCATTCACCACTTTCTGGGTCTCTCCACATCACCTGGCGATTATCTAAAGATAGTGGAGCTGCTCGCACTGGACACTGCTCTTCTGGTGGGTTATAAAACCTGTCTGCTGGAGCCAGTGCATCTTTATCAAAGATTAAAAAATTAATGGTATAGAGAACTAAATTTAGAAGTTCTCTAGGGTTACCCGTGGCTCCCCCTTTCTTTTGTTGGAGGAGTGTCTTAATGTCTCTGTTTAGTGTTGGCAGGCCTTCAACAGCAGCCCTGCTTAAAAAACCGAAGTACTCATTTTTAACCCCAATTGTTGTAAAACGTCTCTTCCCCACAGATTGATGGGGATTTTTTCAACTATAAAAGGAGTAAAAACTCCTGTTTTGCCTTCAAAAGTCCATCTCATAGGGGCAGCACTAACTTCAGCTGCTATTGATCCTCCTACTCCAGACATATAGGTATCTGCTTTAATCTTTGGCCAGTGACTGGGCCAACTGGCACCTCTAATAACTGTACGATCCGCACCTGTGTCTACCAATCCTTCCAATGGTAGGCCATTTATATAGATAGTGAGCATAGGTCGGTCAGCCGTTACTGCTGCTGTCCAGTATATTTCTGGTTTTTGTGGTCTGGAGTCAGAACCTGGGTGACTATCACGAGGCTGCTTATTAGGATTCTGTATGAGTAACCCTGATGCTACTACGTCTCCTGGGTGATAAGTCACACATTGACTACCTGTATTAGTGACTGGGATATTATCTACACATTCCCCAGTTTCCCATATCAGTGTGTGGATGGACACTGTTTTGTACATACAAGAAGGTGAAATGGTCAAGCCTACTGTGCCTGGAGGTAAGGGATCCATAGGCTGGAGAGGAACAGATTTCACCTCTCCAGGGGGTATCTCAGTTGTCCCAGCTGCATACAGCTCTATTCTCCCCAATTGTAATTCCCTTCTGCCATCAGGTTGCTTCCTGGCTGGTTGACTGTGTAATCCCCTTCTCCCATCATATGGCTTTCTGGTTGATTGGTCATGTCTGGGTACTGGACTTCTAGGCACTCTCTGGGTGCACCATTGGCTGCCATCATGCCCCAAGTGTTTTTTGCCTTGGCCCTGGGGCTGGGCCCCTCATCCCGTTTCCCTGAATCTGTCTGCATTCTGAGGCCCAATGGAAGCCTCTGTTGCATTTTGGACATGGGGTTTGGGGTCTTGTTCTCCCACCTTGTCTTCCCATTCTATCTCTATACCAACATTGAGCTTTCAGATGTCCTACTTTTCCACACTGAAAGCATCTACGAGTCTCTCTGGAAGTCCCTTGCCAAGAGGGATTCTGTCTTCTCATGTTTGGATTTTGGAAGTCTGCATCATAGCCTGGCTATAAAAGGCACCTGTGTCCACTGTGGCACAGCGTCTTATGAGTTCCTCTAAAGGAGCATCCTTGCGCAGTCCTAGTATAATTCTTCTGCAAACCTCATTAGCATTTTCCTTAGCAAGTTGCCTTATCAAGATGTCTGTTATTGCATTTTCTCCTTTGTTCTTATGATAGCTGTCTGCAAGCGTCCCACAAAGTCAGCGAAGGGTTCATTTGGCCCTTGTGTTATTTTTGTGAAGGCCCCCCTTTGTCGTCTTTATTGTGAAGAGAAGCCACGCTTTGATAGCATTATCAGCAATTTGCTGATATGCTGCTACAGAATAACCAATTTGTGCTGCGACATCTGCATAAGGACCTGTACCTGTTAGTAGGTCACAGGTGATTGCAGTATGAACTCCACTTTGAATATTTTGTTGGGCTTGTATCCTACAGAGCTCACTATATTCAGAAAGCCACAAGTAGTTCTGTCCAGGTTCTAGGCATATTTTTGCTATCGATTTCCAGTCATTAGGGGTCAAGATTTCAAAAGACAAATTTTGCAATAGCATCTTAACATAAGCTGATGTAGCCCCATAAAGAGTGCAAGCTTTTTTCAGGTCTTTGAGGATTTCTATATCAAAAGGTGAGTATCTTCTACTTTCTTGACCTGAAGAATTAAACTGTTGAATTACAGGAAAAATGTGGTGTTGAAATTCTGCTACATTTTTCCCTTCTTCTCTGGCCTTAATTAGTCCCTTTTGCAATCTAGTCAAAGGAGCAGCTGGATGCTGGGGGGAGGTGCTGGATGCTGGGGGGAGGTGCTGGATGCTGGGGGGAGGTGCTGGATGCTGGGGGGAGGTGCTGGATGCTGGGGGGAGGTGCTGGATGCTGGGGGGAGGTGCTGTTGCTGTCACTGCCCCCCCCACTACCCCTCCTCCTTCCATCCAGGAGGGTGGAGTTGATGAAGGAAAGTCAATTACCTGCTCCTCAGGTGGGCTGAGGCTGCCTCAGATTCACCCCACCCTTGAGCCTCACTTAAGTCTCCCTGCCCTGTGGGGATATGGCCATTAATCTGTTCTTTGTCTTCCTCCTTTATCTCAGGCTTCCCCTTTTGGCTATTCCTAGAGTTTTTTCCTTTTTTCCTAGAACAAGTACGGTATTTTAAGGCCATCTGTATCGTATTATATAAAAAGAATACTTCAATGGAAACTGAACGAGGACCATTTTCATTGTAATATGCGGAGAGCTGTTGACCAACCAATGCCCAGTTTTTTAGAGAGATTTTCTCTTCCTCTAAGAGCCAAGGGGAGGTGCGTTTTAATGTAGCCAGAAGTCTAGCTGCTTGTCCCCAAGTTACAAGTAGCCCTTGATCTTCTATCAGCTTAAGCAGGCTTTCTATAGCACCACTCCTGGGTGGGTCTGGGGTTGGGGGGTTGGGGTGGGGGATGGAGAATCTTTACCTAGGATCTGTCCCATTTCAGCCAAAAAAGGTTGTACTCACTCAGTTCCTGGTCACTGGAGACTTCTTGTGAAAGTAGGGTCCTTGGTTCCCACGCTTGGGCGCCAAATGTTAGAGTTCAAATGTTGGAGTTTGTTCTCAGAGGACAGCCGGTTTAGAGGCTTAGAACCCTTCGGATGTCTCCAAATCCAAAGGTTCTGTCCTTCAGCCTCTGCCTCTGCCTTCTTCTGCCTCCAACAGAGATGGAAGATCTCTCTTATCTCCTTCTGGGGGGCCCAGGCACCAATTTGCCGCGGAGAGAGGGCTTCTGGCGTAGCTCCACTGAAGTCCGTCAAAAGTGTTCTCTGCAGCAGAGTCGTTTCTCTCGAGTCTAGCGCGATCAGCCAGCCAAGAGGAAAAAATGTATTCTGCCATAGATCCTTCATCGCTGGCTTTTTATCTGCTTCTTCTGAGAGAATGGGATTATGGGTTTTCTCCCATAGTGCTTTCTGGCCCAATGATTTTAAGGGAGGTGTGAACTCTCTTGAAGTTAGAAAGTGTACTTTGTGAAGCTAGCATACTTGTGGAGTCCAATGAGTAAAGGTGGGAACACAAGCCTTGTCTTGATTAGTTCTACTTAGTACCTTGTTTCAGGTTCTGGCCAAAACAACTTCTTGTAAGATTAGATCAACTCTAATTACTTAGCAGTTAGTAAGGATTCCAACACTAGGTGATCACTTATAAAGTATGTGATTGATGGTGGGCATTCTTTTCAAGTATGGGCTAGACTGGAAGTCTGTTGCAACCCCCTCCAATTATAAATTCTTTGATTACAATATATATTTTTTCTTCCATGCTCATCATCTCTATGTACTTCAGCTGATTCCTTTGTGTTACAGTCTCCAATTTCTATACCATCATGGTGGCCATTCTTTGGATAAACTCTAAAAACTCTCCCTAAAATGTAACATCCTAGATCAAACATAATATTCCAAATGTGGTACCACCACATATCATGTTGGAACACAGAAATGGTCTCCAAGTGAGCATTTATAGTCATTCATTTGGGAGTGATTTCTAAAACCACCATCTCCTTCACACACATAAGATAGGTATAGGTGTAATATACACCAACATATATGTTGTATGTTCACACACAAATACAGTAAACTTGATTGTTTATGTTAGAATGGAATGGTGTTATGAATCTAAAATGGTGAATATTTTTAAAAATCCTATTTGGATCAGAGTGTGAAAAGCATATTGTGTGTGTGTGTGTGTGTGTGTGTATGTTTTGCAAATTGATCTATCCTCCTGGTGTCATTTCTGTTTACACTAATATTATAAAATAAGTTTGCATTCCCTGAAACACACCAGTTGTTCATAGCAGGAGGTAGCCCAGAAGCATGCTGGGTGGAAGAAGGAAGGCATTTTAAAATTAAAAACTGACTATAGATAATCCATAATCTAGAGCTGTTTGGACAGCCTGGGCTTAAAGCCAGGTGAGCCACCACAACTCCCAGAATCAAAGAAGCATGTGGAGACAGCTTGTTGAATGGTGACTACTAGAACTAGGGTTCCATGGACAATGAGGGAAAGCTTTCTTTTTATCAGCTCTATACCTATCAAAGGAGCAAACAAATCTCTAGGAGAAAAGGCATGTGGGCGGGAAGATTAAAAAAGCACAAGTTTCTCTCCTTAGACAGAGGTCACTGAGCTTGAGGAAGATAAGTCAAAGGAACTGGGACAAAAGAGAGAAGGTTTAAGTATATTCAACTAGATGTACTGGGATGAAATCTAAAATTTTAACATCAAAAACTGTTCAGAGGAAGACGTGAACCAGATATTCTTCATATTTACCATAAAATAAATTCAAGGGAAAGAATAGATATTGAATCAGGGACTGTGTGTGTGTGTGTGTGTGTGTGTGTGTGTGTGTGTGTGTGTGCGCTCACACTTGGGGTTCATATTTGGGTTCTTCTCATCTGAGAAGAGGAAAAGAAAGATTTAGAAACCACAAGGGAGTTATGATATATCATCAGGGACAGTGAAATTGTGGTTCAACTGATAACTTTTTTAGTCTTGAGAATGTATACCCAAACTAAAGGGAACATTTCCTCATGAGGAAATATAAAGGGATCCCACTGTAAAAAAGGGATTCCAGTGAAAGGGGATCCTATATAAACTGGTGACTATAGAGTCCTCCTGCCCCAATATTAAAGTGAAGGAGATACAATTGAAACTGATGAGTTGATTTCTCTGTACAAATTTAAGGATTAGACAAATAGTCTTCTAGTTGGAATTAGATGGGTTTTTCAGCTTAAAAGGAGGGAGATGTTATAAAATGCTTCAAAAAAAGGGACAAGGTGCAGAGTTTAAAGGTAGAAAGAAACAAATCAAATTCATTTTTTTATTTTACAATGAGGGAAAAAAGTCAGGTTTCTGAAAGTGAAAATTCAACATGGGATCATGTCTACTAAGCAAAAGGGCAGGATTCAAAACCATGACCTTTAACCCCAAATGCATTCCCTTTGTGCCATTCCACATTGCCTTTATTGGGAATAATTTTGTATTGGCTCTTAGGGAATGCCTGAATGGTGTGCTTTCTCCTGAATTTTAATAGAGGGCTATTTTCTCACCTTGAAATACAATCAGAGACAGTCCTAGGTTAAATGGCTGAGTCTTTTGATTCAGTGCCCCTTTTCCCCAGTTATCTAATGCATGATGGAAGTTCAGGATTCCTCTCCCTCTCCCATTAACCTTGGTGTGGGGGGAAGAAGTATGCTTAATAATTTTCTTTCCCCAGTGAACATTTTCCTTTCTCTCTCCCATTACATCTAGGCCCTACCTTTGCTTCCCAAGCTGACACTTCTTTAATTGAGAATTAGCTAAATTTTATAAATTAGTCTGTGTTAAATGATTAACAAGTTTCAATGGAATAATGCGTTACTCATTTTAGGTAACGTGCATTTTTATCAGTGGAGAAAATCTTATTGCAAAAGTATCCAGGTATCCTGTGGGGTACCTGGATAATCCAGGTACACGAGCAGAATAATGGGGAAAGTATTTGGGTGAAGTGACTCTTTTACTTAGAGCATCATTTCAGGAGGAACTCTAACTATACTTCTTTTGATCTCCAGACTTATCTCAATATGCTTCTCCTTCTTCCTCTCCCTATCCCACGCTTTCTGTATCCCTCTTTCCAACTATCTTTCTCTCTTCTGCTATCTCTCTCTTTCCTTTTCATCCTCCCATTCCAGGGATGGAATGATATCCTCATCCACAGTATATATTGTCCCTTCCAGGTTCATGCAATTCATACATTTTGAAAGTGTGGCATTTATGCCTTTATCCAAGGTATTGGTAATGTTGTTTAACAAGACCTAACCAAACATAGAGCCTTGAGGTTGTTCACTTGAAACTCACCTCCAGGTTAAAATTAACCAACATTCTTTGTATAATTTTAATCAATATTATTGATCAATGATCAATTAATTCATCAATTCCCAGCCCATTCAACCTTTCAATATTTCTATTATCAACTCCATACCTTTTCCCCTTATCCATATGGATATTGTGATAAACTATATATACACATACATACATACATACACACACATATAATCCAGGTAACACTATATCCATATTCACTATGTCCTTGATTCACTAGCCCAGTAAGCTGATCCAAAAAATCCTTAGTCTATATTATGAGTGCCTATAGGATATACATTTTAGGATTATACATTTTAGAGGTTCTCAATAAGTAGTTTATTATGTTAAATAGATGTTATGTTTAAAGAGATGTGATGTCATACTAAAAAGCGATTTAATACTTTGTAAATGTTCTTTTCTGTATTCCTGGAGGAAAGCTAATGGTTACACCAAATAGAAGCAACATAAGTAAGAAAGACACATTGCTCTTCAATCAACAATCCATCAAAAACATTTACTAAGTCCTCATTGTGAGCTGTGTGCTTGGGGGTGGGATTAGAAATATAACAGCTGAGATTCCCTGCTGTCAAGAAGCTTACAATATATTTGATGGCATTTATAGAATTTTTACATGGATAAATAAAAGATAACAAAAATAATTGCAAAGTGGTTTGATGTAGGGAAAGTTGAAATACAACACAAGGGGCATAAAATAAAACACTTTAAAGTAGTTGGCACTTGGCAAAAAAACATCCAGGAAGTTAGGGGTTCCAAGAGGCAAAGGTAAGACAAAGAATATTCTAAATATGGCACCTATGCAAAGAAATAGAGCTAGAAGGAGGAATGTTGTGTATAAGGAATAGCAATTAAAGTAGTTTATTGGAGCAGAATGTGTTTGTGTGTGTGTATGTGTGTGGGTGCAGTGCTAATGTGTAATCATCCTGGAAAATCAGATGGAACCAGTCTGTGATTGACTTTAAATGTTCATGTGGACTATTTGTGTCCAACCTGTGGCAGAGCATTCTGAAGTCATGCTGGTCTGATCAGCCACAGTCAGACACACTCAACTCTAACATAATGATGTTATTTTGACCCTCTTTGAGAATGAAGGACAACAACCAACCAGTCAACCAGCTTTAAATAAGGAATGAAGCAATAGCAAGAGGAGAGTGCTATATTCAAGCCAGTGCTTTAGGAATAAAAATTTGATAATCATATGAAAGATGGATTGGAGAGGAGGGTGACTGGAAGACTTATTCAGGTGAATGGGAGATAAGGACCTGGACTACCATAGGTGTAGTGTGAGTGGAGAGAAGGAGACAGATGTGAAGAGGTGATGTTGGGAGATTTATTGCAAAGAGAGTCATGAATTTAAAACTAGATGGATCCTTAAAGATCACCTATTAAAAGTTTTTTTTTTCTTTTACAAATAAGGAAATTAAATAATTTGCCACGGGTCAATGAGTGGCAAGGCTGAGATTTGGACCAGGGCCCTTTGACCCCTAAATACAATCTCTGTTCCATTGTACTATGCTGTGTTCATAATTTGCAGTCCCTTTCCTTCAGTCCCCACAGCCCCATGGCAGAAGTGGGGAAACAGGGGCAAAATCAGGTTCGTGTAAGTGTCAGGAGGCTGGATAAATTCTTTAAAGCAGAGGAATATCTCTTGTGGAGGAAATATCAATGGCCTCTTCCTGTGTACATTACAATATAATTCAAGGAATGCATTAGGATGTCTTAGACATTTGTATTTAGGAAGCTGAATAAAAGAGTTCTGGGAGATAGGAATTTTAATTTTTAAAGAGCATTTGCTTCATTTTCAGGTAAATTGAGTCAATAATGAAATGTGAAGTTACTTTCATAAGGTAAAGCCGCAATCTAGGACAGACACAAAGGAAAGATTCAGGACTCCAGGCTTTCATGTCTGCATTACTTGTAGTAGTAGTGATTGTAATAATATTAATAATAGTTGTACTACTAATAATATTAGTAATAATATTTTTACTAATAGCGTTACTTAGTAGAATTACTACAGTTTACTAGTTTTAGTGACATCCAGCTCTAATGATTCCATTTAGGATATTCTTGGCAATGATACTGGAATGATTTGCCATTTTCTTTTCCAGCTCATTTCACAGCTGAAGAAAATGAGGCAAAGGGGATTAAATGATTTGCTCAGGGTCACACAGCTAATAAATGTCTGAGGCAGGATTTCAACTCGGGTCTTCCTGATTATAGATCTGGTATTCTATCTACTTTGCCAACTAGCTACACACAACTTGCTACTATTACTATTATTATTATAATTAGTAGTAGTAGTAGTACTATTGATAGTATAAAATAGTAGTACTATTATTCCTAATAGCATTAATATCTCGTGTTTTGATAACACTTCAGGATTTGAAAAGATCTTTTTTTCACAACTATTCTTTGAGGTTTGTTGCTCAGGTATTAGTCCTATTTTAGATATATAAACTGCAACTAATAGGTAATGGAATTGGGACTGAAATCAGGTTCCCTAACCCTGAATGCAGAGAAATACTATAAATACTATAGAATATAGTATATATCACAAAGCCCCAGGACTTAGAAAAATTAAAAATAAGCATTTGTCTATCTGCCAGCTTATAATCTTCCTCTCCCCACAACAAGAAAGGAAAGGTAGTATCTACCATTTTTTCAACTATTGGGCTATCTAGTTTAAACACCTAGAAGTTTGTATTTTGATCCTGTTTTATTATCTCAACTATCTGAAACAAGCAGGAATGGTAGAGTCCTGGAAATAACAATCAAATTCATTCTCTTCCTCAAAAGACATTGATTTGCACTATAATATATATATCTGGATACTTACACATGTGGGAAAAGGACTAGGCTTACATCTACTCAGCTTCAGAAGGCATAGATAGGATGAATGGTAAGAAGTTTCAAAAAAGGCAGTTTTCATTTACCATCATTTTCAGTTATTTTCTTATCACCATTCATCCCTAGATCAACTCCACACTTTAGTTATTACTCCAGAATTATAACCCTGAAATAATTATCTGCCTTATCTACCTGCTAGTTAAACCAGTTGGAAGAAGTCACATATCCATTCAAATTGGGTCTGTTAAAAACAAGAACATGTTATTTCAGTTGGGTCCTCACTTCTGCACAGCAATCTTTTTATATTTCTGTGATTAACTACCATATACTCTATATTGACTTTCCCCAAATTTTTTCTCTCTGAGCCTCCTACACTCCCCTCTTCCCCTTTCATACCTGTCAGCAAAAAATTCCAGTACCTAATTTACCGAGAAAATTGATACAATCCATCTTAAGTTCACTTTACTTCCCTATACCATACATCAAAACACTTCTATATAATTCACTCTTGTCACTTTCAGGAACTTACACATTTCATGTCCACTTCTTTCTTTTTATTTTCTGCATTTTTCTCTTAGTATCTTCTTCAATTTCCCTTAAATCAACTATCATACATATACAATTGACTCACAAATCTTTATATCCAGTAGTTTTTTCTTTCCTGAGCTCCATTCTTTCATTATTCACTGTTTTCTAGAAGTTCCAACTAAATATTTCAGTGTGTCAAACCAAACATAAACAAAATATAATTCATTTTCTTCTTCTCTAAATATATCCTGCTTTTAAATTTATTTTTTTTTTGTTTTAAGGGCAAAGCCATCATTCTGATAATGAAGTTTTACAAAGTTGAGGTCATCATTAATGTTTTCTTCTCTTTCAAGTCCCATTTCCATACATGTCAAGTCAGTTGTCAAGTCTTATGAATTTTATTTCTCAAATCCATCCCTTTTGCTCCATTCTCAGAACCACCATCATAGATAATCTCTTGAGGAGACTTGCAATAGTCTAAGTGGAGTCTCTTCTTCCAGTCTTTCTCTCTTTAGTATGTCCTTTCTACAGTTATCAAAATTATCTTCCTAAAACACAAGATTAATCGTGTCACGGTCTTTCTCCAGAAACTCCAGTGGCTTCCTATTATTTCCAGGATAAAAGGCAAATTCCTTTTTATAATGTTTTACAATCTGGCTTCAGTCTAAATTTTTAAACTTCAAATTATTCTGTGATACATTCTAAGTTTCACACAAATTGGTCTAATTGCTGTTTTCTTAATTTTCCTTTCCTTGTCTGTCCCTTTGCATCAACCTGAAAAACTCTCCCTTCCCACCTCTACATCCTCGAATACTTGGGTGATTCTTTCAGTGGGAAGTTCTCCTGACTTCCATAGTTGTTGCTATTATAACTATCTCAAATTATCTTGTATTTTACTTATATGTTCATTCATTATATTGCTCTGTAGAATAAAATATTTGAGAGCAAGGACAGATTTTCATTTGGTCTTTTCATTCTAGGAATTTTGCTAAATACCTTGTACAGTGTAATTGCTTAATTGGAACTTGCTGAACTCAATTGGCTGGATGAAAGGAAAAACTTCCTAACAAACAGAGCTGTCCAAAAGTGTAGGTCTGTCTCAAAGATAGTATCTTCTCTTCATTGGACATCTGTGATAAATAGACTGGATGACCACTTGTTGGTGGATATTGCAGGGTGAATTCTTGGCCAGGTACAGGTTGGAACTAACTGATGGTCTTTGAGATTCTTTGATTTCAGAAGCTAAATTTTCCCCACACCTGAGATTAAGGCAGTCATTTGGAAGCAACATGATTGCTTCCTGGCTCTTCTGCTGTCTAAATGACCTATTGGATTGTTGCCTAGGAGAGTTTATGCATTTTTCAAAGTAGTTCCCCTTGTTGCCAAGAACTGCTTATGGGTGGGGAAAATCAAATTCATTAGTATTTATGGCCCATTTAAGAAGGAGTTGGGGGTGGTGGTAGATATAGCATGATGCACATACTACCTATCAATTGTTGTGTGTGGGAAGATGAAAATGATAGACACTAATTAAATATTTACAATGTACTGAACACTGTAACAGCCATTCATCGGGATGCTGTTATTGATGATGATGAAGACACGATCCCTGAACTCAATGATGAGCCTTGGACTTTTCTGAGGAGGAAAGCAGGTGATTTCTGTTGAGACTTTTAGCACTTCCTTTTAAAGATATTTGTCAGATGTGCCAAAAGAACAGCTTCTTATACTGTGTGCCATCATCATTGCCTTATGCACCTGGATATATTTGTAGTGAGAGTTAAGCAAATCTTTAAAAGAAGAAAAAAAATAAAAATAATTCCATAGAACTGAATAGGTTGAAAGTCTTGGAAAGGCATTTCAACTGAGTCCTGGACAAAAGTTCAGAAAACCCCATGGTTCTAGCCCATGCATATCAATCAAACAACATGAGGTTAGTGAATACCCATGCTAGGCCCACATCTGTGGGTCCCATGCACATTCTTTGGGCTTTCAGTTAGATTTTTCATTTCCTAAAAGGACAAGAAGGGTCCCTTTGGGGAATGCTCCAAGTTACCACCATGGGATATAGAGCAGTAACAGAAGAGCATCCTGAAAAGCCATGAGATATCATCGCCTGGCAGAGCCAGCCAGCCCCTCTCCTGCCGCTAAATTCAATGGACTTCCAAATGCAAAAAGACAGTTGGTGCCTTAGGACAAATTTAGCTGTGGCTGGGCTAGATCATGGATGGTTACGAGCATGAAAATTCATTCATATGAGTTTGGAATATAATACCTGACACAAGATATATCGTGGCTGCCATGCTCCAATCCCAGATAAGGACACAGCAGTAACAGATGGAGGAACAAGGCACTTATCTTGTTAGTTGATGGATTTATCTTTTTTTTCCCTTCCCTACATATTCCATAGTGTTTAGTGAAGGGTTGTTTTTTTCCGTGCAGCATATGGAGAGTGAATTGATTTCTTTTCCCCTCCTTAATTCAATAAGAACCAGCACACAGGATAAATAGCTTGTTGTGATAGAAAAATTTCCAAACAATTGAGAAAATGTCAAACTGTCTTTTCTTTTTCTTCTTCTTTTTAATGGCTGGGCTTTGAATTCTAGGATATATTGTTTTACTTGTAGCTGGTCTAGGAGTAAAACTTATATCAAGAAGGCCAAGGTTATTGGTTATTATATGAATGCAGGAAGGGAATCATCCACTGGGCATGATGTTGGAACATATGACCTTCTAGGTCATGTGAAATTTTGAGATTCTATAAATAAGAATTCCATTGATATAGAATTCCAAGGCTATACAAGCCAAAATTCAATGCCATTTTACCTTTTTGTCCATGAAACCTAACACAGCCCCTTGGCCATGGAAGGCCCTTAAGAAATGCCCATTGAATTGAATGGAATGAGTCCTTTTCAAATAGGCAGAATAGTATAGTGGGAAAGAATATTGAACATGGATTTAGGAAATCTGAGTGAAAATCCTGGTTTTGCTGTCTGTGAGGACCATAAGCAAGTCATTTTGCTTCATCTTCTCTGTAAAATGTGGGTATTCTCTTAGATGGTATAGTGGAAAGGATACTGTATTTGGAGTCAGAGGGCTTGAGTTCAGTTTAGGCCCTAATCAATGCATTTCAGCTTTCTCATCTGTAAGAGGAGCAGAGTCATCTCCATCAATGGAGTCACATAAATAGAAATGGTGTCATTAAAACACATGGAAGGAATTCTCTAGATAACATAGAAAACTATGTTAGCATTAGCTATGGTTTATTATATTTTTATTTATTTTGTTAAACATTTCCCCATATTTTGCAGCCCACAGGCCACAGGTTTATATTTCTGATTGAGATCATAGGAATAGCTCAAAATCTGGAAGATAACTCAACGGCTATCTAATTAGCACCTTCAATTTTGTGGTTGAGTCTTTTCAGTTGTTTCTAACTCTTCGTGACACCATTTGGGGTTTTCTTGGCAAAGATGCTGGAGTGGTCGTCCATTTCCTTCTCCAGCTCATTTTATAGATGAGGAAACTGAGGCAAATAGGGTTAAATGACTTGTCCAGGGTCACTCAGCAAATAAATGTCGGAGGCTAGATTTGCTCAGAAAAATAAGTTTTCTTGATTTCAAGCCCAGCATTTTAGCTGCTCCAATTGAGCTATCCTCATTTAATAGATAAGTTAACTGAGGAGCAGGTAGGGCCGAGTATCTTGCTGAAGATCACACAGGTGATAAACACCAGAAACAGTGCTGAAACCTGATTCTTCTAATTCCATATCTAATGTTCTTTCCCATGTCTGAATTTCAAGTTCTTTTAGTTTTGTCAAATCTATGATCCTGAGCTTTTCAAGACCCCTTTTATTTCTAAATCCTATGACCTAAACAGCATCTTGAAAGTATCCTGATATTCCTTTGATCCTCAGCAAAGTTGACGGAGTGCAGTGGCATGGCAATTCCTCCATCCACTCTAGCTGCATCTACAATAGCTTTTGCCTGACACTGAAATTTTCTTTAATCCTCAAAAAAGGGCCGCTAAATTAAAAACAAAAACAAAAACAAAAACAAAAACAAAAACAAAAACAAAACAACTGTACTTTAGCTTTATCCAAATTACCATCAGAGTACTATAATCAGATTATTAACTATGAGATTAATGCTTAATTAATAATATAACAGATGAATAATTAAGGTTTCTAGTTCTTGCTCACTGCTAATTTCTTCTTTCTATCCATTGACAGAAACAAATCTGTTTTACTGACAAGATAAGACTCTTCCAACTTTATATATAATACGTCTTGCTATAGAAGTAGGCTTTGGTCTAATAGATGACATTTTCTTTATTGTGTCCTGGGCTGATGGGGGTTGGGTAGAGAAAACAGATATAGAAACTGAAAATTCTCAGAGTAGCTTGGGATCTTGGGGATGGCCCCAGTTTGCTTGATAGACATCTTACTTTGCTGAGAACTTACTCCCAGCTAGCCTCTGTTCTCTGCCCCTATCACTGTTAAACTATTAGGGCTTGTTTTTAATACAGCAGGACCACTCTTGCTGACCTTCTTCTTGCATAAGAATACATAAAAAGGTCACCACTTTCCAGCACCCTTCTCTAGTGAGAGAGAAGCCCCATACCTAGCCTACAAGTGGCTTGAATGAAACCTTTGAATGATGATGATGGCAGGAGCTGCTGTCTCTGGCCCACTGGGGAATGGCTATAAAAGCAGGCAGACACAGCTGATAAACAGCAAAAGCCAAATATAATCAAGACCATGGGGATTTCTCCCCATCTCCACAACATTTTGCACTGTGCAGCTGCAAATCAGGCTAATGTGAATTACCATACCGTATCTCACTGCGGCACAGGGTGGGAGACTGAGGGCCTTGGGGGACAGCTCAATAGGTGGAGGAGATATGGACATAGAAGCAGCAACAGGTTCTGGCAGCCTGTGGGGAGACAGGCTATTAGGATGAGGAAGAGGCGCACGGGGCAGCAGGCTGCAGGATGCTGCTGGGAGAGAGTGTTTGGGGATGCACATTATCCCAGCGAGCGGCGGAGGCATCCAACAGGTGCTCGTAGCTGTAGGGAGACAGTCTAGTGCAGAGAGAACTGGGGGGAGGGAGACGGGGTGTGTGGAGAGGCAGGAGAAGCTGAAAGTCTGCAGCCAATACCAGATGGGGTGAGCCCTGGGGAGCAGCGGCCCGGCCCTTGGGAGGCTGGGATGAGACCCGAGACCGGCGGCCTGTTTAGCTAATCCCACGTAGTCACATTGCGTTGGATGTGACTTCCAGAATGAACTTGTGTTTTACCCCGTCTGTCCACTGGCATTCCCCGGTCTCCCATGCTTTCCTCCATGTTTTCTGACCATCTCTGACGGAGAGATAAACAGCCTTCTAATAGAAAAGGCAGCGGATCGAGCACCAGGAAATTGGAAGCTTATTCCTAGTGCCACAACTAATTATCTGTGAGGCCTTGGGCAACTATTTTAATCCCATGAGCCTCAGTTTTCTTATGTGTAAAATGGGAATACTTTGTTATTTTTGGTTGTTTCTATTGTATTTATCTCCTCATGACCTCACAGGGTTTTCTTGGCAAAGATACTAGAAAGACTTGCCATTTCCTACTCTAGATCATTTTTCAGATGAAGAAACTGAGGAAAACAGGGTTCAATGACATGTTCAGGATAAGAGTTAATGTCAGGTTGGATTTGAACTCATAAAGATGAGCCTTCTGATTCCGGTCTCAATGCTCTATCCATTGAACAAAGTGATTATCCTAGGAGTAATTTAATTCTAGTTTTAGCTACCTCAGAGAATTGTGATTAGGATAAATGAGAAAAAAATAACGTGAATATATCTTAACAATTTTTTTAAAAAGTTGTATAAATACAAGATAGTTTAATTTTAGTATTGTGGCTCTATTGGTCAAGCACATTTCAGTCCTCTATTGTTGGGCAAGAAATCACTTGGCAATATGGCAGATTTCTAGAAATTCCATATTTTGAGTCATTCACTAATATAATAGATTTCAAGCTCTAAAAGCTGTCAACTAGTATCCATGAAACCAATCAAAGATGCAGAGATAACTGGCTTTATATTTCATGAGTCCACTATTTGCTTCCCCTTTCTGAGACACAAAGTTGTTTATCTAGTTTGTCTTGTTCTCTGCATTTTATTATGAATTTCTTATCATCATCGTGATAAATATTATTCTAAAGAGTAATGAAGATCCAAACTTTCCAGTCTTTAGCTAATCATGAAAACCCTTTTTCAATATAATTTTCCAAATGACCTCCAGTCACAAATTCAACAAGAGGCCCCTTTTCTTTCTGCTAGGGAGTTGGAGGGTTTCCCTCCCAAACTTACTCCTGGAGAGACAACATGCTAAAATAAGCAAATTGAATGCTAGATATAGAGTCATAAACATATGAATTCAAATCCTGCCTCTGATACTTGGTTGTATGGCCATGGTCTCTTAGCCTCTTTGAACCTTGTTTTTCTTCTTTATAAAGATATTTAACATCTGTATAATTCCTATATGACCTACTACTTTGGTGTCAGTCAGTCAACAAAGCAATAAGCATTGAGTATGGCCTTAATATGTTCTAGAACATATTAAGCTTGGAACTATAAATAAAAATCAAAATACGAGTCTGCCCTCAAGGCTCAGTGGATAAAGCACTGGATCTAGAACCAAGAAGAATTGAGTTCATATCCAACATCAGACACTTGCAAGCTGTGTGACCCTGAAAAAATGACTTCTCTGTATGTCTTAGTTTCCTCATGAGAAAAATGGGAATGTTCATAGAACCTATTTCTCAGGGTTTTGGGGATCAAATAAGTTAATGATTGCTAAGGCAATGCCTGGCACATGGTAACAGCCATATAAATGTTAGCTATCATTATTGTTAGAAGATGAAATAATGTTTGTAAAGCAGTCTGTAATATTTAAAAAAAAAACAGATATAAATGTGTTGTTTGGGGAGGGGGGTGTTTGTGTATGTAGGTTTACACCTAATCTGTGACTTCATATCTAAAGGGAACCCCCAGGGAGGAAATTCCCTCTATTGATCCAGCTCAGCCTTGATATTCTGCAATAGAAAGGGAGTTGCTTAGGGACATATGGCTATGATATGTCAAAACTAGGACGGGCAACCAACTTCACAAGGCTATAAATTTTCAAGAATCAGTGGATAGAGCAATGGACCTGGAAGCTGGAAGACATCTTCTTGAGTTCTAATAAGGCCTCGGAAACTTAATGGTCTTGGTGACCCTTAACCCTATTTGCCTCAGTTTCCTCATCTATAAAAGGAGTTGGAGAAGGAAAAGGAAAACCAGTATTTCTGCCAAGACAGCACCAAATGAGGTCATGGAGAGTCAGAAAACAATAACAAGTTTATGAGGCTATTAATGTTAGTGACCCTTCATGGCAGATACCAATTATTTTTTGGTTTGCAAAGGCACATAGCCCAGGATTTTTCTCACAGATTTCTCAGAGTCTAAGAAATCACTGTCTCTTTTGGGGAGCACTTAGTCTAAATCTGCACAAAGCAGCCAGACTGCTTCCTGAGTTAGGCTAGAAGGCCGGAGAGTCTCTAGCTGGGAGCCATAGCCATAAGGAGGAGTCCTGAGCTTGTTCAAGGTCTTTCTCAGGCTCCTTTTCCCATCTAGCCTGCCTTCCACTCATCTGCCTCCCTCTCCACCTCCATAGGTCAAAGAGGTAAAGACCAACTTGGGAGAAGATAATAGAGTGACAGCACCTCATAAAAGGGAAATATAAGGACCAGGGGAAAGCTCTGCCTACTGGATTAGGTGCTTCTATTGCAACAGTGAGGAGTAATGTTGACCCTCTGAACTCAATTTGTTCTACTGGCTTTAAACTTAAGAAAATACTCTAGGTCTCCCTCTGCATTCGTTGCTCTGAGAAAGCTCAGTGGCTGTATCTCTGTGTTCTCTGTTACCTGCTTACTAATAAAGCCATTGATGGGGGAGACCCTGTACTCGCAGGTGGGGCCTCCTGACAAGGGGAGAATGGATATCGGGGTCTCTGGCCCTGGGCCCCAGTCTCTACTGATTTCATTTCAGATTAGGGGCTGCTGAAATGTAGCAATCGATAACTCAGCTCTTTGGTTTACTTGTTTTTGCACGATCCCTGAGGAGATTAGATCTGATTTCAGAGACCTTTAGTAAATTTAATTGTTTTTTTTTAATCCACAACTGCTCTACAACAACCCCTTAGAAAGTGAAATCAGATGAACTCTCCCCATGCAAACTAGGTGGGCTACTTTTGTCCTGCAAAACTAATCTGCAAAATCTTGAAAAACTATGGGATCACATTATTAAATAGTCATTCAGAAAAATCCTTTATATCATTGTAGGTTCTTTGTCATCAAGCTATCAATCACAACATGGAAGAAAACTCACCATTTTAGGAGCAGATCATCATATTTCAAAAGAAAAAAAAACACAATATCTGCCCTCCCTACTATAGAGGTTTGGTACGAGGAGCCATGAGATAATATAATTAAGATAGAAGCACAAAGAATGCCAATCTGAATCATGAAGATGAGAATTTGATTTGCACTTAAGTCCTTAGCTCTATGATCCTGAGCAAGTCACTTAACTCTGCTAGATTCAAATTCTGCATTTTAAGATAGAGAATAATAACATCTCTCTTAGAGGAAGTTGGGCAGTTAGGCAGCTCAGTAAATTGATCTCAGACATTTCCTTAGAGTATGATTCTAGGAAAATCATTTAAACTTTCTTACTCTCAGTTTCCTCATTTGTATCTCACCTCACAAAATTGTTGTGAGGATCAAATGAGATAAAATATTTAAAATACTTTGCAAAACTTAACACACTGTGTAAATTCCAGCTAGTGTGATTACAGTGGTGCTGTTTGTAAAGTTTTGTCGATCCTTAAAGCGCAGTACAAATGTCAGTTGTTGCTATGATATCGATGGTGGGGGTGTTAGTGGTAGAGATGGTGAACCTGGGAGAGAGAGAGAAGACAAAGACCAGTGTATTTGGCATCAAAGAACTGAGGTGAATTCTGCTACCTGGAAGATCCAGTCATGATAACTCCCTACTCAATATACTTCAGCAGCTTTCTCTTGGCTCCAGGAACAAAAATAACATTCATTCTCCTACTTTTCCAGTCTTCTTACACTATATTACCTAAAAAGTGCTCTTAGGTCCAGTATACATGATTTGTATCTATTTGTTTGTGTGTTGTTTCCCCCATTAGATTGTAAGTTCCTTGAGGGCAGGAATTATTTTCTCTCTCTCTCTCTCTCTCTCTCTCCTCTTTCTCTCTCTCTCTCTCTCTCTCTCTCTCTCTCTCCTCTTTCTCTCTCTCTCTCTTTCTCTCTCTCTCTTTTATCTCTTTCTCTTTCTCTATCTCTGTCTCTCTGTCTGTGTCTCTGTCTGTCTCTCTCTCTCTCTACACACACACACACACACACACACACACACACACACACACACACACATACACCCTGCAACACTTAGCACAGTGCCTAGGCATTTAGTAAGTGATTGATACATGTTTATTGATTGATTGGTTAATTGTGGTAAATAATTCACCCTACCAACTTTCATTTCTGCATTTTAAAAATGAGGGGAATAGTATTTGAAAACCCACTTCAGACAGGTTTTGTGAAAAAAAGTATTTTGTGCTGCATATGGAGAAATACACAAAGAACCCTGCTCTCTAAAACCATGGCAGACATAACAGATATAATCAAAAGAGTTCTTTATAGAACCTACAAAGAATACACCAACTCCATCTCACTGTAGACAGCAAAGCTTTGACAACCTCCTACCCATGAAATTTGCCATCTCTTTATCCCAAGCTCACAGAGATTTCCACCGTTCAGGACTCATTGGTAAATATTTGAGTATCTTTGATTTATAAAAGGGGATGTTCACTCTTGATTCACCTGGTCTGTCTGTCAAATGGGTATAAATGGTCCATGCTGCCTTATAGGTTTATGATACTTCTGATTGGCACAAGTCTCAGAGAAGAAGAAATGGCCAAGCTCAACCTCAATCCTGGATGGAGAGTTGGTGTAGCATCACTCTCCTGACAGCCTCCACAGCTGACTATATGCAAATAACTTAGCAGGACACCAGGAGCCAATTGCCTTCCCATCTGCTATTTTCTCTCTCTTTTTTCTTTCTTCCTTTAAAAAAAATGAGTAGAGATTCTTTCCTCTTTGCATTAGTCCCTGACGTAATGGGGCAAAGCATTTTTCATTTATCATCATAATGCCAGTCAAACGAACCCCCTAATAATGTAAATGCAGGAAGAAAGTCATTAGAGTTTATTTGTGCAGCAGCAGCTTTGAGCTGATTCTACTCTACTCTAAGTGTGAAATTCAAGAAGGCATCGGGCAGGGCTGATTTTCCAAGCAGCCTGCCAACTGAAGACCATCCATCCAGAGGCCCCGTGGAAATGCTAGGGACATGGAGAGTCCCTACTTAGACAAGACATGCAAAGGAGATGCCAAGATTAGTTACTATTTCTTTGTGTGCAATTCAAACTTCTCTCTCTTCTTAGATTCACAGAGATCCTATCAGAATACTGACAAGATCTATAAAAATTCATCCATTTTTAAAATTAAAAGAACCCCGGTTTCTAGTAGCCAGTGGTCAGCTATTCTCACTTATCATTAGTAGTCAGCCAGCATGCATTGTTGAGCCTCATATAGTTTTCTTGATCAAAATTCTAGCTGATCACCAGGAAACTATGACAATTAGTCTTAGTAAAATCATTTGAGAAGAGAAAGCATGCATTTGTTGGAGTCTCAATCAACTATTTCCCTCATTCTTTGTAGTCCTGAAAATCTGATTCTTCAGCCCGAAATCTTCAGACGTTAGTTTGTCTTATGATTCTGATTCTTGAAGATTCTTATTTTGAAACTACTGGCCTTCCCTTCAATATTGATTCCTGAATGACTCTAATCTTCTAGGATTGATACTCATGAATATCCTGTAACTACCACCATTTATTTTTTCCTTTCCCTCACTTAGCACTCAATAGTACTGTTGTTTTCTCATCTCTTATAGTTGTTGATCTGGTAACATTTATTTTTTTATTTCATGCCAGCACTACTTTCTGGCCTAAATAAACCTGACTCTACGGGAACACCTCCTCTACTTCTAGTGGTCAGTGTTAATCTATAACAATATAATTCTATCACCAATACCAGTGAAATCACCACCTCATTCTGAAATAGCACTCCAGAAGACAAAATCAGAAAGAACAGCTGGACTCAACTTAGTACACAACATGGAAATTCATGCTGGAGAGGATATAATCTTGGAAGCTTATGGTGTTTTTAAAGGCTATTTGAAGTAGATAAAGCAACAAAAAGATGGGGAAAAAGTCAGTTAAAATTACTATTCCAAAAAGCAACTGAGAGGACAGCTATAAAAATTAGCCTATATGTTCAACCAATTTTTTCTTATAAAGTTGATCTTTTTCAACCCAAGTTTAAGACATTACATTTATGTCTAATAAATTTCATCTTATTAGATTCAATCCAATATTCTAGCCTGTCAAGATCTTTTTTGAATTCTGACTTTGTTATTCAGTGTGTTAGCTATCCCTTCCAGCTTTGTGCCATCTGCAAATTTGATAAGCATGCCATTTATGCCTTTATCCAAGTCACTGATAAAAATGTCAAATAGTACAGGGCTATGCAGAAATCCCTGAGCATTCCTTTTCTATCCCCTTTCCAAGATGACATTGAGATATTAATGATAACTCTTCAGGCCCAACCATTCAACTATTTCCAAATACACCTAACTGAATTATTTTCTAGCCCACAACTCACTTTTTCACTAACTGGTCAAATGATTTACTTAAATCTATCTAAACTATTATCTATAGCAGCTTGTCTTCTCAGCCATAGTTCAGGAAGCCAATTACAAGTATGGACAACATCTTGATGAAGTTTCTTTATTCTCACCATTTCTTTTTAAGAGATTCAGTAGTAATTTATTTAATAATACATCCTTTTATTATATCCTTACATATATATATATGCATATGTTATATATATATGTATATTTGTTCCATCCTTTCTATGAAAAGAAATCATTCTCCTTAGTAGAGAAAGATGCAATATTAAGTGTTGAACAGCTCTTTGTTCTCATAGTGTGTTATCTTCATTTAATTTACTTAAAGCAGTAGTTGTATGCCTTCCATTTTTCCTCCAATACATTATAAGTTAAAAAAATTCTTATACCCCTTTGACTTAATACATTACTACATTTCTTTTTTCTAGGGCATGTATGACAGAAAGACAATGAGTTAGATCCAAAATTGAATAAAAGGAAATGAGCGGGTTATTTTGCATTTGGGATAGGCCATGTTTTCCCCTAATCCAGAAGCCCATTTTTCTCATTGATATTATATGTTTGTGAATCTTGGAATACCATATTATCACAGTAACAAAGTTACAGATAACCCAAAGGTCAATAGAGAGATGCATAGTGGGTACAAGTTGTATTTTCTTCCCAACAATAATCAGTGTATAAAATATAGTGTAACGGTACATAACTTGATACATATGAGACTGAAAATGGAGATAGACTACTCCTGTAACAAGACCTAATGTTAAGAGACAATCTTCTAATAATTATGAAATGTAAAAAAGGAAAGGGGAAGAAAAAAAGTATTTTGGAGAGGATTTCTATGAATTACCAATATGAATTCTATGAATACAAAGAATATATGGACAAGAATTAGGCAGAATGAAAAAGCATATATGATCATGAATTGAGTCAGATATTATAAAGATACATTTTAATGCAAATAAAAGCAAGATTATTATAGAAGAGTTTAAAAGTCACTGTTAAATATAGAAAAAAGTCAGAAGTATGAGTAGAAATAGCAATTCACCTAAAAAAGTTTGTGGGATTTTTGGAAGGAAGGAAAGAAAAAAGGAAAGGAAGGATGAGGGAGGGAAGATGGGAGAGAGAGAAGGGAAAGAAGGAAAAGGAGAGAAGAGAAAGAAGAAGCAAACATTTGTTAATTGTCTACTATATGGGTAGCATTATAAGTGCCTGTTACAAAGCATTCATTTGATCTTACTTGATCCTCACAACAACTCTGGGAGGTAGGTGCTAATATTAGTCCCATTTTACAGTTGAGGAAACTGAGGCAGACACAGCATACATTGCTTACCTAAAGTCATATATAGATATTAAATGTCTGAAGACTTAGGTCTTCCTGACTCCAGGTCCGTGCTTTATCCACTGTACTACCATGCTACCTCAAAATGATCTCAAATTCAGTATGAATCAAATGCTACAATAAAGACTGGATGAATACCTGATAGATAGGTGTGTTGGGGTAGAATTCCTGCTCAGGTTCACTTAGGTGTCCTCTGATAGCTTTTCTGAGATTCGGTGATTATTGATTACAAACTACATAGGGATGGGGAAAGGCAGGGTTATCCACAATCTGCATGGGATTGTAGGGAGATGGCAGATTACAGTTATTCAAGAATGAAAGTTTAATTATTAGTATCATTTTCTTGACATTAAGATCCTAAGAAATCTTAGAATTCTAAGAATAAGTTCCTGAGTGAGGAAGGCAGGTCTCTTGTCTGATTCCCTCTCATTTGGAAGCAGGATGTGTATTCCTGCTCCTTACAAGACACTATGACCCGCCTATAGGGAGGAAAATATTATAGTAACCATAATGGTGATATGTGGGAAATAGGGAATGGGGCGAATACCTTAGAAAGGAAAGATATTGTAAGTATTAGACTTTGAGTTTAAAAACTGGTTGTCCATTTTTGGTAAAACAGATTCATAGCTGAATAGATTTAGAGTTGGAAAGCTCCTGTGAGATCATTTACTCCACCCCTCTATCATTTTAAAGATGTGGCAGCTGAGGCACCTGGAGGTGATGTGATTGGCCCAATGTCAAACAGGCAGTAAATATGAGAGCTGGAATTTAATACTAGGTCTCCTATGTCCTCATCCAGGTGACTTCTGCTTACCACTCAAGATGAAATGTATCATGTCAATAAATGGAATTAAATCATAAGCAAAAAGATTTAGGCTAAATAATCAGAAATGGCTTCTCTGCCAGGGCAATTAGAATACAGGGAACATATCCTCTTGGGAAAATGTGAGATTTTCTGATGAGAGCAGCTATCTAAAAGAACTTGAATCTTAGCTTAAAAAGACCAAAGTCTCCCATAGCATCCAGGGTCATCCCCAGTGGTCCTGATCTATATCTGGCCAGTGGATGCAGATTGTTCTGAAAGAGCAAGTGAGGCAGGTGACCTTGCAAGCCCTCTCTCACATAAATCTAATTCACTTTCATGTCATGACGTCACTTCTCTAATGTCATTGATCTTCTTCAAAAATGAAGGACAAAAGGACAGCGAGGTGGTGCAGTGGATAGAGAGCATCAGCCCAGAAGTCAGGAGGACCTGAGTTCAAATCTGACCTCAGACACCTAACACTTCCTAGCTGTGTGACCCTGGGCAAGTCACTTAACCCCAATTGCCTCAGCAAAGGGAAAAAAATAAAAAAAAGAATGAAAGACAAATGACAAAGCCTAAATACTCTAGGTTCTCTATTTCCTAGAAGTGATTTCATGGACTAGTTTATCTTTTCAAGAAAGATTTGGTAGAAAAGACATGAACAAAGTGCTCTTCCAAACAGTTCGGTTCCTATTCTATACATATCTTCATTTTAAATGTAAGATGTCTCTACAGAGACAGGATTTGAACTGAGACCCTTAGTCTCCAAAGCTCACCTTTCTTTCCATGGTGATCTTTGGAGACCATTATCAGCTCTGGAACTCTGGGATCCTCAGAATTGTGAAAGAAATGAATGACAGCTGATACTGTAGTTCTCTTTGATTTACTGGTATGTTCAGAAATAGTCAGCAATCAATGCTCTTCTTTCTAAAAATCTCAGGCTAACAACTCCTTTCTTTCATGTTCCTCCTTTCCAACAAACTTCAGGCACATATGGGGTGCCCACTGCTCCCCTGCCCCAAACACATTCTCAAGATTGGGTCATTAACATACTAAAAACTAAAAACCTTCAGGCAGGGTTATTTCTTTCTGAAAGGAAGACTTTATCATGAAGATAAATATTCACCAGTAGAATCTCTCCACCCTTCATCAAAAAGTAATTAAGTCTATTTAAGAATGGACTCCAGAATGGATGTTCCTACTTTACTGCAAGATTTTTTTTTTTTTAGCTTTTCCTTAACATTTTCAGCCTAGCAAAGTTGTTTTGATCACTTTTTCTCACTAATAAATAAATTAGTTCTATTTCCACTTTCAGGAGTAAGGCAAAGAAAAGTTAAGGAACTTACTAAGGTCACATAGAAAGTTAGTGGAAGAATTATGATTATCAGTTATGACTTTCAGATACTACTGACAGAGGTTCTTAACCTGGGAGTCTGTGAACTTTATAAAAAAATGCTTTGATAACCATATTTCAATATAATTGGTTTCCTTAGAAGGCATACATATTTTATTTTACGTACTTAAAAACATTATTCTGAGAAGTGTCTAAAGGGTCCATGACACACAAAAAGGTTAAGAACCTCTACTAGATTCGAAAATATAATATTGTTTTCCAAATCCTGGGAGGTGGGGCAGGGTAGAGAGCTTCTAATGACCCTTTTTTTTTTTTTAATATAATGTTGTCATGTAATCATCTTCTTGGAATAAGTGATGTCCTAAAGATGAAGAACTGGATGGTAATTGTGACCCCCCAAAAAAATTCATGAAGGATCACACTGTCAGAAGCCTACATTGATTCCAATGGGGAGATATGTTACCCAAGGAGGAAAAGGAGATGGTTAAATTGGCAATTCTGCTAGTTATTTTTGGCAATTGCATTCAAGACAGATTGGATGGGGAAAGAGGCTGAAGGTGGGGAGCCTTATGTAGAGAGTCAACTTGTCACAAGGTCACAGAGCTATAGATGAGGGATATTTGTTGGTGAGGATAGTTACAGGAATAAATCTAAGTCATGCTATACAAAGAGAAGGCTTAATATATTTTGCTTGGCTGATGCAGCTTAAACTTAAAAACAACATTGCTTCCTCCCAGCACTCTGAATGGTTTATCAAAAGTCCAGCCAGTCCTATCTCTTGATAATTTTAGAAAAAGCCCCTCTCTACTTCCCAAGTAGATGACTCAGAATATTTCAGAATATTTCTGTACTGTGTCTAAAAATTAGCTCAAGATACTGGAGTTAAGAGCTCTTGAGTTTCTTCCAGTCCTCTGATTCAAATTCAATTATATGAAACTTTTATTAAGTACTTAATACATGCTAGAGCTAAGTGTTTGGTATAGAAACCATGGCTGTGATTCATTCATATAGGGGAATCCCAGATGAGGAAACTTCTTTTTTCCAAAGCAGGTCAGTACCTTCTCTGCCACTTCTATTCTAAGAATGTTCCTTAGAGTATGAAGAGGTTAAAGTATTTTCCCAGTCACATAGCCAGAATTATCAGAAGCAGTACTTGAACTCAGGCCTTTTGGCTCCAAGTTCAACTTTCTATCCACTGTGCCATGGTGACCCTAAATACAGAGACAAGGACAGAGAGAAATCATTATGAATAACCAATGATTTGGGGAGATCCAGAGTTCCCCTTTTTTCGAAAGTCCTCACTTTAAAAACTCAGTCTCTGAAGGTTAAACTTATTTTCTCCTCAGACTCCCCCCAATCTTACAAGGAATCTCTAATCTAAGGTGAACTCCATTCAATCAAGCTTGGATAGAGATAGATCTTTTTTTTTTTTCTTTTCTTTTCTTTTTTTTTTTTTTTTTTAGATTGCATAGTGCTGAGGGCGCTCTGGGTACAGGATAATGTCTCTGTCTCAGAGTGACATGATATCACTCAGCCTCTCAATATAATATTCATTATCACATTAATTGTTAACAAATCAATGTTGATTGACACTCTCAAGAACATCCCTTTTCTAAGGGGAATATAATCGATGAGCCCCCTTCCATGGTCGTCTTTGGTGTCTGAAAGTATCACTGAACATTTATTAAAAATGCTGGCATTGTTAATAATATGACTAATTATCCAGAAATTATGTTTCTCAAACTTTTTAAACACCACACAATTTCCCCTTCTTATACTGTGTTTGCAAATTTTTTAGGGCTTATTCAAATATATATGGCACAAAATAGAATATGATAAAGGCAAAAGAAGTGACCTAGGGAAAATATCATATGAAATATGAAAAGAGAGTCCTTTGAGTTAAAACAATCAGGGAAGGGTTCCTATGAGAAGTAATCCATAAAATGGACACTGAAGAAAGAAAATGATTTAAAGCAGCAGAGATGAGGATAGAAATATAATCCAAGGAGACAGTTTTTACAAGTGCAAAATAGACTGAGGAGGGATGATAATGGGCCAACCTTGCTGGAGTATATGAAGGGAAAGAAGAATGAAACAAGGCTGGAAAGAGAGATTGGGGTCAAATTCTGAGCCTTTTCCTTGGCATAGATAGTGGGCAACCACAGAAGGTCCTGACTAAGGACAAAACATATACCCAAGCCTTAGGAAAATATTAGAATTAGAAGAAGTTGGTTTCATCTTTAAAAAAACCCCACAGTCCTCTTACTGCTTACATAGATGTCCTATGCAAGGCATTAGAGCACTGCCCACACAGAAAGAGTGGCAAGAAATCAAACTGAGGGACAAAAATATTTCTAAAGGCATCTTTGTCCAAGATAGATTGGGAAAGTGAGAGACCAGGGACAAGGAGACTGGTTATGAGGCTATTAGAATCGATCAGGAGAGTAGTAATGAGGGCCTTATCTGGAGTGGTGATTATGTGAGCAGAGGGGAGGGAATCAGTGCAAGAGATTATTGTGGCCACAGAATTGGCAAGACTTAGCACCTGCTCAGATAGATGTAGGAACTGAGGGAGAGAAAAGAGTGCAAGATAATTCAGTTGGCTGAAAAGCTGGTCTCACCACTGGAGGAAGTAAAGACATTGGGAGAAGAGGAATTTTTGGGGAGCAGGATAAATAATAAATTTGCTTATAAATATATTGAATTTTAGGTGTTTCCAGTGGCATTCAGGGGGAGATACCCTGTAGGTAGCTAGAAATGTGGGACTGATAGCAAAGAAATGAAAAGTGCTTCTTCAACTTTTTCTGGCTCTCTTACTCTGCCTTGATTCTAGGGCAGAGGGGCAGCTAAAAGTGCTTTGAATTCCCTCAGAAATCATCTAAGAAGCTTTGAGTTTAGACGACAGGGCTTCATTAGTGATGCAGTCACTTGTATCCTCATGTGTATTCATAAGAACAATAAAATAGCTAACACAAAATAACCATGATGCTCAATATGCATCTTGCAGACACTGAGGTGGGTAGCTCTTAATAACAATGTTTAGGTTAGTCATCTAGCAAAGGCTATTTTGTGTAATCGAAGGTTGAGCACAGGAACTGTGAAAAGATGACACAAAGAGATGAAATAGGAAAGAGAAGAGGGGGTTCCTGGGGTGGGGAGAAGGGGAGAGGAATTTGCTAAAAGGGTTCAAATCCTGACCTATGCCATCCCTATGTCGTTTGTGCAATAACTTCCTGCAGATGAATGTAAATAGCAATTGTTTCTGTTTTGGCCAGGAACCTTGAGTATCCCAGATTGGAGGGTTTTTTTTTTTTTTTTGAGATTAGGTAAAAGAGACCATTCTCCCATTCTCTGCTTCATTTCTTATCTAGCCTTAATCACTGAATGGATTTTGCAGTCAAACAGAGACCTGGGAAAGATCTTAGTTTAAAAAGGTCAAGGCCTCCTACTGCAGCCAGGACCATCTCCAGTTATCCTGATCTCTATCTGGTCACTGGACCCAGATGGCTCTGGAGGGGAAAGGGAGGCTTTTCCTCCCTGAAATCTAAATCACCTGCATGTCATGGCATCCCCTCGCTGATGTCGTAGTAGCTGATGAAGGACAGACAACAATTAAATGCCTCTTCTAGGAGAATTGTCTGGAGGATTCCCAGACCTTTAATCTGGGCTTCAGAGGATCAAGAATCCACAGGGAGATTTCCCCAGGAAGAACCTGGGAGACATCATCTAAGGGATTTCCCTTCCCTTTGTCCCCAGCCAGGAAAACAGTCTGACTATTTTAGAAAAAAAAAAAAGCATTACTATACATGCTGCAAAGGGGAAGATCCTCACTAGGACTTGCTAATGTCCAGTTTCTTTCCCTCATGGACTTGTCACCCCATCAGAGGGGATTAGACAAAATGTAAGGATTTTTCTGGGTCACTCAGACCCAAGGTTGTGTAGCAGCTGCAAACAGACCTGCCCCTGAAAAAGGGAGTGAGAGAGTGACTGCAGCCTGATAAATTAATAACTCATCAGCAAGCACACTTTTTCTATCAGAGAAAGCCCAGATTTCTAGAAGCGAAAGATGTAGCAATTAGCTTGCTGGGTGTCTGCCTCCTCCTGCCAGGTGGCTTCCTCCCCGAGCTTGAAGCTCATCTTATATTCGACACAGGATGGCAGGCTTTGCTCCAGGGAGATGAGAGGAACAGAATAGATGGAAAGACTGCAATTCAATTCAAATTTATATAAAAAAGAGATCTACTGAAAGCATAGTATTGCAAGGCATTGTGCTGGTGCTGAAGGTAAAAAGATGAAAGAAGACATTTCCTGTCCTTGAGGAGTTTGCAATCTAATAGACTGCAGGCTCAGACAGGAGGAACATTGGGGGTGAGAGAAGAGAGATGGAAAAACAATGAAGTAGCATCCCTCTACTCAAGGATATTGGACGGGGCAGATGGGGAAGATAGTTTTAAAACACACAAGAGAATCAGGCCATGTTGATTTTATCAGTTGACTGCTCTCCTTGCTAACACTAAAGATTTCATATTTGCTCTGTGCCTTCACTGACTATGGCTTTCCTTTTCCCTCAGGTCTGAGGGCTATTCTCTGCTATAGGAGACTTTCAGGGTCCTCTCAGCAGCTAGTTCCCATCCAAAGTTACCTTTACCTGCTTTGTATAAATCCTTACCTATATTTGCTCCCAATGGAAATAAGCCTCATGGAAGGTTTATTTTTTTGGATTTGTTTCACCACTATTGAGAGTAGTACCTAGCCTAACCCATAACTTAGTAAAGGCTTGACTGATGAATGATAAGTAAATAAATTGAACAAGGAAGAAAATAAGTCACTACTGAAATTCTCACATTTGGCTCTCTGGACTGTCTGGCAACTCCTGGGCCCAACCCATCCTTCAGCCAGTCACCTAAACACTTACAACTGGCTTCTCAGATGGTGAAGGGATGACGCCTGAGATGCTCCAGAGGAAGCTGGGGTGATGAGGAAGGGAAGTAGAGGGGTGTCCTGCTGCAGGTATAGGGACCTAACGGGGTGCGGACCTAAGAAAGGAAACTATCTGATGCCAGAAGCAGGAGTCTGCGCAGATCCTACTACATACCCTGCTCATCAGGGCAAAGCAAGGTGAATGAGAGCATCCTCTGGCAGAGCACTGAGAGGGGGCTTGGAGTAACAGATAAAGTAATGCCCTCATCCAGGGATGAAGGGAGTCACTGCTTGCTTAGCTTAGCCTAGCACAATGTCTGGCACACAGTAGTTGCTTAATAAATGATTATTGATTGATTGAACATAGAGTCATATATCTAAAGCTGGGAGGGCCCTCAGAGACCATCTAGCCCATTCCCTTCCTTTTATAGCTAAAGAAAGTGAAGCCCATAGAAGTTAAATGATTCATGTTTCTTTGCCAGTATTTCTGTCTCTGTTTCTGTGTCTATCTGTCTTTGTCAGTCTGTCTGTTGCTGTCTTGTCTCTGTCCCTTTCTCTCACTTTGTCTCTTTTGCTGTTTCTGTCTCTGTGTGCTGTCTCTATCTCTGTGTCTGTCTCTCTCTGTGTGTCTGTCTCTGTTTCTGTCTCCATCTCTGTATCTGTTTCTGTATTTCTGTGTCTCTGTCTGTCTCTCTCTGACTATCTCCATCTCTTTTTCTGTCTCTATTTCTGTATCTCTGTGTCTCTCTTTCACACAAACACAAACCCATACACACAGAGGATCACAGATAGAATTTGAAATAATTACTTTTTTTTTTTCACTCTGCTGGATGCATTATTTGGCCAGGATGAGCCGCCTCTGATAGCAGCTCTATGCCCATAATCACTTCACTTCCTGAGACATTTCTTTTTTTCCTCATCTGTTGACTGAAGTTCATAACAACTGCATCAGCTATTTCACAGGGTCATTGTGAGGCTCTACCAAGATCACATATCCAAGGTGCTGCGCAAACAAATGCTATTCTTTCTCAGAGCAATTAGAGGAAAACGCCCTCTACTCCCTACCTATCCCCTCCACGAGACCGAACCAGTACCCTCAGATCTCTGCCAGCGGGCAGCCTTCCTCTTTTCCTGGTCACCAGGCTCTGCAGTGGCTTCCCAGCTCTCAGGTGCATGAGCGTTGCCTCAGACTAGGTTAAGGGTGATTCAGGACCAGCTCAGGTGGTACCTATATGTTCCACAAGTGTATCCCTGTGTCTACACTTACATAAAACACGCCCCTGGCAGATGGCCAGACCAGACCTTGGCGATTTGTTTTCCTTCCTTGAAATTTAATAGAGAATCAATAGTCTAATCAGGAAAGTCTCTATTTTGGTCATTTCTTCTAACCTCTGAAAACAGCTGCTTCCAGGAAGCAAGTAGTTGGCTTTGCCCAAGAGAAAAACAAGGAAATAATCTCGCTCCGGTGTCCAAATGGGCAGACCAGTCAGTGGGGGCTGCCTCGTACCGTAGCCCCCAAGTCTAGCCCAGCAGCGCGGAACGCCTGCGTGTTTTATCCCTGCTTCTCTCTGCTGGTCCCATTCTCTCCCAGCTCAGTCTCGGAAAGCACAGCTCCCACCCCTGCGAGCGAGGTGGGAAACAAAAAGGGATTTAGGTATCTCGAGGTGGTGTCAGACCTCTGCCCGGAGATAGAGATCTGCACAGATAGCTTCCAGCCTGTATTACTGCGACTCGATGTTTCCTCACTGATAACGCCTGCAGCAAGCGTGCTCCGGCCCAGGCAGAATGCCGCAGCTGGAATGGAACAAGCCATTTGGTTCATACGATTCCTCTAACATCAGAGACCTGATACCAGCTTCCCATTGAGCTCTGAATTCCATTCAAAATTGCTTTGTTGACATTTAAAGGTCTCCATCAGTCTAGTCATGTGGCAAAGGAGCCCGGATAAAGTCATAGCTCCCTCTCTACCTCCCAGCTGAACTTCAAGACAAACCCGCAAGCTGTCTAGATGGAAAAATCCTCCTTGATCAGAGATTTGAACCCTTTCAATAGCCAATAACTCAAATAAGACTCATTAAAAGAGAAAATGAAATCTGTAACTAAATCTCCCTGAAGGGTCCCAGCTGCTCCACCATTTTGGCTCTTTTCCCAAAAGGCTTACATTGCAGGAGAGATTTAAGAGAGGGACAAAGTAGAACTTCCTAATGGTAAAAGCTATACAGCACTAAAATGATATTCCCACAGTACCTATTCATTCTACACTGCAGGGGTTAGGGGCCTGGCCCCTCTGCTATTTAGAAAATCCTTGTAAATTTTTTTTTGCCCTCTTTTCGTGCCTTGGAAGAAGTCTGATTAATTCCTAGATAAGAGATTTGGATTTTTTTAATTGACTCAGCTATGTTTCAAATACCTGATTTTTTTTTCCTTTTTGTTTCATGAGGTGTTTATAATACATTGTTGGAAAATTTGGGTTAAATATCTGCTCATAGATGCTGTCATCTACTAGCTTTCATGTGTCACCTATGGCTTCCACAAAACTCCCCCCAAGTACCCCTTTAATTTCTTACGTCAACCTACAATATATTGAAACCATATTGCGAACGTCAAGATGTGTCACAGGATAACTGTACTTCCTTTTCTGCAAAGGTTTTAAGAACAGAAATTGGCTCCAGGCTCCTGAAGTCTGATGGGTTAACATATTCAGTCCTTTCTGGGGACAGTAAGATGTACCAAACATTCTTTGAGGATCCTTCCTACACATGAGTCTTTGACTTTATTTTTTTTAAAGTTCTTCACAATCCCCATTTTGGTTACCATAATGATATGCTGAGTGACCTCAATGGCATGGAAGATAAAAACGTGGCTTTGAAGTCAGGAAGACCTGTTTTTGAGTCCTATTTTGGCCCATGTTTTTTCCATGTGATTCTGGAAAAGTCTCTCTTGATTGTTGTCTATGATTATAAATTGCAGAACAAGTACTGATCAGATTTGGTAAAGGATATTTCCTCACCTTGATAAAAGACAATGAAATGAATCACAGGGCCAATGATGGAGATGGGAGATAAGGGACAATGAGGAGGCAACCTAAATACATGAAATGGGATAAGCAATGAATAACATAAACTTCATCCAAGTGTCCAAAATTTTAGCTGGTGACCCTAGGGTTGACTTCCTCAGACACATTTTTCTGGAATAGTTTTAGAATGCCCAGAGAGATTGGACTTACAGATCACATCTCTCAGTATGACCCCTCTCCCACAGCCTAAAGGAGCTTAATTTCCTTGGTAAAATGAAATGCTGACCTGATTAATTCCTAGATAAGAGATCTGGATTTTTTTATTGGCTCAACTATATTTCAAATACCTGAGTATGGCATGAGTATCTGGGTCCAGCTGGTAAAAGGACTGGTCATTCCCAGTTCCTGCCATCAAAAAGGGCTGCTCAGGAGAAAGTGAACATGAGACAATGGACATTTCATGTGGCAGACTGTCATGGCTCCAAGTCAGCTGCCTGAAGCCTATCAAGCACATGCCAAAAAATACAAATACACCTGCTCCATTCTCCTTCTGAATCCTGTATCATGCCATGCAGTGCTAAAGCTAAAGACATTTATTTTTCCATGATTTTTTATCCAACTCACAAAAGGGTTACATATAATAAGATTCCTTCTGGTCTAAGGACCTCTTTGCCTAATTCCTAACAACTCCAAAATATGATAATGGTAATAATAATAATAACAGTAGTATTTATTTACTATCTTTTTGTGCCAGGCTACTGTGCTAAGAATTTAATAAATTTTATCTCATTTGATAACATCATTATAGATAATGAAATTTAACTTTCTTTACTAGGCCAAGAAAACACACTTTTCTAACATCCAAAGAGTAGGTTACCTTATTAGCACTAAAGGGCTCTAACCCAAAATAAAACACCATCAAAATTCTGCCTGCAGCCAGAGAAATATGTGGGTTTTGCTCTATCAGTGCTGGAGGAGAAACATGAAGTTTTCCCTTTCTAATATTTAAAAATGTAGAACTCTTAGTATAAGGAATGATGTTTCATTATTTCTGGTGATCAATTTACCAAGTAGGTAAAAGTCACCATAAAGATATGTCTATGCAGGAGATTTTGTGATGTGATGTGGAAGTGGTGGTATATGCACGAATATGTGTCATGCATATGTATGTGTATGTATGTCTATGCTGGAAGAAGCAATATTGAGAGGAAAAGGAGGGACATATAGGTCCTTGGAGAAAATAAAATATTATGGAGCCATAATATCAAAGGAAATTAGAGCGGTCCTTTAGAATATTAGTATAAAACTCAAATAGAAACAGAAGAGGCCAAATATTTACTTAGAAAATTACAGACTAACATTATCTATTTTCTATTGTATTTTTTTTTTAGTTAAGCATTTCCCAGTTATATTTTAATCTAGTTTCCTGTTACACCAGAGAGTCGGAGTTTGATACCTCTGCAAGTCTGGTTCAACTTCATCTATTTATAGAGGAGGATACCAGAGCATAGGAAAGGTTAACCAGTTTGCTCAAAATCATACAGTTAACAGTTAGTACTGAGTCCAGGTCCAATCCAAACCAATCCAACAAGCATGAATTAAGTGCTTACTACAATTAAGGCATTAGGGGCTGTAAAGCCATGGAAAAGAATCCCTGCTTTCAAGAACTTTAAATTCTACTGCGATAGGAAGATTTTTATTTTTTCAGTGTTTTTCTACTACTTAGTAGAAATCAGGCCTAATGACAACATTGTCTTTGGATTCCATAAATAATGTACCTCTATTGAAAAGGGAGATATCATGGATTTATGTCATTTTCTCCACTTCTTCAGGTTAAAAATAAAAGAAATTTCATGGTCATGGGTACAGAGGATTAAAGATTTAGAGCTGAAAGATAATCTAATCTCTCTTTTTACAAATGAACACTGAAATTCAGAGATTAAATGACTAGCCCAGAGTCCTCTAGTTAATAAGATCAGAGTTCACATTTGAACTCAGGTCTTCCTAACTCCAAGAATTATATTCTGTTCACTACACCATGATGTGACAAGGTGACGTGATCAAGTGAAAGTGAGATTTCTATATGTGTGAGCCTTTCCTACACACACACACACACACACACACACACACACACACACTCCTATGTTACAGCATATCTGGGTCCATATTTGGGAAGGAAGTCCTATATCTTTGCATCTGCTCTAACTTGGAGCTGGGAGGACAGGATTTGTCCAGTATTCCATGGTTCCCCTGGTCATGTGGGCTGACTTGGCGTCTCTCTGTCATTATTGACTTGGCTTTATTTGCTACGAAAGCCCAGTTGGGGAGACCAGCAGTTCATTCCTTAGCATGATGAAGGGGAAAGAAGTCATCAGCAAACATTAGAGGCAGCAGGGCAAGGAAGCAATGTTTGCTGAAGGAGGGGAGGACTAGCTTTGTGCATTTTTCAAAGGTTTTCTTAGCCTCTTACTCAGCAGTTCTGAAAATGCAGAGAATGAACAAGTAAAATAATGATGCTGAAAAATGATGAGCTTGAAGGTTAAGCTCACTTTCATTTCAGACATCTCGGTCCCTTTCCCTTACCCTCCCCACTAGGTTACTTCTCTCCCCGATTGGCCGTAAGGGAATGGGAGAATGTAGCATAGAGGTACACCATCACTAGCCAGAGCAGAGCTAGACAGACAGGAATGCTACTCAAAATCTGCAGGAGCAAGGCTCCTACCTAAGGTTGTTGCATCTATAATGTTGAGTGCAGCATCCTCCTTCCCCCATCACCCACACACATACACACAATGCATGTAGAGTTGACTATTTAAAAATAAGAAAGATCCAATTTAAATCCACAACCCCACAGGGAAAAGCTGAAATGCTGGGGGAAAAAATGAAGGACCCTTCATGGCACAGAAAAAAACAACCCTGAACTAAAGAGTCAGAAGAATTTTTGCATTCTCTTATTATCAAGGAACAAATTCTTATCTCAAGTTCTAATGTGTACTAATTGTGAATTAATAGTTCACTTTTGTTGGACTCAGTTTCTTGGATTCATTATCTGAAGTGTTGAGATAAAATGATCTCTTGGATTGCTTCCAGCTCTAAAATTCTATAATCTTGACCTAACTAATGCCAAGATTCCATTCTTAAGATAAGTTTCTCAAGTCGTATGGCTCTTAACTTCTACAAGTGACTAATTGCTTCTTGAGAGCTCTTGAGATTCCTGGCTGCCATGTTGATCTCCGTGGCATTTTGGCCACTAGATGTAGCAATAAGAAGTGGGATTCTTCAGTCTTAAGTCATGGCAAGTCAAGCCCCAAGGCAGAGGGATTTTGTGGTTTAATGGAATGGACTCTTGAGTTCAAAGCTTGATCAGACTACTAACCAATCTTAAACTCAGTTTCTCTGTCTGTAAAATGTAAGGGTCTTCTTGGATGACATAAAAGATCTCTTCCAGACCTAAATCCATGATCCTATGAAAGAAGCAGTGGATAATTGTAAATTCCAGGCTAGCTCCCAGAGACTTCAGGATCAGCCAGAGTCAGGATAAGCAAAAGTCCTTGGTCTTCAGGGGGAGAAGTGAAGGAGATGAACAAAACTGCCAGGAGTTTTGCCAAGGATCCCTCCTTGATTCTAGAGTCCAGAATCTCCACACTTTTCTCCTCTCAGTCCTGCAGCCAAGTGAAATACTCTTGCCTCTCTCACTCCACCCCCTAATCCTTACCTATAATTCTCCTAACCCCAAACATTGAGCCAGCATTAACTGTGAGAAGAGAAAATCCAGACATATGCTAATAGAGTTATTGTCCAATAGGTAATTAGCCTTAAGTGCTCCGTTGTCTGATTCAAGCTCACCTTTTAAGAGTTTCAGCCCTTTACAGATAATCCCAATACCATGGTAAGTTCCTCAAAGGTTACTGAAAACATCAGGTTCTTTTTTTTTTAAGCTTTTTATTTTTCAAAACATATGCGCGGACAATTCTTCAACATTAGCCTTTGCAAAACCTTGTGTTCCAATTTTCCTTCCCTTCCTTCACGCCCTCCCCTAGATGGCAAGTAATCCAATATAAAAGCCTCAGGTTCTTGATATTTCCTTTTGGTGAATGGAAAAGAAGGGTAAGGGTGGAGACAGGATAGAATTAGCCTGTCAGAGAGAGAAATGGCCACATAGTGATAGAGAAAGCAAGGACATCCTAATGTGGAGAGGAAAAAAAGAAAGTGAGAGATGATAAATTTAGCCAAATGGTAGAAGGAAAGGGAGACTAAATATATACTTACATTGATCACTTGCAAAAGGCGCATGCAGATTCATGCAAATGTGAATGCAGATTAGGTTTATCCATTGGAGTCTTGACAAGGGACCAGTATGGCCCCTAGGAGTGTCAAAGACAATGATCTATATAACCAGATGAGCTTAGGAAATACTGACCTGACTGGCTTTTGACAAAAAGGGGAAATCTGGCTGCAGTGAATTCCCTAAAGATATGGCTGCATGATACTAGGGAAATGGATGTATTTCCTACTGGAGATACATGAAGCTCATAAAAAGATTCCCTTAATGAGGTTGATAAGCATAGAATCCCCACACCTCAATCATATAATGATATAACAAGATAGGTCATTTTTGGCAACATGTTTTACTGGAAATAACACTGGATAGAAATTATAAGGACAATCTTTCATTCTTGGCTCTGCCATTAACAGGTTAAGTGATTTCAGATACACCACCAAACCTCTGCCAACCTTAAAAAGTCGTGATACATGAATGTCCTTATTTTCTGTAAGGAAAATAATTTGTATACATCAAAACATTATATTGATGCAGCCTGGCAGAATAAGCCTCTTTCAAAGGATTCCCCAATATATGTTTTTATTTTATTTTTTTTTTATTTATTTATTTTTTGCTGAGGCAATTGGGGTTAAGTGACTTGTCCAGGGTAATGCAGCTAGTATCTGAGGCCAGATTTGAACTCAGGTCCTCCTGACTTCAGGGCTGGTGCTTTATCCACTGTACTACTTAGCTGCCCCTAATACATGTTTTTAAATAACAAGAGAAATGGTCACATCAAATCTAGGAGTGATGAAAACTTGGACTTGAATGTATGTATATGTATGTGTGTGTGTGTGTGTGTGTGTGTACACAAATATAATATGTATATACATGTGTGTATGTGTTGTGTACAAAGTAGATACAAGCTAATTTGAAGGAGAAGAGACTGGTGAGTGGGGGAGTAGGGACTAAGAATGGTAATATTTATCAAAGGTTGTGCCCGAACTGATCTTTGGAGAAAACTAGAACTTTTAAGGATTGTAGGTGAACAGGGAATACATTCCAAACATCTGAGGGGGTGGGGAGGATAGCAGAAGCACAGAGAACTAAGATGGAAATGGAGCAATTATGTGTGAAGTCCTATAAATATGGTGGTTTGGCTGTACCCTGGTAGGCATGATGGGGAGTAATAGATAAAAAGTCTGAAAAGATGATCTCCCTGGACTACTTCCTTTCTACTTCTTCAGTAGAGAACAAGCCTCTAAGAATTCTGTTTTATAGTAGACCTATAAATATTCCCCATGCAAAATTCTACATTTGGTTTACAGGGCCTGACATCCTCACTATCTCTTGCTGTGTGTGGGCCCTGGAACTAAAATCACCTCCTGTTACAATGAGCAGTTTGGAACACTATATATACATAATTACATGTGTGTGTATATGTGTTTGTGTATATATACATACATAACATAATATATTGTATATATTAATATAATATATTATGTACATATATTATATTATATATAATATTATTTATATTTTTATTTAATGACATAAGCAATATAAACAGAAGAGCAACCATTGAAAATATAAGTTGTGAAATGTCAAATCTTCCTATCTTCTTTACAGAGGAGGGGATAGGAAGAAATCCATGGGTGTGGCACATCGCATAAAACATATTTTTCCTATATATTTGAGTGACTTTGCTAATTTTGTTTTCTTCTTTTTTTTAAAGTCTCTGTTATAAAGGATGCTTTTTTCAAAGAGTAGAGGGAAGGTTCAGCAGATTATTTAGATGAAATAAAATAAAAAATATCAATAAAATATACATATACAATGTGGGCATTTATATACATACATGTACATACACACACATACACACGGGCACATTTGAAGTTAATAGCTGGGAAAACACTTAAGCAATCACTTAATACAAGGCTTTTCTCTTTAGTTGAGGAAAACAAGGCTCAGAGACATTATCACAAGTACTGCCAGTCCCTATATGAGAACACAGATCTCCTGCTTTCCCAGAGGGATTTAATGAATAAAGCAGGAAACGATAATGATAAATGCTGGAGGGGATGTGAGAAAACTGGGGCACTAATGCATTGTTGGTGGAGTTGTGAAATGATCCAAGCATTCTGGAAAACAATTAGGAACTATGCCCAAAGGGCTATCAAACTGTGCGGACCGTTTGATCCAGTGCTGTTTCTACTGCATCTGTATCCCAAAGAGATCATCAAAAAGGGAAAAGGACCCACATGAGCAAAAATGTTTGTAGCAGCCCTTTTTGTGGTGGCAACAAACTGGAAAACGAGTAGATCTCCATTAATTGGGGAACAGCTGAACAAGTTGTGGTACATGAAGGTAATGGAATATTATTGTTCTATAAAAAATGATGAACAAGTAGATTATAAAAAGGCCTGGAAAGATTTATATGAACTGACACTGAACAAAATAAGCAGAACCAGGAATACATTGTACATAATAACAGCTAAGAATGTGCTATGATCAACAATGAAAGACTTGGTTCTTCGCAGCGGTTCAGTGATCCAAAGCAATCCCAATAGACTGGACAGGAAATGCCATCTGCATCCAGAAAAAGAGCTAAGGAAACTGAATGTAAATTAACACACACTACCTTCACTTCTTTTTTCTATTTATTTTTATCTCTCCCATGGTTTTTCCCTTTTGCTTTAATTTTTCTTTCCCAACAGAATTCATAAAGAAATGTGTGTTAAAAAAATCTTTAAGTAAGTAATACTGGCTTTGCAGCCAGGGAAGCAGTTCTTCCCATTGCAGCATCCTCTTTCACCTTTCTGGAGGATGGACTTCCTCTAGAAAGGCTCCCTTCTTCCCTTTTCTCTCCTCTCACCTTGCAATACTGGATTTTTTTCTGCTGCCTCCCCACATCCCTGTAACATTCCCTGCCTGTCCCTAGTGGCCTGGACTACTGAGAGGCTCCTGCCTGCATTGTAGGAACACACTGTTTTACACATAACATCAAAAGCTATCGCTGTTGCAAACAGTATATTTTTTAATAAAATCTCAGGGTTTTGCAACCTGGCTCTTTGTTTGTCTGTCTTAATTTCATTGGATGACTGATACTCGAAGGTAGTGATAGCAAAGGAATAATAGTGAAAAGAAATTCCTGATCTTTGTAGAAAGGATTCTGAGATTAGGGGATGCTTAAAGGCCCCAAATTGGCGGTAGAGAAAGCCTGGCTGGGTCTGGGGAGAGAAAAACAGAGGGATCATTAAAAAAATTATTGAAAGATTTGGCTCTAGCTTGGTAGAAGAGCATCTGAACTTGTGCTCTGAGATGGGGGCTGTGTCCTCTCATGTGTCATTACCACAGTGGGTGGGCTGGGCGTTCTGGGAAGCAACAAGAAACATGCTCACAACTGTTTATTACTGAAACAGAATAAAATGCTATTTAAAGGCAATCAGTTGGAATTACTTTCAATACATAAATATTGTGGGAAATGATTAGTACATTTTAATTACTTTGCTAACATTGATAACAATCTTTTGCATGCAGTGGCTTCTGCACTGAGCTCCTAAGGCAGTACCATTGCTTTTCCCAACAGCCCCACCTCCCTCTCCTACCCTCGCCTTCATATTGTCTTCCTTGTCTCTCTGGCCCTGCACCTCATATGCCAAAACTACTATCATCTATCGCCTTGGCAAATTTGAGAGTTTAGTTTAGAAAGGGAAGGGATATGTCCCAGCATCCCACAAACTGCTCCAGGAATAGACATCAGGACATCTGCCTTAACATCACCCAAACTCAGCACTCACGGTTTTGCCAGATCTTTAATTTTTAAAACCTTGCTTTGACCCAAGACCTCTCCTACTGTGCTAAAGGCAAGCACTACTCAGAATCGGAAAATCTTTGTAGGATTTTTCTATCTCGGGTGTCCCTTCAGTTAAATCAAACTAGAAAAAAGACTGGAGTTATCTATATGCTTGGTGTTAGTGAGGATTAAAAATGCATAGGTAAGTGATGAGCTGAATGAATAGATGGATGAGTAAATTAAAAATGTATCAATGAATGAATAAATAAATAAATGCATCTATGGGTGGATGGATGAGTGAATGATAGATGAATGAATCAATAGAAAAATAGATGACCAAATGAATGAATAAATAGCTGAATGAATAAACAAATAAACAAATGATTAATACAAAGTCTCCACTTAAAGTTTTAGCCCCAGTTGCTACAATTAACTTTAATGGGAAAGATATTCTTTCATGAAACCACTTTGAACATTTTATTAACTCAATAAGCTGAGCACAAATACTCTACTTAGGAGCAAGAAAGAACAGATCAAGCACATGTATACTCAATATGCCACATTACTCAGCAAACAAATTAATTACTATCAATTATTTGGGAAGAATTAACCAGGTCTTTCACTTTTGTTAAGTGCTTGAATGATTCATTTGCTAAACTGTGTAGTTCATCCCAGTTCCTTCTCCCTTCTTAACTTGATTGACAAGCTATGGAGCAAGATTCTTGCTTGCTGGATGAGATCAAAAGGGGATGTTGATTTATTCTTAAAGGGAACTTAGGTTTTTGCTGGTAGGCAACTGACTTTTGGGGCAGCATCCTGATAAATGAAGTCAAAAGTTGTCAATAGAAAATCAGGACTATGTAGAAATCCATCAAAATCACTCTTCTCCCTCTATGCAGATTTCAATCGAACCATCCCAAAGACATCACTAGGCAATGAGATGACATAACCCCCAATTTCACCTTTTCCAATTGTTAACTAGTTTCTTAGGACATTCAGCCCATGATTGTCTCTTAGTTAAATCATGTGTATTACAATTGGTAACAATATTTTTTGTGTGATCCTTACTAGTGATACAAAACAATTGCTCATACTTTTTTTTTTTTTTTTTAATGTGAAGATGACACAAAATTGAGGAGAACTAATACATTGGAAAACAGGATCAGGATTTATAATGATTTTATTGGGCTAAAACAATGGTTTCCAGGATCACCAATTTTTTTTAATGTTAAAAGGATCTCAGTGGCCAATTTAGTCCAGTTCCAACTTGAAAGGAATCTTCACTAGAATGTATGAATGATCCACTAATCAGTTTAGAGAACCCTGAAAAGCTAGGTGAGAGGAAACATCCTGACCTAAAATAATCCATCCTACTTTAAGACAGCTATTATCAATAGGAAGTTTTCCTTGATCTCAAACCTACTTTTTTTTTCTTTTATAACTTACCCTCACCCCTAATTCTGTCTTTTGGGGCCATATAGAACAAGTTTTAATCTCTCCTCCTTTCAAATACTTGAAGACAACGACCATGATCTTTCTAAGTCCTCTCTTCTCCAGAATAAATATTCCCATTTCCTTCAGCTGATCTTCATATTTCATGGACTCAAGTACTTTTCCTTTCTATTTGTCCTTCTCTAAATGTTTTACTAATAACCTTCAGAAATTATGGCACCCAAGATTAAACTTAAACTGGTCTGACTAGGGCAGAGTTCAGAGATAACATATTCTCCTTATTCCTGAAAATTCTCTTTCTCTCAACACAGATCACTTTAGCCTTGTTTTTTTGGCTATCACATCACATTTGCTCAGTGACTTTGAGTTTATATCCATCAAAATCCTCATTTTTTTTCCTTTCTAAAAATTGCTATTTTTTTCCATCTCAGTGTTACATTGATGAAACTGATTTTTTGAACCCAATTGTAAGAATTTGCATTTATCCATATTGAATTTTGTCTCATTAGATTCAACCTGATACTCTAGCTTGTCAAAATTTCTCTGCCATTCATTGTGACAGCTAAGGAGCATGTCATCTAAGTTTCAAAAGGTAAAAATATTAAACAGTACAAGGCCAATTAAAGATTCCTTAGACTTTCCATCAGAGACTTCAACACTGAGATTTAATATGAGACAAAGAAGGATAAAAGGCTGTATTTAGGTTAAAGAAAGCAAATATACAAATATGTAGGAAATAAGTCATGGAGGAAAAAGTCCTGAAGATTTTAGTTGTCCACAATCTTTATATGAGCCGACAATGAAATATGGTTGCTAGTAAACAACTAATGCAAACTCAGAATATGTTGTTATAGTCTATGCTGTGAGTAAGGGTATGGAGATGATCCTACCATATAGATTGAATCTGAGATACTGTATCTCAGTTCCAGATACCACATTTCAAGATGCACACTGGCAAACCAAAAAATATTTAATGATCTGGAAATCACTTTGTATAAAAAATGCTTGAAGGTTGATTTCAGAAAAGCCTGAAGACTTACATGAACTGATTCTAAGTGAAGTGAATAGTACCAAAAAAAATTGTACACAACAACAAAAAGATTATGTGATAATCAATTCTGATAGACTCGGCTCTTTTCAGCAATGAGATGATTCAGGCCAATTCCAATAGACTTGTTATGGAGAGAGCCATCTGAATCCACAGAGAGAACTGTGGGGACTAAGTATGAATTACAACATAGTATTTTCACTCTTTTTGTTGTTGTTTGCTTGCTTATTTTTCTTTCTCATTTTTCCCCTTTTGATCTGATTTTTCTTCTGCAGCATGATAGATGTGGAAATATGTTCAGCTTTTATTACATTATTGTCTAGTAACCTTGTTCTCTCACAGATCTATTGGAATTGTTCTGAATCACCTCATTGTTGAAAAGAGCCAAGCCAGTCACAGTTGATCATCACATAATCTTGTTGTTGCTGTGTAAGATGTCCTCTTGGTCCTATTCATTTCACTTAGAAACCTATATTAGATAAGCTATCTAGGTTGGAGGGAAGAGAGGGAAAATTTTGAAACACAAGGTTTTTCAAGGGCGCATGTTGAAAACAATCTTTGCATGTATTTTGAAAATAAAAAGCTATTATTGTTTTAAAAGAGTGCTTGAAGGCACTGGAGACTTATATACCTGGACAACAGATCTTTCTTTGTTCCTATGAAAATTGTTTTCCTTCTGTGTCTGTAGAATTCCTGGCTCAGTCTACCCACGTACAATTACGATTTCTCCAACTGTTTAGATTTGTCTTTGTTCCTGTGAAAATTGTTTTGTAATTGTGTTCTTAGAGTTCCTGGGAGTGTCTTGTGGGTAGACTTTACCCTGTCTGCAGTTATTTTCAATAAAATTGTTCTCTATCTCTTCCTGTAGAGGTTTATTGGATATTTACAGAAATGATGATGTAGGTGGTAAGGAAGAGATATGAAAGCAGTCTTCAAATGTTAGAAGATGTATCTTATAGAGGATGGAATAAATTTATTCAGGATTGATTCAGAGAGAAGGATGAGGATAAATTTTAAAAAGTCACAATGAGAAAATTTATGCTCAATAAAAGGAAGGAAACAAGCATTTATTAAGTGTCTAGTATATGTCAAGCACTATGCTAATGCTTCTACAAATGTTATTTCATTTAATTATCATAACATCCCTATGAAATAGTGCTATTGATACCCATGTTATAGCTGAGGAAATTGATGAAGACAGAGATTGCCCAGGATCACACAGTTAGTAAAATGTCTGTGTCCATACTTGAGCTCAGGCCTTTCTGACTCCAGACCAGTGCTCAGATATGGTTACCTACCATTATAATGACTAAAGATATTCACTTGAGCTAGTTTTCCTGGAAGAGTACAGTCCTTGTGGTCAGTAGAAGAAAGGAATATAATAAAGGTCCAACATTTTTGTATGTTATTTTCAGAATATATGTCATATTTCCCTATTATATTTTGAGCACTAGAAGGGCGGGGTGTGTATTGTTTTTAGTTACTGCCTTTCACCTAATACTCTTATGCATAAAAAGTGTTTAATAAAGGGCGTTTGAAGCTTACTTTTTATCTTCTATAGTCTTATAAGGGATCTCTTACCTGTTATACAAGGACTCTCTTGTATGCCATCTCTGACTGACTGTCATCCAGCCTCTATTTGAAAACTTCTAGTGAGAGGGCACTCAGTTCTTCACCAGGCAGTCTGTTTCATTGTTGAATAGCTCCAACTGTCACTACAATGAGCCAAAATCCTTTTCCCTAAAACTTCTACAGTAAAAAGACCAGCCTTGGCATTTACTTCTACAAAGGCATATGCTGCTGATTTGGATTTTTTTCTTTTTCTTTTTCTTTTTTTTTGAGCAAATGAAAGTTAGGTAAGAATAGTAAATGGTGGAAAGCAAAGTCATATGTGCCTAGATCACCTATTCATTAATTTATGCCTAAGATTGTGAAATGGATAAATAGATTTACTCTTCCTTGTTGCCTCATTCCCATACTCCCCTTTTCTCTCCCTACTTCTTTAATCCAAATCTTTTTACGCTAAATTTCATTCTTTTTCAAACAAAAAAGGTATTTATTTATGTTCCTCCATCTCCTCCTGCAAGTAAGTGAAGAAAAAGAAAACTTCCATCAAAAATAATTTTCATCAAATAAAACAAATTCTTATATTGACCAAGTTTAAAAATGTGTCTCATTCTGCATATTTAATACATCACTTTTCTGTCAAAAGGTATGTACAGAATTGAGTAAATAGAATCAGTAGAACAATTTTTACTATGAAAACAACATTGTCAAAATGAATAATGTTGAATCACTTAAGAATTTTGATCAACTAAATGATGCCCTATGATTTGAGAGGGAAATTGAAGAAGAAGGCTATCCTTCTCATCACAACCAAATTGATTCCAATGAAATAAAAACACCATGAAGGTATATCCAATTGAATACTGCAAAATCTCTCAATGGATTACTAAGAGTACCATGATGTAGGCTCTGTCCCCTTTAGTTTTCCCTAGAGAAAGAGGGTCCAATAGACACACATTGCTTGAGAATAAAGAGCTATTTCTGTTTTTCAAATTGGCCATTTTGGTTTTCCATAGAGGTTATTTTTGAACAAACAAGAAAAGTGCTGCACAGAATTTTGATTTTCTTTACTACATAAAAAATGTTATAATGGTTATAATGGTTATTAATAATCATAGATATGGGGTAGTTGAGAGTTTACAGAGAATATTAACATTCATTTTGCTATTTGGTCATCATAACAATCCTGAGAAGGCACTGAGGAGAGATACCATTTTCTTTGTTGTACAGATGAATAGAAAGGAGCTCCTTCAGGTTAAGTGACTTGATCAGAGTCATGAATCTATCCCAGAGGAATTCAATACCAAGTGTGTTTCTTTTTTTACTCCTGGGCCACTGTTTTCCCTTTTTTTTCTCCTTCATTTTCTTTTATTAATTTTTTAATCTCTTTTATTTTCATAACATAGCATTTCTAGATAATTCCAGGCCCAGCAAGGATTCTGTTGTAACTAAGAAAAACAACTTAGGAAGATCAATTGACATTACAACTAAGTCTAACAATATACATACTCCTTATCCGTAGTTGCCCATTTCTCCAAAGAAAGGAGAAAGGTATATTTCTTCATCTTTGTACAGTATCAGGCTTATAAAAGTATTCTTGTCATTTATACTTTTGGAAGAAGTGTCTATTGTTTTCTTGGTTTAGCTTATTTCTAGTTGCATTAGTTTGTACAAATTCTTCCATGTTCTCAGTAAAACGTAAGCTTTTTGAGGGCAAGAACAGTCTTACTTTTGCATTTGCAACTCTAGTGCCTAACATAGTTTCTAATACATAACAATTTAGTAAATATTTATTGCTTTAATCTGAATTTATCATATTAATCTTACATTCATAGAACATAATTTTTTCACGGTTCTCCAATTAGTGGGTACCTACTTTATTTATGCATATACCTAGTGAGACAGATAGACTCTGTCTTCAATCTTCTTGGAGACAGAATCCAGCAGCAATATTTTGGCATCAAAGGCTATGAAGTTTAGTGACTTTTTTCTTTAATTGTCATTTTATTTCTTTTTCAATAACATATAAAGAAAAATGTTTAACATTCATTTTTCTTTAATTTGAGTTCCAAATTCCCTTTCTTCTTTCTTGACAAGGCAAGCACTTTGAAATAGGTTATAAATATAAAGTCATATGAAATATTTCCATATTAAGCCATGTTGCAAAAAAAAAAAATTCAGACTTCCTTAAAAAAAGGAGGTACTTTCCTTTCAAAAATTTCTAAATTATTGTTCAGAATGTTTGGACTAATTTATAGTTTTACCTTTCCATGGCCCCTGTAACATTAACTTTTCCCCCCAACATTTTGTCATTTTTGCTAATTTGTTGGAGGAGTGATATGAAAACCTGTTTCAATTTCTATTTATTGTTAGTGATCTGAGGTTATCTTTCATATGATTGTCAATAGGGAATCAGTTATTTACATTCTTTTTGATTATCCATTTATTGAGTGTATATAGCTGCACTAAAGTTCACTTGCATGTCATAGCATCACCTCCCTGATGTCATGGTCCTCTTTGAGAATGAAGGACAAACATCTGTGAGTAAATCAGGTCTGGGGTTGGTCATTTGGAAGACTCCCCCCTCCCTCCTTTCCTTTCTTTCCTCTTTTCTCCTTCCTTCCTTCCTTCCTTCCTTCCTTCCTTCCTTCCTTCCTTCCTTCTTTCTTTCCTTCCTTTCTTCTTTTCTTATTCCTTCTTCCCTTCCTTCCTTTCTTCCTTCCTTCCTTTCTTCCTTCCTTCCTTTCTTCTTTTCTTCTTCCTTCCTTCCTTCCTTCCTTCCTTCTTTCCTTCCTTCCTTTGTCCTTCCTTCTTCCTTTCCCTTTCCTTCCCTTTTCTTCTCTCCCCTCCCTTCCTCTCCCTTCCCTTCCCCTCTTCTCTCTTTCCTCCCCCTCCTCTCTTCTCCTTTCCTCTCCCTTCCCTGTGCAAATAGGGTACATGCTCTTAAAAACATTTTTTTCATTTTTGCTCCTCTGAACCCTCCTAAGATATCTTGGGTTTGCTGGATAGATTTATTTCTTAAGGAACAGACCTCAAACCAAAATCAATCTGATTCTAATTGGCTACCAACAGATCCTAGGCCAAACCCCATTTGGTCATTGTTTGGTCCTGATTTCTGTTTTGGCCAGAAACCCTGAAGGTCTTCCCCTCCCAGATTTACTTATTTATTTATTAAGGTTTCTTTGGACTAGGTGAAAGAGGAGATTCTTTCTCCTTTCTTCACTTAGCCTTAATCACTGAATGCTGCCTCCTAGGTCAAACTGAGACTTGTTGAAGATCTTACCTTAAAAAGACCTTGAATGAATGAAGGACAAACAACAACAAAGGTACACACATAAAGACACACACACACACACACACACACACACCATTGATGAATGGTCAGAATAGATGAATGGTCAAAAAAAAGATATAAATAATTGATTTTTATCACTAACCATATAAAATGGTCTCAAATCACTAACAATAAATATAAATCAAAAGGTTGCACAAACACACACAAATATAATAAATACACACATATATACACATATGTTATATGTGTGTATTTGTGTGTATGTATATATAGATATAAACACATAAGTAGATATAAATATAGATATGATGCCAGACTCTGAGATCCTTTCTAGAACCAAACTGCCAAGCATTCAAACTCTGCTACTGAGAATAAAACTCTAGCGATCTGGCCACTTGTTCGAATGCCAAATGTATGATTGCCAAAAAGATTATTTTATGGAGAACTCAAACAGGGCAAGAGCTCACAAGATGGTCAGAAAAAGTGGTACAAGGACACTCTCAAGGTCTCTCTTAAGAACTTTAGAATTGATTTTATGACATGGGAGATACTGGCACAGGACCCCCAGTATGGCGTGCCCCCATCAGAGAAGGTGCTGTGATCTATGAGCAAAGGAGAATTGAATTAGTTCAGAAAAAATGCAAGATGTGCAAAGTTAGAAAAGCCACCCCAAATGTTCATAGAAACTATTTGTGCTTGACCTGTAGCAGAGCATTCTGATATCTATATAAAGATAGAGATGGATATACACACATACAGATACATAAATATATGTGTGTGTGTGTGTGTCTTTGTGTGTCCCTGTTTGTTTATATACATGAATGTGATAATTTGATTTCCTGTTCTGGAGGTTTTTTTCACCCTTACCCTACCACTTTGATTTATAGACATAGAGAGTGATGGCAGATGGAAATCATAGGAATTTAATATGCTTAACACCCCTTTTTTCCCAGACAAGTTTATTGCTATAACATATTTCTTCAATACGAGGACAAATCAGGAGCAATAAGGACAAAGCCCAATTGGGGAAAGGGGCCAGTTTTCAAGTTCCAAAAGCCCTAAAAACAGTAGCCCCATCTTTTATCTCTCTATCCTCTTCTCACTAAAAAACGGTTATTCAGATTCATTGGTCAAGCCTATCACATCTCTCTGGGATCTGATAAGAACTTTCCCTTGGGGGGAGTTATCCCTGCAGGAATTACACAGTAAGGATGCTGTTGGAGTTCAGATGGAAAGATGGTTTGTGGCATCTTTCCACAAACCATCAGGTCTGGGGTTGGTCATTTGGAAGACTCCCCCCTCCCTCCTTCCTTCCTTCCTTCCTTCCTTCCTTCCTTCCTTCCTTCCTTCCTTCCTTCCTTCCTTCCTTCCTTCCTTCCTTCCTTCCTTCCTTCCTTCCTTCCTTCCTTCCTTCCTTCTTTCGTCCTTCCTTCTTCCTTTCCTTTTCTTTCCCTCTTCTTCTTCCCTTCCCTTCCTCTCCCTTCCTCTCCTCTCTTCTCTCTTTCCTCCCCCTTCTCTCTTCTCCTTTCCTCTCCTTTCCCTGTGCAAATAGGGTACATGCTCTTTAAAACATTTTTTTCTCTTTTGCACCTCTGAACCCTCCCAAGATATCTTGGGTTTGCTGGCTAGATTTCTTTCTTAAGGAACAGACCTCAAGGTCACATAGTAATACAGGTCTTGGACAAGTCTTTTAAGCCAAGTCTCAGTTTCTTTACCAGTAAAGTATCTTTACTAAATATTCTGAGGTCCCTCCCAATTTTAAGTCTACAATCCTATGTATTTCCTAATCATATCTTGACTAATTGCCAAACAACTCACATATAATCTCTTATTCTTATCTTGTCCTTCAACGTTCCCTTTCTGACCTCAAGATCCTGTCTTCAATCAGAAGGAGTAAGGTATTGGCCTTGGTGGTCTCCCCAATTCCTCTATTAATTGACAAAGTTCTGCACTGTTGGAGGCTGATGTAGCTAACAAAAAGATTAGCATTTTTAGCAGGGGAGATGTAAGGAGAGATACTTTATTATTTTTTTTAGAACAAAATGTGTTTTTTGAGGCAGATGAAAGGAAGCCCAAGGAGATGTGCATTTGACTCCCCAACATGTTTCTTCAAGCCTCCCTCAGCAGTACTTAAAGGTGTTTCTAGTGGAAGACTTTATGAATACAAAATGAACTGAGTGCCTTGTGCCTCTTCCAGAAGAAAGGGAAAACTTATCTTTTATATACAATATTTCCTTTATGGCTGATGCTGCGCATCCTGCCCTCGTGCTGTCAGCACCACTTCAAATGCCAGGCTGACCTTCCCAAGGTCACAGCTCTGCTTAGCAGTCACCCTCTCAGGGACCAGCTGAAAAACTCAGAGTGCCCAAGCTCTGTCTTTTGCCTCTCCTCACTCAACTCAAAGGCCTTGCCCCAGGGCGCTGGGCACCTGTAGTTCCCAGCAGTCTAGCAGAATTGGTTGTAGCAGAAAGAAGAAATTTCCTGTTCCTACAGGGCAGAAACCCAAAGCATTCTTGTCTCTAACTAATAACCCTTAGATTTCTTTATTATTTTTTAAAGCATCATAGTTAGGGATTTAAACGAAGAAGCTAAATGGTAAATTAAAATTGAATGTTTGTACTCTCAACATCAGATATATATATTTATTTTTGCCCTCAACCCTAATTCATTTCTCTTTCTGGTACAATAAAGATGTGAACGTGGGATATTTTGGTTTTAATTCCTTTTCTGTAGTTAGTTCTATGGTTGTGGGCAAGTCACTGATTCCAGTCATCATATTTGTAAAATGAGGATGCTAATATATACACCATCTATCTTGAAGGGTCATTGAGACCATTAATTTGTAAACTTAAAGAAATAAACAAAGGAGTTACTATCATGACTATTATATGCTAAACTTGCTAATTTGGTCCTGTGCCTGCCCATATCACCCTTTTCTACCTAGGATTGTCATCTTCTATCAAGAAGAAATAGGATTTTTGTAGTTTCCTTTACATATTATACAAATAGCCACTTAAAAATTCACTTTTTATTCCTTATTGCTGACAAAATCATGGCATTCTGGAATCCTTTAGTGAGAAAAAAATCACAAGTAGGCAAATGCCACTTTCTCCATAAAGTGATTCCTTCCTCATTTCATCTCATTTAACTTTATGCTAATCATATGTACTTATTCTAATTTATTCTATATTTATCTGTGTTCCTATTTTATTTTCTGGTACTGGATTATAAGCTCTTTGAGGACAGGGACAATATCATAATTATTTTTGTACCCTCCCACTCACCTCCATCAGTTAACATTGCATCAATATATTGATTAATTAATTAAATGTAATTCTTTACCAGTGGTCAGACAGTTTGTATCTAAAATATCCCAAATAAAGTGCCATCAGACATCTAAATAAATATATCTTGTTATGGGCAATTCACAACCTCTTCTTGGAGAACCCTAATTGTTAGGAAGTTATTCCTTTTATTGAACCTAGATATCCTTCTTTGGAATCTGATCAGTCCTGGTTCTCCCTTCTGGAGTCACACAGAATAAATTTAATCTCTTTTCCACATAACATCCCTTCATGCTTCAATAGGAATAAGATTTCTCATATGGTAATCACCTTGGAAATGCAAATAGCTGTGGGGTGCAATGCAGCCTCTGAGTAGGGACTGTACACTATTATTGCCAAAGCCTTTTTGCAGAAGAATCCAGTATTTAACTGGATATGGAAAATCTTTGGAGAGATTAGAGATAGCTGAGGAAATCAGAAGGCACTAAGGAAAATGGTAATATCCTCCTTTTCTCACAAACTAATCCTTGCTGGGGCAAGTTTAGAAGTGAGAGAATAGAGGCTGGCTTTCCCTCCGCCTTGAGGCAGGAGAGGGCATTACTAGTAGCCCTTAGCTAATGAAAAACTTAAAGATTCTTTTGCAGTTGACTGAAAACTGAGTGACATGGTGATTAATAATTGCCTTTTAGTTTGAGAAAGGCTTAGAAATGTCCATTAAGGGAGGTATTGAGGCATTATATATTAATCCTAAACATTCCCTTTTAAACTCAAATGGAATAACTAACTGTTGCATAATTCAATGGGGCTAGGGGTAGAAAGAGCTGGGGATCTAGCTCCCTTTCCAAGTAACCAGTGAATAAACACCATCCACGAAACTATTAAGTTAATTTAAAATCCTGACAATTTAGCATGACTCCAGCAAGATAAGAACCATTTATTAAAAGGCACAGTTCATTAACCCAAATGCTATTGGCATATTTGCTTAAAGAGAAAGGAAAAGGGCCCAAATCTTACCCAGGAGTCTTTTTTCTTTTCCTGGGAGACAGCAAAATGGGACCTGGATCTCTATTTCTGAAACAGGAAATAATTCCATTCCAACCCATTTCTATGCATTTCAAGTTATAGAATCATACCATCGTGTAAATGATTCAAGTAACAGAACTATGAGGTTTGGGATCTAGAGTTAAAAAAGGGGTCTCTGAGCCTATTTAATCTAACCTTAAAATTTTACAAGTGAGAAACTAAGACATTAAAGTGACTTGTCCAGACTTATACAATCAGTAAATATCTGAGGCAGCATTTGAACCCATATTTTCTTGATTCCATTGCAACACTATGATGCTATGCTTCCTCTCACATTCTGAATCTCCTATTTTAATTCATCTGTCAGCAGTCAATCAACAAATATTCATTAAGAGACTAGCCCATTGAGCTCTCTGGTATTTTAAATTCTATTATTCTACGCATTATTTATCTCTCCAAGAGTTATGCAATCTCCACATTTGATAAGGATCTATACCTTCATGCAAGTCACAGATAAAAATCATCTTTTCTCATTCCTTCACCCTCTCAAATCCAATCAATTACTAAGTGATAATAATAAGGTTTTTATTGTATCTTCACAGCATTTCTCTGTTGTCCCCTTTCTTTAATCACCTGACCACTCTCCTGATTTGTAACCTCATCATCACTAACCTGGATTATTAAAAATAGCCTTTGAATATATCTTCCTACTTGTGAGCTCTCCTTACTTCAAGACATCCCTCATGTAGCTGCCAAAAGAATCTTCCTAAGGCATGGCCCTAGCTTAAAACTTTTATTGGCTCCCTATTGCCTTAAAATTTAAATAAAGAAAAAACAACTCCTTAATTTATCATTTAAAACATATTTCTTCTTTCACTTATACTTCTAAACTTATTTTATATCATCCCTCTATATTTGCTATATTCCAGCCAAACTGAACTACTACCATGTTCTAACAGCTTAGTATGCCCTTTACAGCTTCCATGCATTCCATAGGTCAACTCTGATTCTGAAATTGACTTACCTTATTTCTCATTTTCAGGTTCCTTTTTTTTTCTGTTCAAGATTCAGCTCAGATGCTATCTTTTCTTGGAAATCCTTCTCTTATCTTCCAGCTAACTGTTCCCCCTTCCTTCTCAAATATTCCTAGTGCATTCTAATTGATAGCTCCTGTTCCTTCTTCACTCCCTACCTTGTATTATATTTATTTCTCCATATATCCTTACCCCACAATTTCCTTCCTCCATTAGGAAGCTCCCTGAGGACAAGAACTATTTTATTTTTTTGTCTATAAATCCTCTGTGCCTAGAACAAGGGTAGAGCTTAATTGAAATTTCAGCACGACATAACTAAGGACAGAATCCCATGATACTTCATTATAAACCTCCTAGCAGGTTGATAGAGTTCTATTAAGCTGTACTCTGGCTTTGTCCAATTAACTAGTACTATGCCATCCAAACTATTAGCATCTTATTCCATGTAGCTATATAAACACAATGATATACATACACAAATATATATGTATATATCCATTCATAACACACCTCTATGTTTAACCTACATTATTAACATTTTCTCTATTACTTTCTTGAGTCTAGACTCAACAAAACAAGTAAAACCCTGATTTGTATGTAGTATTGCTAATTTCTGAGATATAATGAGTTCCTCCATACTCCTGGGTAAAAATAGCCAGAAATCCACACACTACAATAATAACTGATTTTCAAAGAACATCTAAATGTACAGAATAATTCAGAGTGAAGAAACTAGAGGATAATTTGTACATGGACAATACCATTGTAAAGACAACTCTGAAAAATTTAAGAATTCTGATTAATACAATTACCAGACAAGATGTCAGAGGATCAGTGATAAAGACTACTGCCCAGATCTTTGAGAGATGAGACCTACATTTTTGAACACAGTAAATGTGGGAATTTGTTTTTCTTTGACTATGTATATTGATTGAAGACACTCCAGTGTCTCTGCCAAGAAAACCCCAATTGGGATCACTAAGAATCAGACATGACTGAAAAACAATTGGCCAAAAACAACAAATAAAATGAGAAGAACAAGAAAAAAAACAGGTACGTGATAATTATAGGGATACAAATAGGAAAAAATTAAAATACAAATGATTTATTAATTTATTACCAAGAAGCCCAAAAGAAGAAGTGAAAAAATATACCTCCTTTTCTTTGTAAATATGACAGACTATGGGTATAGAATACTTCATACATTGTCAGACTCAGTTGAAGTGCTGTTGGTTTAGATGGATTACTTTTTTGGAGATTGTTTTTGGTCTTTTTCATTCTTTATTTTATGGAATGACTCTTTGGAGAGGAAGATTGGAATATGATCAGAAATAAGGGTAATTTAAAAACAAAAGATATTTAATTTTTTTTAAATAACCACAAAGAAATGATCATGGACAGCAAATTTTTATAGCAAGGGGAAATAAGAACACTAACTACATGAAAGTCTAGAGATTAAAGAAGAGAATGATCCAGATGTTCATGTAGACACTCAATTGTCAAAAATGACGAGCCCAGTAAGGCTCTAAAAAGGTAATAAGAAAATTAACAGGGATTATTTATCTCAAGTTGTAAGATACCCGGCATAATTCATAACAGACAGCAATATGCAGATGGGATGTGTTTTTACTTTATTACTCATTTCCATAAGAATATAACACAACTCTATAGAACTTTAGAGTTAGAAAATGCTTTGCTCACATCTTCTCTAAGATATATAGGATGAATTTTTTATCTCCATCTGAAGTGATTCTTAATCTGTGGCTTTTCCCCTGATCATGTAAGGAGCAAACCTTTTCCATAAGCACAACATAAGCACCTTACAAAACAATAGTATTGATGTCTTCAATTATGATGGGTCAAAAAGAATAAGAATTGTAATATTTTTGTCTCTGTATCCCTAAGCATCTAGCACACAGTCGGTAGTTTAATAAGTACTTATTAATTGATAGATTGGTTGATAGATTAGAAGCTGATGAAGCTCTCCATCTCCCAAATCTTTCCCAATTAAAAGAATTATTTTACTGTTACAATCTCAAGGCAAAGAAGAAATAATAGTACATATAGAAATTAAAGAGAATATCTAAGATAGTGGAAACATCCATTCTCTTCTCTCTATTCTATTTTTGAAGAGAATTTTAGAAATTTGTGTTATTGAGTAATATTAAATGAACATTGGAATTTTACCTAGTTTTAATCTTTTTTTGGGTTAGGCTTAGCAATGGCATAGCTACATCAAACAATATATACTGTTTACTAATTTTTAGATTGATAATTCCAAGTTACACCTGTTAAAGACTTTAGCTTAAAAAGACCAAGGTCTCCCACTACATCCATGACAGATAGTCCTGTTCTCTAACAAATAATCCTGATTTATATCTGGCCACTGGACCCAGATGGCTCTGGAGGTGAAAGTGAGGCAGGTGACCTTGCACAGTCTTCCCTCACTTAAATACAATTCATTTTCTGTTATGGCATCATCTCCCTGATGTCCTGGTTGTCGTTAAGAATAAGGGAAAAATAGCCATCACAACAGCAACAACTTTACATGATGATTATACCCATTCACAGGTGTGCTATCAGTGTGCTATAATCCCACAACTCCTCCAAAATGTGTCAAAAGTATGAAGTGGAAAATTAGAATTCTTAATTCACATTTCTCTAATTAGTACTTGGGGCACAGTGGATAGAGGACCAAGCCTGGAGTCAGAAAGACATCTTCCTGAGTTCCAATCTAACCTCACATACTTATTATCTGTGTGAGACCCTGAGCAACCAGGTAGTTTGAGACAATCTGACTTCCAGCACACTTAGTTGTGCCCCAAAACCTCTCAAGTCTTTGTGTAAGTTTTTTTTTTCCTTCCTAAGATGCAAATAAGCAACCAGGGGTTCTGCTGTGTAGATATTTGGAAGTGTGCATGGCCAAAAAAATGAATTTAGAAAATCCAGGATGCTTTATCAGCCCTCACAGGCCATTCCCTGACAGGAAAACCAGACAGCCTAGAGGCAGCAGTGATTTCCCCTTTTTACAGTTTTAACTAAAAGGAGCATTATAGAGGTGAATTAACATTTAAAAAGAATGTAAAAACTCAGAACTGTTCTAATGATGATTAATGGAGAGCTATAAGGGGGCCATGACCTGCTAGTGTCATTAAATGGATTGGCAGGTTTCTGAGCATTAATTATAAATAGCCACAGGAGTTCTCCTACTTAAGCGAATGATGATAAATCTGAGTCTCTGAGAGAAAAGAAAAAAGAAAGAAAGAAAAGAAAAGGGGGTGAAAAAGTTTTCATGTGTGTGCATGGGAATGGGGAGAAAGACTAAGAGACTGAGAGTGTGAGAGTGTAGAGAAAGGGATAAATGATAAATTAGACCCTGCCAGTCAATCACATTTTCTAAATGTTTTATGTCCCAAAAGCTATAAAAGCAATATTCCTTTCTGCCCTTATTGGAACCATTTCTGTACAGCAATCACATCAGTTTCCTTGGGGATTTCAACTGAAATGTGCTTTGCTTTTGCTTCCCTATTTACTCTCCAGCCTGCTACTAAGGAAAGGCCAGAGCCAGCATACAAATGGGCAGGAGGGAAGGACCTAGTGACCAGCTGAGGGGGGCAGACATGATGGAGATATGTTGGCCATGGGATGAACAAGGGTTCCAGGTGGGCCAGGCTCCTCCTGAAAACAAGGGCTGACCTTTCTGTGAATCCACCACCTGGGATCGTTTTAGATCGTTTGAGGTAGGTGGGTTTGAGCAGAGGTTCTAATTGGAGAGGTCCATGTGGAGCTCACAGTAAGATGCAACAAGATTGAGCTGCACTGACTTTATTTAAGTAGTCCCTGCCATAGGATGAGAGGATTACAAAGTTGGGGCTGGATGGTAATTCAGAGGTCATCACATCTGTGCATCTGAGGGATTTGAGGTGTAGAAATTGAAGCCTAGAAAAGTAACAGGTCTAAGGTTATACAGGCAGTAAGTTGCAGAGCCAGGATACAAACTAAAGTCTTCCAAATTCACATAAAATGGGTTTTGTTTTTGTTTGCTACTGTACCATGCTCTCTGGGAACAAGAAACGATCCAGGAACACATTTTCCTGAAATGGTTAAACCATAAGAATAAATGCATTTTGTAAAACAGATTATTATACATGCTGTGTATGGGATGTTCAGGGAGGACTAGGACTTCTGGTGTGAGGGCTTGCTGAGTTCTGTTCCGAGTTTATCATTCACCTTTGGTGTCTACTTGTCACCTGTCACCTGTGGTTCCAAGAAGCTGTAGCACACCCAGGTAAAACTGTGGCTAACCCAGGCTAAGGGGAATCCACAAGCCTCAAATCCATCAGTGAGGGAGGGGGATGTCTACCCCCAACATGTGAAGACTTCCCCCCATGGAATGGGTGGATAAGAACATGTTTGAATGGCCAGGAAGGCGGCTGAAGCAGGAGCTGTGGAGACTTAGAGCTTGGTCATTCACCAAAGATGCTGAGGTCATTCACCAAAGATGCCGAGGTCATCCACTGCATCCCTGGCCATCATCAGTCACTTTGGTCCTGCCGCTGAGCTTGATGACTCAAGAAAAGAGAGTGAGGTTGAAGAGTCTGAGTGAGCAGCTCTTCCTCACTTAAATCCAATTCATGCACAAGTCAAAACATCACCCTTGTGACGGCATTGGTCCTCTGAAAATGAAAGATGAATGGAAAAAAAAGAAAAAAATGGCGCTGGTCTAAAGAAGCTCATGTTCTATTTGGGGAGACAAGACATAAATAACTAAGTATGTACAAAATAGCCACTGAGCAAGTGGAAGCTAAGGCAGTAGCAGCTGGGGGAATTTGGAAATTCTGTGCAGAAGATTCTGGCCTGTAGGACCAATCTTACCTACAGAAGATGGGCTTGGAACAGTCTTGAAAAAAACATTTATTAAACATCTAGTATGTGCCAGATGCTGTGCTAAAAGTATTATCTGTTTTAATCCTCACAACAAATCTGAAGCAAGTGTCTTTATTATTCCCATTTTATAATTGAAGAAATTAGATAGAGTTCCTGTGCCTTGTTGAAGTCATACAAGTATCTGAGGCTAGAATTGAATTCTCAGGTCTTTTGACTCCAGGTTCAGCGCTCTATGCATTGGGCCATCATGTTACCTTAATGGAAGGTAGAAAAATTAAAAGAATGAGGTGAAGTGATTGTGTCTCAAGCATGGCAGACAGCCAGTGAAAAGTCATAGAGATGGGAGATAGAGAGGAACAGCAAGTAAAGTGGGTCATAGACTATGGTGGGTGAGGAGGGAATCGAATATTGAAAAGATAGGAAACTATCTCAGTGGTGGGGTAAGGAAGAATAAAAGAGAAAACAGAAATATACATGATAATTACATATTTAAAAGAAATAGCAAGTGTACATAATAGGTTTACGGTTTCATGTGCAATCATCTTTTAAAAATTAGACTATATTATGGAAATGCTTGTTTTGTTCTATAAATTAAAAATAAAATACATTTTAAAAAAAGAAAATATAAAAATGATCCAGTTTATTAAGAATTTTATATGCCAAATTGTCATTAAGTAAAGAGTGGAAAAGGAAGGTTGACAAAGAGGAGATGATCAGATATAGATCACCTTGATGACTGAATGTAGAATGGATTGGAGTGAAGCAGGAAGACCAATTGGAAAGCCAATTCCATAGTCCATAGTAAATGTGTTAAGGGTCTAAAATAAAGTAGCAATTCTGTGAGAAGAAGAGAACTGTAGGAAAGACAAGATTCAGCCACAGATCTGATAGCTATGGTGAGTAAAAGTAAGGAATCAAGGCTGACTCTAGGTTATGGATTTGGTTAACAGGGACAATGGTGGTATTCTGTAAAGTTATAAGGGAGCTGAGAAGAAGGGTGGGCTTGGAAGAAAAGATAACAAATTCTCCTTTAGATACATTGAGTTTGAGATGTCAATTTGATTTGTCCAAAAGACAGTTGATAATATAGGACTGGGGTGAGAGAGAGTAGGGCTGGATGAAGCTACTTACACACAGAGAGGGCAATGGATTGTATAAAAGCTGATAAGATAGTATAGAGGGAAAAGAAAAACAAAATCCCAGGACAGACCCTTGGGGGGATTTTATGCATGATTAGCAGACATGATATACATGAAAACCAGTAAAGGAAGATTGGTTGTTGTCCATTCTAGAAGAGGACCAAATTGACATCATTATGTTAGAGTCGAATTATAGTGTGTCCAGTTGTGGCTGATCAGACTAATATGAGCTCGGAATGCTCTGCCACAGGTCGGACACAAGAAGTTCCTATGAACATTTGGGGTGGATTCTTAATTTTGTGTAATTTGTGTTTCCTTTGGGCTAATTCAATCTGTTTTGCTCATAGAGCCTGGCACCTTCTCTGATGAGGGCATGCCATGCTGGGGGTCCTGTGCCAGGGTCTCCCATGTCATACAATCAATTCTAAAGTTCTTAAGAGAGACTTTGAATGTGAAAACCAGCCAAGGAGGATAAGAAAGAATGATTGAACAGACTTAATGGAAATACAGAGAAAAGAGAATCCAGGAGGGGATGATGGCTGACAGTGCAAAGGTTGCAGAAAGGTCAAGAAAAATGAGAGTTGAGGAAAAAAGCTATTAGCTTTGGCAATTAAGATTTCATTGGTAACTTTGGAAAGAGCACTTTCAGTCAGTTGAATGAGGACGCTGAAAGCCAGACAACAGAGGATTTAGATGAGGAAATAGAGCTGCTATGTTTCCTTCCCTAAGTGAAGACCCGATTGAGAGCGTCGATCAGTTATTGCAGTTGTGACTGATTTTTCATGACTCCTTTTGAGATTTTCTTGGCAAAGATATTGGAATGTTTAACATTTCCTTCTCCAGCACATTCTATACATAAGGAAACTGAGGCAAACAGAGTTAAGTGCCAAGTTCACACATCTGGCACGCATCCAAGGTCATGAAGATGGGGCTTCCTGACTCCAGACCTGGCACTGTATCCACAATATCATCTAACTGCCAGCTGAGAGTAAATAATATGAATTTATAGTAGATGAAACTAGTTAGGGGATGAATTGATCAGTCTCTGTGACCTCTGATGGCATCTTTTAGCTGTATGCTCCTGGAGTAAGTTCTTTTTTTTTTTTTTTTTCCACTCGCTAGAATGGCTCCAAATCCATGAGATTTGAGAGCCAGAAGAGACTTTAGAGATTATCCAGTCCATAGAGGAGGAAACTGAGGCAGTGTGTTAAAGCAATTTCTCTGAGGTTATGCAGCTAGTCGGGGAAAGAGCAGCAACTAGAATCCAGGTCCCACAGATTCCCAAATTAAAGAACTGCTTGTCCTTTAATTACCTTTGGCTTCCAAATCAGCAGGCAAACAAAGCGGCCAGTCTGAGGCCCTGGGTTCCCATCAAACCGACGAGGCTGCCAGCCAAGAACAGACTGAACCCGAGCTCTGTGGGCCACCAGGGCCTGCATCTTATGAAAAGTAGAGCCTGGACGGAGTTAGCTTATCTGTGACAGAGCAGAGACTTCAAGGGAGTCAGTGGTGGGAAGAGAGGTCGCAGGAACTGAATCCCCCAAATATCTGAATTAGAATAAGGGATTTCCCTGGATGTTGCTGTTTTGCTTATTATTTCAGGGTGGGGGAGCATGTGCGTGTTTTTTAAATGTTGCTACTTTTCTAGGCCTTCCTTTCCACTGCAAGTCATTATTTCAGCTGATTGGAAAATAGTGTTGAAAGACCTGGTTCTCTGGTACAATTTTCTTCATATCCTATTAGTTGCAATACAATTACAGAGAATACATCAATTCCTGGGCCTGCCTGCTGCTGCCGCCAGAGCCGCCTATTAAAAAGCAGCCTTATTAATGGAATTGTACATCCAGGATTAATCGGCTTGCGTTGCCCATTTACATTTCTCATTCCACAAGCACTTTTGTTTGCTTAATAGGCTGAAGGAGCTAGGAAATGGCACAACAAAAGCCTCTCCCAATTGCCACGCATATCACTGGTGGATTTAATATCCCCTTCCTTCTTTCATCCAGAAGTGTTGCTCCAAAGGGATAAGATCTGGCACACGCCTCTGGGGGAATAGAAGAGACAGCTGAAGCAAAGATAGAAGGAGATTTCGGTCTGGGAGGTGAGGGACGCAAGCCTGAGGAAGCCCCCCTCAACCCCCTTGTCCCGGAAGAAGCATCATCCCTCTCCTCCCACTCTGGGAGAAGCGTGGGTGAGGGAGGCAGGTGGTCAAAGGGAGACAGAGGCAGAAAGATCGGCCAGAAGGAAATCCTTCCCCGTACTGGAAGATACTCTAAGCTGTCCCTTATACTTAGGGTACCTTTAACTCCCAGAGGTCCTTTTGGGGCGTCTCTGTTTGGAGGGTTTTTCAGGGTTTATTCCGGACCTTCATCCTTCCTCCCTTCACTATGTAGCACATTCCTGGATCCCTCTGCTCCATGATACAAGTATGTCTTTAGTCAATTCTGTGTGTGCTTAGTGAATTCAAACTAAATTTAATAACGGAAACATAATTAGAAAAGTAAATCTTCTGGGGGGTGGGGAAACATAATACATTCACAAAGCTGGGCAGAACTGACTTTTGGATTATCCACACCACTGCTTTCTTTAATTAGTGTGGATAACCAGGAGTTGACTTTATGATGCTTCCAATTATTATGACTTGGAGAAAAGAAAAGAATGTCAGTGTGAGATTCAGGAAGTCCTGCCTGGAGTTCCTGGGTTATGGATAGAGTGGGATGTCTTCATCCCATGAGAGTCCATCTAGGAAGTTACACCTCAGAAAATGCACACCAGTCCTTTCTGGACATGCTCAACCTGCAATTTGGTAAGTGAGAACCCCAGGAACAGATTGGAGACCTGTTGTTTCAAAGACAGCTGAAGAAGGGCCAAGTGTGCTCTATTCACTGCGTGATCTGTGCCCATTACAAGGATGGCAGGGACTGAGGACACTATTAATGCCTCAGTTTAATTTTTATCAAAGGGAAATAAACCCAAGCCAGACTGGAGTGAATAAAATGATATTTGAGGGAGACTTGACCAGTCACCAGGGAATGTGTGGTACAAGTACAGCAGGCCTTGGGCCAATTAATCAAGTTTTGAGCTCCTAGAAACTCAAATCTTTCCAGAATGGGATGGGAATTGGAAGAGGGGGACAGAGTAAACTCTGCCACAGCAACTTCATCAATAAACCGCAAGATTTCAAGGCCACAAAATGAAGAGAAATGCATCCGATGCGCTTAAATCTAAAGCAAAGTTTGCACTCAGCCTCTGCACCTCCCGGCTTTTGGCCATCCTGCCTGCCCCCTTTTCTTCCATCAACAGCCCCCCTCCTTCCAAACCCAGCCTCAGGGGGCAATGCTCATAAAAGCCCATCCTTCAAACAGTGATCCTTTATTGAATTTGCTTCTCTCTCTCTCTTTCTTTTCCCCACCCCCCACCCATGTACCAAAAGGTCTCCTCAGGTCAGAAATGATGGACAGCTGAGGCGTATTAAGCCTGAGCCACCTTCCCAGCCGGTGGCTCCATGGCTAAATAGAAGGCTTGAGTCTCTAGCAATGATATTACTGTGGCAACACAGTCAATGTATGTGGAGGTACTGTAATATAGTATGACTTTTCGCTTTAATGGAATTTCTCTGGAACACTAGGGGGAAAAAAGACTCCATTAGCCATACTACAAAGGCCTCTACTTATTAGTATTTTAGAACAGTGGCAAAACATTTCTTGAATCTAATTATTGCTGACAAATATGAAAATTGAAATCAAAGTTAAATTTTCAGCTACAGTGCCTCATATGCCAGCATTCTCTGGCTTCCAACTATTGCATCAACACATTTATTCTTCAGATGGCACCAGCAAGAGATTGGATATTTTTCCCTCCCTCCCTCACCCCCACCCCAGAACCCTTCCTCCCACTGCCTGGGCCCTATATGTTTTGAAGCATTAAATCTGACATATTCATCTTAGTGGCTGGCACTGGGTAACTAACTTTATGTTTACCCATCACAGATGCTGAAATGAGCTGAGCAGAATGGAGAAGAAGCTGCTTCCGTCTTTCTCCCCACCCTCTTACCTCCTACCCCCAATCTCGGCTTGCTTTTTTTTTCTCCCCTAGATAAAAGTCATTTGACTGATTTCCAATTCCTCCTGATATCAGGATGGAAAAAAAGGGACTTGTCAACACCTTTCTTTCTTTTTCCCTATTAAGCATACTGTAAAAATCAATCCCTTTTGTCATTTCACTCTGCTTGTGCGAATGTTTAATGGATGTCAAGGGAGCTAATGATCGCTGGTAGAAAATTCATTTTAGATTTGCTATTTATAAAGTACTCAGTACTCAGGTGGGAAATTAACATGAGGCAAGGAGTGAGGTAGGGGGAAGGGATGAAAATATAGAATGAGGGGACCTGTCAGGCTTCCAGCTGCTTTGTATGAATAGCACCCCAACTCAACCTGAGGACACGGTACTGTGAGTGCCGTACATAGAACAACAGAACCCAAGAACCAGAAGATCTGGTTTTCAGATGTGAGGAAGCAAGTCCCGAAAGAAGATAGAGTTCTTCCCCAGAATCACATGCGTGTATATACCACTTTACCTCTCTTCCCTTCACACACACAAACAGTCCCATACAATGATCATCAGTCACTACATAGTAAATAGTATCTTTGGCAGATAACATATAAATATAGATTATACAGATATCAATTATAGGCTATAGATTTAGATTATGTAGATATAAATATGAATTATATAAAAGTACCTTATGTTTACCTATAGGATATTGATTATATAGATTATGTAATTTATATAGATTATATAGATAACAGTAAAACACTCATTAAACACTTTTATGTACCAGGCACTCTACTAAGTACTCAGAATACAAATACAAGAAAAAACAAAACAAAAAAACCCCACCACATTCTTCAGCTATAGGTTTGTCATACCCAGTCTATAGTTTCTTCCCTGCTCTGTCTCACTCTCCTATCTGTTCCCTGTCCTCCCTTATTACTGATACCACCAAAACCAAGACTCAAAATCTTGAAAGTGGTCAGGATTACATTAACTGTTTCCAAGCTGTGTAATTCTCCTTCCAGTGGCTTTCCCACATCAGGTACAGAAAGGCAATCCCTGAAGTCTATTTTGGGGTTGTTCTAGTCTTGCCAGATGATACGGCCAAAGCTCAATGTCCCTCTTTGAGGACCTAAGGCCCCAGATAGGGCAGGCTTGACCTGTCTTAACCCACTAAAAAAGTTCCCACCAGCTCCCATAACAGCACACATGCACCACCACGGTTCTATGTCAGAAAATCTCCAGCCTACCTTTTCTTTTCCCTCCCTTCTTCTAGTCTTTCCTTTTCCTGGGCTTCTCCAGGATAGTTTCTCTGTTATATTTGGATTAACTGCAAATCTCCTTTGATTACTCAGTCGCTGTTGAAACAGACAACCTGTTGCCACGTGTTTGATTACTGAATCCCAGGGGAGTTCCTATTTGTAATACCGCCAGATACAGTACACTCAGCAGCGAGTTACCCAGACAGCCATGGAGCCGCTAATTCATTGTCTAAGACGTTCCTTTTCAGTTTCTGATTTTTCAATAATAGGCTTCTCACGAAGCCCTTAAGCTTCAGAAATAAGCCGAAAACTGCTTTTCCAGTCATTTACATAAACACAAGAGGATGGGGGGGGGGGAAGGCAAAGGAGAAGAGTTGTGCATGTTCTTCTGGGGACCTTGAGAACTAACTGGATGACATGTCCTAGAGGTCTAGGGAAGAGCAGCATGATGGGATGTATGCATGCTTGGAGAAAATCTGCCACCAAGGCAAATGATAACTGCTGAAATTCCTCCTGACGCCCAGGCTGCTGCTTCACTGAGGCTGGGCGGGTATCCTGGGCACCAGCAAATTGTTCTGTCAGTGAGCCGCTCCCTCAGCTGCATCTTGTTAGGAGCCCTGCCAGTCACTGCTGGGCCTGGGGTCCCCCATCTCCAGGAAGGATTGGGGACATTCATTATTCTGAGGACTAGAGAAAGATGGTGACAAAAACTGGAAAGGAGGAACTGGGAGCTATGGAAGATATTTACCAAAGTAAAGAAGAAAGAATGTATAGGTAATCACTAAAGGCAGTATGAGTTTTGGTCCCATGGCTCTTCAAGACACTTAAATCTGCCATCTTGATCCTTCATTAATAGAGGCAGAATGATGTGTTGGAAAGAGAAAAGACTTGGAACCCAGAAGACCTGGACTCAAATTTTACCTTTATATTAACAGAGTGGTCTTGGGCACTTCCCTTGATTTGATTTCCTGAGGCAGTAAAAAGAATACTGGATTTTCAGTAATGATTGTTGTTAAGTCATTTTTGAGTTGTGTCTAACTCTCTATGACCACATTTGAGGTTTTCCTGGCAAATATAGTAGAGTACTTTGACATTCTTTCTCCAGCTCATTTTGCAGATGTAGAAACTGAGGTAAACAGGGATAAATGACTTATCCAAAGTCACACAGCCAGTCTAAGGCTGGATTTGAACTCACAAAGTTGAGTCTTCCTGATTCCAGCCCAACATTCTTTCCATTGAGCCATAATGGATTTATGTTCTAAACCTTGTTCTTCTGGTTAGTTCTATTGGGCCAAGTTAGCTCAACTCTTTAGGCCTATAAATCTTTGATTCTATGATCTGCAAAATGGGAATTATAATGTTGGTACAATAACTTGGAGGAGTTATAAAGATAGTGCTTTTTAAATTGTAAAATATTATATTTAAATGAATTAATTTTCTGAACATATACTATTGTAAGACATGTCTTCACAAGCAATCAAAAAGTCCTGTTCCTGTCCTATTTGACTGACCTATACTCTTCCTCTTTAAAAAAAAATTCTTTAAAAAATATAAATCCTTTTTATAAAATTTCACCTAGTTGTAATCATGCTTTCACTTTTTTAATACTTATTTATATAGCACTTACGTGATAGCTGATACTGTTCATGAGTTTCTTTGTAATTTTTCCATACACTTTATATTCTGTGTCTCCCTAAAGTCATATACAGAGTAGGTGTTTGATAAATGCTTGAGGATAATGATTGGATGATGAAGAACCCTCTCTAGGCCTCAACTTCTTCATCTGTGAAATGAGAAATGATCTCTAAGGTCCCTTCTAGAACTAACATCTATAGTCTAAAGAATGGGAGAAGCATGAGAGAGAATGAGCAATAATAGATAGAGGAGAGGGAGGGAAGGGGGGAGAGAGAGAGAGAAAGAGAGAGAGACACACACACACACAGAGAGGAGGAGAAAGAGAGAGAGAGAGAGAGAGAGAGAGAGAGAGAGAGAGAGAGAGAGAGAGAGAGAGAGAGAGAGAGATACACAGACCGAGACAGAGACACAGAGAGACAGAGATAGAGAGGCTGATAAAGAGAGACAGAGAAACAGAGACAGAGAGACAGAGACAGAGAGAGAGAGAGAGAGACAAAGAGAGGAAGAACAGATAGAGATAGATAATAGCACATAAAGACAAAGCTAGGGAAGGAGAGAGAGATAGAGGAGGAGGAGGAGAAAGGTGAGAGAGAGAAAAGAGAAGAGAAGAAAGAAGAAAAGGGAAGAGAAAGGAAGGAGAAAAAGAGAGGAGAGAATATGGGGAGGGGAAGAGAGGAGAGGAGAGGACAGAAGGAGAGGGGAGGGAAGTTAGAAGGAGAAGGGAAAGGAGGGAAAAGAAGAGATGAGAGAGAGAGAAAAGAGAGAGAGACAGAGACAGAGAGACAGAGACAGAGAGAGAGAGATACACAGACAGAGACAGAGAGAGAGAGAGAGACAAAGAGAGGAAGAACAGATAGAGATAGATAATAGCACATAAAGACAAAGCTAGGGAAGGAGAGAGAGAGAGAGAAAAGAGAGAGAGAGAGAAAAGAGAGAGAGAGAGAAAAGAGAAAAGAAGGAGAAGGGAAAGGAGGGGAAAGAAGAGATGGAGAGAGAGAGGAGAAGAGAGAGGTAGGGAGGGAGGGAAGGAGACAGATGAGAGAGAGAGAGAGAGAGAGAGAGAGAGAGAGAGAGAGAGAGAGAGAGAGAGAGAGAGAGATGAAAAGACATTTCTCTTCAGATTATGAGTCCCTAAGATCTGAAAATGTCTTCTTTTTTCCCTATATAGCATAGGATACAATACTGTGTAAAGTGAGGGTTCAAAGACATTAATTGGCTGTTCATGGACATCTTGCCTATTTAGGAATTCAGACAGAGGCAATATGTCCTAGAAGTGAGGTTTTATTTTGTTTTGTTTTTAAATTTCAGTACATCCGCCTTTGGTACTTTTTACATGAATGAGCAGATTCCTCCCCCATGACCTCTATGCTTCCTCCAATTAAATTTCCATAACAGATTTCCCCATGCTTTGTAACCTTTTCTTTGACTGAAGGAAATACTCTATCCTCCACTACTGCCCCCAATACATTCACTTTGATGTCCTGACCTTTGATAAGTACAGATTCTGTAGGAAAAAAGATGAATCTAAAGCATTTTTCCAATGCTCAGTATTTATGAAACACCTACTATGTGCCAAGTACTGTGCACTGGGGATACAAAAAAAAAAAAGAAGCAAAAGACAGTTCTTATTCTCAAGATAATGAGGAGACATGCAAACAAATATACACGGCAAGTCATATAATGGATTAACAAAGCAACACCATCTCTCAGGTCCAGGCTGGCAGCCTAGGAGTCATCCTGGATTCCTCCCTCTCTCTCCCTCTCTTCCTTATACAATCTGCTTCCAATGCCTATCAATTTTACTTTTGTAGCATCTCTTCTGTGGTCCCATTTTCTCCTCTGACACAGACACCACACTAGTACCAGCCCTCATCACCTCATACATCATGACAGTAATAACCTGAAGTCTCTCTCCACTCTAAGACATCCTCCATTCAGCCATTAAAATGATTTTCCTAAAATATGGGTCCAAAGATGTCACCTCCTTATTCAATAAACTCTACTGTTTCCCCATTGCCCTTAAGATCAAATATAAAATGCCCTGTTTGGCATTCAAAGCCCATTATAGCCTCTTCCCCTCCTATTTTTTTTTTAATACCTTACACTATGACACATAATCCTTGATCTAATGACACTGACTTCTTGGCTGTTCCACAAAAAATACACTCCATTTCTTAGCTCTGAGCATTCAATCAGGTGACAGTGGCCTTCTGGCTAGTCAATGAACTAGACACTCTATTTTTCAGTTCCAGACATTTTCTCTGACTGTCCCACATGCCTTGAATGCTCTCCCTTCCCCCATAATCAGTGGCCTCCCTGACTTCTGTTAAGTCCCAGCTAAAACTCTACCTTCAATAGGAAATCTTCCCTAACCTCTTTTAATTCCAAGGAAAATTTGAATTATTTCATTTTTATCCAGAGTTCCTTCCTTTATTTGTCCTTACAAAGAATGCAAGTTCCTATAATAAAAGAAATAAACCCTCTGAAAGCAAACACTATCTCTTTTTTCACTTTTGCAACCCCAGCTCCTAACTAGGAAGTCTTCTGAATTGAATGAAATTGAATTGAATTGAATGAAATATTTCACCAACATTTATTAAGAAACTAGTATATCTCATGTTCTATTCCAAGACCTAAGGAAAGAGAAAATTATTATATAGTATCTTTCCCCAAGGCACCTGAAGTCTAATGGTGAAGATGAGATATGGCCATAAAAAAAAATGGAGACAAATTTAGGATAGTGTTGTGTTTAAAGCATCAAACAGGGGATGTGAACAGTAGAAGAGTCTACAGGAAGCCACTGATGTCTGGAATTGAAGAAGTGTCCACAGTCTGCTTCTCCATGTATTCAGGCAAATAAAGCTCGTGCAATGGTTCACAGAGGAGATAAAACTTAGGTTGAACTTTGAAGAAATAGGAGGGATACTTATAAGATCAGAGAGAAAATGATGGTGGGGAGAGGCTTTGTAGGCAGAGGAAATAGTCTGAACAAGGATAGAGGGACCAGAATAAACATGGTACGTACAAAGTAAATCAATTCTTGACAGATTGTAGGGACCATATCATGGGGCTGTGAAAGAATAAGTTGAAGAAGTTGAGGCCATATGTAGAATGGTCCCAAATGCTTGGTTAAAAAGCTGGACTTTAGTCATTGCAATGGGAAACTACTGAAAGTTTAGAATGACACTTTAGATCACTTTAGAAGAAGTGTGCCGGATGGACTGAAGAAAAGAGGAACCGGAAGCACAGACATTAACTATGGTACCTTTATAACATTCCCATGAGGAGAAAATAAAGATTAGGGTGGTTGTAGAGGGGAATGGAAAGGATTTAGCAAAAGTGAGAGGCATTCAATTCAACACACATTTTAAATGTCTACTACTCTTTTAAGTGCTAAAGATACAAAGTCAAGAATGAAATAGACTTTTTCATAAAGGAACTTATTTTAAGCTGAGAGTAGAGCTATAGCATGTATGAAGATGGGTAAATACAAAGTAACCCAAGGAGTGAAAAAGCATAACAAAGGATAGGAAGGTAGTATCAGCAAAGGTATACTAGAGACAGTAGCACTTGAAATGAGTCTTGTAGGAAACTAAGGTGGTGGGGATAGAATATATTCAGATATAGGAGAGAACTTGTACAAAAATATGGAGATAAGTGATTAATATGACAGATTCAAGGAACACTATTGGATCAGTTTGGCTAGAATAAGGAATTTGGAAGGAAATAATGTGATATGAGTCTAGCAGAGGCAGGAAGCAGATTGTAGATAGAGGGTCTCAAATATCTAGCCTTTGGATAGAGGAGTAGTATGGTCAGACCTGTGTAAGAAGGCTCTGTGGAATAATCTTAAGTCCAAAGGATCATTGAAATAATGCTAGAAGGGACTTCTAAGATTATCTAATTCATCTTTCTCATTTTACAAAAAAGGAAACTGAGGCACACTATAATTAAATAATGTATAGAATGACAGAGATAGTAAGTGGGAAAGCCAGAATTCATACTCAGGACATGGGTTGAATCAAAATTCAACTTTCTTTTGACTATATCACACTACCTCTCCATTGGGCAACTGTAACATTTTTAATTTGAAACAAAAGGTGGATCATTTTAGGAATCTTTTGGTGATGCTGTATGGCTGAACATTGTGTAACCTCATAGTCTTGAAAGAATTATTGTTTTAATTCTCCCAGAGAGAAATGGAAAGGAATACATTATGATTGAGTAGTCTAAAGTATACAGTGTCCTAAAAATCTTATAGCAATTTTGAACTTTAATAGTTTAAAATTGCCCAAAACTTTTGGGATATCCTATATAAGTAGTGAAGAAATACAAACGAGAAACTGTGGTGATTTTCTTGTTTTAAAATATAATATATGATGGTTCTCTCTGGGTGAGAGCAGGGTGAGAGATGGGAAGTTTTCTGGAGGCAGCCTTAGTTGCAGTTCAGATCAATAATTACCCCAATTGCAGCCAAGTGATAAAAGTTCAGATCTTTTATTGTCTCCAATATAACCCGGTTAGCTTAGAGGCCTATCTCTCTGCTTGGTTCTAAAAGCTCCCTCTGAATGTCTCCAAATCCAAAGGTTTGCCCTTCAGTCCTCCAGCCAGCCAAGTGGAAAATGGAATGGATCTCTCTTGCCTCGGAGAGAAGGCTTCTGGCTCTCCATCTCCAATATAGCCCGGTTAGCTTTTCTTAGAGGCCTCTCTCTCTCCTTAGTTCTAAGAACTCTTGCAGCTTTGTCTTTTGCTATGTTTTATTGGAAAAGGAGGTGAGCCAGTCCATATTAGAACGTGCTGTATTATAGTCTTAAATTTTCACAAGATCTAAAGGAGGACTCCACCCAGAACAAATAGAAGATTTTTAGAAAAGAGTTGCAAACATAAGAACATATTATGGTCTGTGTTGGACCTGTTGGAGGAAATATATACATTAAAGAGATCCCTGATATATTAATGTATATGAAAGCATAATGATTTGAAAGTAGAGATGGAGTTGGAAAGAACAATTTAGAAGGTATAACAATTATTCAATGAGAGAAGATGAGGACCTGAACTATAGTGTTGAGTTTAATCAGGGATGTGCTAGAGCTGGCTCTAAGTGTCTCTAGAGCTATTTTATTTTATTTTATTTTATTTTATTTTATTTTATTTTATTTTATTGCTAATGCAATTGGGGTTAAGTGACTTGTCCAAGGTCACACAGTTAGGAAGTGTTAAGGGTCTGAGATCAGATTTGAACTCAGGTCCTCCTGATTTCAGGGCTGGTGCTCTATCTATTGTGCCACTTAGCTGCCCCTCTCAAGCTACTTTTTAAAAACATTCAGGGTGAGCATTTATACTTTGAAAATTGCTAAATGACACAAATCAGAGCTTAATATATTGTTTTGTTGATTGTCTAGATTTAAGAAAGTAATGGAATAAATATTAATAAAGAAGATTTTGTGGAGGTAGAATCCACAGAACTTGATGATTGATTAGGTGTGTGGGTAGATGGAGGTAAACAAGAGGAAAGAGTTAAGAATGATTCAAAGGTTGCATATCTTAGTAACTAGCAAAATGGCCATAAACAAAAAAATGAGGAAGTTTGGGATTGTTACTGGCATTATTTCTTTCAAGATTGTAAAGATATATATTACCTCATTTGTACTGCACAATAGTTCTGAGGCTAAATATTACAGGAATTATTATTCCTTTTTCAGATGAAGAAAGGTTAAATGACTTGGCCATAGTCTCACAGCAAATAATTTAACTCCAAGTTTTCCTGATTTTCTGTCTGCTGTGCCAGGATGTAAGAGAGATGTCTTTAGGACATATAGAACTTGATATGGCAAAAAGATAGCCATCTTGATCTGTCTAACAAGAGTTTGTTAGAATAACATTGGCATCCAAAAGAGAGATTAAGGTTATATATGTAGATTTGGGAATCCTTTCCAAAGGAAGAAAATGCAGACCTTAATGAATGACTAAAAATAAGGGATGAGGGAAAGAAAGAACCATGGAGAGCTCCAAGTTTTTAAGTTTGAATGTCTAAGAAAATGATGGCATAATTGACTGAAATAGGGAATTCAGGAGATGGACCTAGTTTTAACTTTAGACCTTTTTTAATTTGAAGTGATGGCAAATCATTTAAGTAGAATTATCCAGCAGTAGTTCAAAATATGGGCTTGAGGCTCAGGAAAAAGGTCTGGGATGAAGATGTAAATTTTGTGATTATATGTAATATAATCATTGGATTCATAAGAACAGATGAGATTTCTGAAAGAGATACATATAGAAAGAGGAGAAGAGGACCAAGAACTGAACTTTAAAGCATGTTTAGATTGATGGGGTAAAGAAAATGGATCCAGTGAAACTAATGAATAAGAAACAGAGGGGTCAGAATGAAAATAAAAGTAATAATAGCAAGGAAGGAAAATTTTCATAAATAAAGAACTAGCTAATGGCATTGAATAGTCTTGGATTCAGGAATCTTGAAGCTTTGGGAAAACAAAGTTGTTTAATGGGGTAACAAATGACTAACTGTGACATGTGTCTACATGACAGCTCCGTTCATTGTCCCCCCATATGAGTCAGCAGTATAATATGACAGATACACTCACTAATTTGATTTTAGACTTCACCAAGAGTCATAATGCCCAGGTCTATTAAGGTGATAATCTGACTATATTCTTCCCTGGTCAGAATACATCTTGAGAATTATGTTTGGATATGGACAACACATTTTATAAAGGACATTTATAAGTCAGCGAACATTGATCCAGAGAAAGGCAACCAATATAGTGAAAAGCCTTGACAGAATGCCTTATGAAGACAGGTTGAAAGAATTGATGATGTTAAGAGAAGGAAAGACTTAAGAGGACTATCATAACTGTCTTCACATTTTTGAAGGGCAGTTATATGTAAGAATATTCATTATTATTATATTTAAACCAAAGATTAATGAGTAAGTAGAAGGTTCAGTTTGCTGCTTTTGTTTAGCTACTTTTAGTCTGATTCCTCATAATTCTATTTGGGGTTTTCTTGGCAAAGATACTGGAGTGATATGTCATTTTTTTTCTCCAGCTCACTTTGCAGATGAAGAAACTGAGGCAAGTGGCTTACCTGGGGTCTCATAACTAGTAAGTGGTTGAGGACAGATTTGAACTTAGGAATATGAATCTTTCTAACTCTGGGCCTAGCATTCTGTGCACTGGGCTACTCAGTTGCCTCAGGTAGAAGTAGTAAATAAATAGATTTAGGCTTGAAATAAGGAGAAATTTCTTACTATTTAAAGGTATACTATATTTCAGTGTCCTTTAGGAGAAAGTGGATTCAATCTTAGTGGAGTTCTGCAAGCTAAAGTTGGGTGGCAACTTGCTGGGAATCAATTCACTGATTAGCACATATCTATTAAACAACTACTTCATCCTGGGAATTATGCTAAGCACTGGAAATATGAAAATAAAATGGAACAATCTCTGTATTTAAGGAATCTATATTTTTTGAAAGGATAGAACTGATACCACCAAAATTATATGTATATGGTTATATCAATGTGTGTATACATACATACAGTCATATATATACATACTCTTGATAAAAATATATGTATATTATTTGTACATGTGTATAAATACAATGTGTATATATATATGTGTGTGTGTGTGTGTGTGTGTGTGTGTGTGTGTGTGTATGTGTGTTTATGTGTGTATATGTGTGTGTGTGTGTGAGTGGGTATATCAGGAAAGACTTTATTTAGTAGGTGATATTTGGACTGAGTTTGGCGTATTATTGAGGGAGAGGATTGGCATTCAGAAAACATTTGGACATGATGTATCTGATACCCTTTCATATCTGAGATTATTCTCCAAAACAGATGAAGGTTATTATCTATCCTTGTAAGAAATATACTATGCCAGGTGTGATAGCTCATCCCTTTAATCCCAGTTATTGCAGAGGATGAAACTGGCAGATCTCTTGAATTTGGAGTGTTGGTCTGCTGGGTTAAGCTAAGTGGGATAAGTTGACTGGAAATTCTTATGAAGTTGAGGATCACTACAGTGAGTCTAGAGTGGACAGCCATTAGGTTGAGTAAGAGATGTGAACCTACCTATGTTAGAATCCTAGTATTAACTCAACTTGAAACAAGGTGATAACTCAAGGAAGATGTTAGAATCCTTGTGTTAATACAATATAATTGATCCAATGCTTGTGTTCACACCTTTACTCATTGGAGTTCACATGTTTGGGAGATTTCAGGGTTTAGTATGAGATATCCGAATTCACACGTTCCTTGAAGCTCTTTGGGCCAGAGAGCACTATGGGAGAAAACCCACAATCCCACTCTCTGATATATAAGAAGAAAGCAGAGGCCCAGTTAGGAGAGTTAAGCTGAATTACATTGGAGAGGAGCACTCTGGGCCAGACACAGAGCACTCTGGGAGAGCCAGAAGCCCTCTCTTGGAGGCAAGAAAGATTCATTACAACTTTTATCTTAGTGCTGGCTGGAGGCAGAGGCAGAAGCAAAGGACAAAGCTGCAAGAGCTCTTAGAGCCAAGGAGAGAGAGAGCCTCTAAGACAATTATGTAATTATGTATAAAGCCTCCCATATTGATGGATTTATGTATACCATGTATATCTGTTTCAAGTTCTGGCCCAAAACATGTCCTTGTAAGACCAGATCAATGATACCGAACCATGCCAAATTAGATAATTATTGTCTCTATCAACTCTAATGACTTAACAGTTTGTAAAGATTCTGACATACCTAGATGAAAACAGGACAGGTCAAAGCTTCCTAACAATCAATAGTAGGAGCCAGTCCCAGAACTTCAGCATGGATGGGAAGGGGAGACCCAAGTCTTTATTTTTTTTAAAGAAATCCATTAGTGAAAGATAAAAATATCACAATGGGTTTATCTAGGAGAAGGTTCACTTCAGCTTTCATTTTCTTATTGTAAAATGAGGAAGTAGAATATAAGGTCTCTTCCAACTCTATGATCCTATTACTAGTAGGCATGCCAGAAGTTCTTCTTTTATCAGAATTAACCAGATCACAACTTCCCTAAGTAAAAATAGTTTACCCCTTCTCAGAATCAGGGAACTTTTGTATTTCTGAGCCAAATAATCATTCCTGAATTTTAGAGATGGAGAAATTAATCTGGTTGGAGAAAGGAAAGGATCAGGAAAAAGAAGCAGATAAGAGAGGTGGATATTGCTTGCTCAAGGATTTTTTAAAAAGTCACTTTTAGTAACATTTTTTCTCTTCTTACTTTCATATTCTTTTGAACTCATGTACTTTTTTGACTCTCTTATTCACTCACAGGAACATTTATCTTTATATGTGGTCAATGATGCCATTCTGAGGCTGTACCAATTGATACTTAAAAAAAAATCTCCCCCAAATTACCATAAACTTTATATTCACTTGCACATATTCTATCTCTTGCAATAGTCCTCTCATTGTGGAAAAATTGGAAACGCATTGTTGGTGAAGTTGTGAACTGATCTAATAATCATTCTGGAGAGCAATTTGGAACTATGCCCAAAGGGCCATAAAACTATACATATTCTTTGGTCCAGCAATACTACAACCAGGTCTGTATCCCAAAGAGATCATAAAAAAGAGAAAAGGACTCACATGTACTACATGTTTATAGCAGCTCTCTTTGTGATAGCAGAAAATCAGAAATTGAGGAGATAGCCATCAATTGGGGAATGATTCAGCAAAGTGTGATATATGACTGTAATGAAATACTACTGTTACATAAGAAATGATTAGATGCAGATTTCAGAAAAACCTGGAGAGACTTACATGATCTGAGCAGAACTAAGAGAACATCATACATAGTAACAACATTTTTTGATGATCAACTTTGATAGAATTAGCTTAGCAATACAATGATCTAAGACAATTCTGAAAAACTCATGATAAAAAATGCTACTCACATCCAAAGAAAGAAGTATGGAGTCTGAATAGAAATCAAGGCATACTATTTTTCTTCTTTGTTGTTTTTTTTTCTTTCTTGTGGTTTTTTCCTTTTGTTCTTTTCCTTCTTTCATAATATGACTAATACAGAAATGTTTAATATGGTTGTACATGTATAATCGATAACAGATTGCTTGCCATCTTGGATGGGAGGAGAGGAGGAAGGGAGGGAGAAAAATGGAAATTTAAATCTTATAAAATTAAATGTTCAAAATTATCTTTATATGCAATTTAAAAAATAAAATACTACTAAATGGCAAAGAAAAAAGAAAAAAAACCTCTAATGACATGGGGGGCATCCAGCAATCATGGATTCAGCAGTCAAGGTAGTTGAGTCAAAGTACCAAGTGACTAACTATAGTACAATGTCTACATGACAACTCCACTTTCCATGTGCCTTTTAGATCTGCTGACTTTATCAAAAAAACAAGCAAGTTTTTTGCTCCTGCATGCACTGTAGGAACTGAACCAGCTCCAGGAGAGGCGAGCCAGCATCACTCCTGCCGAGCACATTAGCGACAAAATTGCCATAGAAGTTCTGAGCGTGGAATCTTTATTGCCCAAGAGGTTAAAAGAAGTGGAAACAATGCTGCTCAATAACCAGCCCCTGGGAAGTTGGGGTGGTAAGGAAATAAGCAATTTGGAAACTTGCAAATTGAACTCCTCCAAAGCTATGTAATATGACTTGAACACACTTCAACTCTACCTCTGTCTCCTTCAAGCAGATTCTATTCCATCATTCAAACTTCTGAACTCTTACTTCCTCCAGAAAATGTTTACATTGATCAGATGAGAGCTAAATATTTCCTTGGCTGAAATAAAGATTCCCACAGGACTTTGAACATGTTCTGAGCCCCAGTTATCCTTAACCTGAGGAGAAAAAAAGATAAGGGGAGCGAAAATGTGATCACACAAAAATGATGGAAGAAATGAGGAGAGGCAGATAAAGGAAGAAGAAAACAAAATTGAGTAGAAAAAGAGAGATATGGACTTGGCATATTCGAAAACTTTTTTCTTTGAATTGTACCTTCCTCGGCACAAATTACAAGAATCGTTTATTTCTATTTGCATGTTTCTAGGCTCATATATAATTTTTACATGTTTGTCTTTCAGCAATTTGCCAGTTTTGTTCGACACTTGGTAACCTTAATTTTTTTTTTTTGAGGAGAGGAGGCAAAGACATTGAAGTGGATTGCTATTTTCTTCACTTCATTTTATAAATGAGGAAATGAAGACGCTGAGGCAAACCTAAGTGACTTGCTAGGAAGTATCCAGGGCTGGATTTGAATTCTGATCCTCCTAACTCCAGGGCCAGTATTCTATCCACTGCGCATCTAACCATCCACACATTTGTCTATCTAAATAGAATGATTTTTAAAATGTGTAGTCCTTGGGGCTGAGGTTACCCTGAGAAGAAATAACTTTAGAGCAGTGGGAAGAAGTTGTACATGACAACTCCACTTTCCATGTGCCTGTTAGATCTGCTGGCTTTATCTACCTTTGGAAAATTGAGTTCTGAGATTCAATTCTGTCACTTGATAACTGCAAGGTCTTGACCAACCATTTAACTTCAGCCTTAGTTTCTTGGTAATAATAACTGACATTGTGGTCAGATAGCTAGTTAATGACAGATAGGATTTGAACCTAGTCATTCTGATTCAGATGATAAGCCTTGCTTACTTCACAGAACTATTATGAGGATAAAAGAAATAAAACATTTTAAATTAAGTTGTAAAGCACATATTAGGTATCAACATCATCATTGTCATAATTCTAAGCAATATCATAGTTCTATATTTGATAAGATACTTTTTTCCCTGAAGAGAAGGGATCCCAGTAGCAAAGTGGAGTTGAGTCCTAAAGTCCCCAGAAAGGAAAAAAATTTGGGCACCAGAAAATTCTAATAAGAATACATCTCACTTCAGAGAAGAGGTTGAAAAATAGAGAATAATTATGTTTGGTTTTGATTGGACCTACAGTCATGTGTCGGGCACTATGCTAAATATCAGTGATACAAAAAGAGAAGCAAAAACAGTTTCTGCCCTCAAAAGTCTTGTGCTCTAATGAGAGAAACAATATACAAACAACTTTGTACACACAAACATTACAGAGAGGGAATTGTTAGGCAATCATTGGAAGCAGGGGAGATTGAATGTAGGAGATGCCAGTGGAGTAAGAAAGCTACTTCTCCATATGAAAAGAATGGATTCTACATTGGGGTAAGTGATGTCCTTTCTGGAGACTAAAGTCAAATAAGGCAGCAATGACATAGAAACATTAGGAAAAGGCACATATCAGTCATTGTTCAGGTAATGCCAAATGTGCCCAATGATTTTGATGTGGCTTTCATATCATCACAGCACTCTAATGAAGCCTACAGATTAGAGTAGGGCAGTATGAATGGGGAAATTTCCTCTAGTGGGCAAATTAGTTTTTGATGTTGCTGATAGCTCTGAAAAAAAAATCCCTATAAAATGAACACAGTACACACAGACTCCCATCCCCCTCCCCACCTTTTGGTACATGCCCCATCTGGACTGGACACCTAAAGAAAGGCTCTCTCCCAGCCTGAAGCTGAAATTGTCTCCCTTGCTTCTCCCTGACCCCTTCACGCTGCATGTTCTCATTAGTAGGCGGCCCATGCAGGAGATGGTAAGACAAAGGAAGAGATGGCGGAGACGCCAAGAATCAAATAATATCTCGAGAAAGAAACGTCAGTGGGAGAAGGGGTCATGAGAGCAATTCATTTACAACAGCTTTCACCATTGACCATGCTAACTGTAAGCACATCAAACATCCATGAGATCCTTCTTGGCAGGAGAGAATGAAGAGTGTCAAAGGCATTACCTCGGATTTATTGTGCACAAAGGTCTAAGGTATGTGGTTTATAAGAGCAAGGACAGCAGGCCTGTGGCTTTCTTCCTGCCCTAATGACAAATTCATGAAAGAAAGGCTGTTGGCAGTAAGGGATCTTCCCTATTCCCCACATTCTCAGTGCCCTGAAGAGGGTGGCAACTGAAGGTAAATAAAGTCAGCCACAATGCAATGGGGAGCCCAGCTATCCAGGATCCTGTTAGACTGTCAACATGGGACATTCAGGGGTAGGAAATCTGACTATTTTGGGGACATGGACTTTCAGAAATTGGGGGAAGAGGATAAATATAAACACTAGGAATGATTTTTAACTGTAGATTTAAAACAAAAGCTGACTAGTCTCTTAGCTGTTCCAAAGGACAACATACTAACAGAGCTTTAAAAAAAATGAAATTTGGTAACCTAACACGTCCTTGGTAACAGAGCTGAGGAATATGTTTTCCAATATTTGATTTCTCAGCTTGACAATCTCCCTTGAAATACCTCTCTTCTCACCAGTGGAAATGTAGATCTTCATTGGTCTGTCTCACAGCATGCAAATGTCTTACAGGGTACTTCCAGTCAGGTGTCTGCTTTCCTTCTTTCAAATAAACAGAAGGACTGACTTTTTGATAATGCTAAGTGCAAAGTTTTCATCAATTCCATTGCAAATGGGAAATGGAAGGAAAGAAAAAAAAAAGGAAAGAAGGAAAAAATGAAGGAAGGAAGAAAGGAGGAAGGAAGAAAGAAAGGATGGAAGGAAGGAAGAAAGGAAAGAAGGAAGGAAGGAAGGAAGGAAGGAAGGAAGAAGGAAGGAAAGAAGGAAGGAGGGAAAGAAGAAAGGAAGGAGGAAAGAAGAAAGAAAGATAGGAAAATAGGGAAAAAGGAAGGAAAGAAGGGAGAAAGGAGGGAGAAAGGAAGGAAAGAAGGAAGAAAGAAAGGGAGGGAATGAAGAAGGAAGGAAAGGAGGGAGGAAGGGAAAAAGGAAGGAAGGAGAAAAGAAGGAAGGCAAGAAGGAAGAAAAGAAAAGAGAAAGGAAAGAGGGAAGAACAGAAGAAAGAAGAAGAGAAGGAGGAAAGGAACAGAAAGGAGAGGAGAGGGGAAGGGAGAGAGAAAGGAAGAAAAGAAGGAAGAAAGGAAGGAAGGAGGAAGGGAGAAATGAAGGTGATCAGGGAAATTGAAATGAGAGAGAGAAAGGATGAGAGAGATGAGAAGTGGGGCAAATTAGGAAGAAAAGAAAAGGTAAATCAAGTAAAAAAAAAGAAAATGGAAGTCAAACATTGCAAAGTTCTAAACACAGAATAGCTGGATAATTACAAAATCTTCTAAGATAATGAGTATTCCCACTGAGGGGTTTGCCTCTTCTATGAACCTGTGGGTCCTGCTTCTCTCCTATTTGGATGTGCACTCTGAGGATCCTTATGAACTAGGCAGACTTTCCCCCTCCTACTCTTAGGGAAGCTAGAATTGAACCAGCCCTTCCAGCCTGACCTAGATCTGTCAACTGATCAATTATTTTTCCCCATAGAGAGGAAGAAAGATAGAGGGAAAGAAAGAAAGAAAGAAAGAGTGAGAAGGAGTGGGAGAGAACACATGCATTTTTCAAATTTAATCAGGAAAATGACAGAAAGTAAGCTTAGTCTGGAGGCTTGAATCTGCCAAACAATAGCTTTCACAGGATACCCAGCCACACTTATATATAAAGCAAATGAAAGACTTTCTCTTTTTTTGACCTTGTGCTATCCAAACTCCATGTCTTCCTCCTGCCCCCCAAAACACATGCCTCTATCCCCAAGCTACCCCAGCTCCTCCTTTCTCATCAACTGTTAGGAAGACTGCATTGCACCTTCATGCAGATATCTTTCTAGATAGATGGCCTTCCATGCAAATTTCTCTTAGGTTCTTTTTGACTCATCTTCAGTCAATATTTCTATCCTACCTCTCTGCCCCAAAGATCTAATATGTAGGGGAAAGGTTATTAAAATGGCAGTGCTCATAAGAGTTATGGAGAGAAAAAGGAGGGAAAGGAAGGAAGGGCAGAGAGAACAACACCTGTATTCCATCTGTTACCTTATTTTTACATGTTTTGATTTTTTTCATGTTTAATTTGTTTTATTGAATTTCAAATGACTGTCGACATAAAGTAAACACGTAACAAGCCAGTAGAGCAGAAAGGAAGTAAACAGCATAAATACCGCCATTCTCAGCATGGAGTTCCACTTAGCACCACATGTTCAGAGCATTACATGCATTAATGAGTCCTGGAAACACCCAGGGGAGTCACTTTGAGGCCTGGCGGGCAGGTGGAGAGACAGAAACTCATGTAGTGGAGGCTTTTTTCCCTATGGAAAAGTCTAAGGGAGATCAGGTTCTTAGGATAGGCTGAAACCTTTAGATGTTACTTAAATCCACCTGTAAATATTCACTCCAGGTTTCCAGAACTCATAGTGTCTTCATAATTGAGGTCAGAATTAAATGATATTGTCTTCATGAATCCTAAGCACTAAGCCTCCCTGCAAAGTTTTTCCAACATAAGTTGATAGTGTTGGATTTGTATGTCGATCTTGTTTTTGTTCCATTTTCTGTTTCCTCCTCTGCCCTTAGATTGAATGTACCAATGCCAAGTGACTGGTACAGATTCAGAAATGACTTTGCTCCTGCTCCTCCTAGGGGACTTTGACTCTGACCTTATGCCAAGATGTCCAGTAGATAAGGCTGGTACCAAGGAGCACAGAGCATATTCTGGTCTATAGCCAGGCTACCAGCACTGAAAGAATGCTTACTGATCCTCATCTCATCAGATAATTCATGATATCAGGAATATAATAAACAACTCTGCCAAGCCATTCAGAAAGGAGTAACACATAGTAAAAAGGGTGTTCTAAGGTTAAATGTCTCAACACCCTTCTCTCACCTTATGAAGACTGGCACAAATCTAAATTAGGCAAGGTTTAAAATAGGGAAATCCAGGGATCCAAAAGAGTTTTACTTAACTCTAATTTTCTAGATGATTCTGTAATTTATGTAGAGGACTTTTTTGCCATAGATTTAAATGAACTAGAAATGACACCAATAATATTCAATGAATATCAGCATCCAAACAAAAGGAACTTTCCCTAATGATGATGAATAAATCCAAATTATCTTGTTTGAAAATAACATCATATTAATTATATGAAAGTTCAGCAAACTACAAAGCCTTCTAAGTGAAATCCCTAGCGGATTGATCTAACCATCTGAACTTAAAAACAAAGTGGATGAAAAAGAATATTGATTGAACTATAACATTCTTCTATGGAAGGAAGCTAGAAAGAAGTTAGTAATTCATCTTTCCTTCATATCTCTTTTTCTCTCATATATATGCATTTAGACAAGTTCAGCAGGTAATGAGATGAACCTGGAAATCATAATAGGACATTAGGCTAGATCACATTAATAGAATTATGGGTTCGGATATAGAAGGTGACGTAGAGATCAACAAATCTAAATACCTAATAGAACAATGGGCAAAAAATGAGGTTCAGAAAAGGTGTCACAAAAATGTAAGTAGCATACTGAAAATTTGAACATAGCTCCTGACTACTTTCTACTATGTTATGTTATACTATCTAGAACAACAGTACTTGACTTGTTTTGTATAATGGACTCTTTTGGCAGTTTCAGAATAATGGTGTTTAAATGCAAAAAATAAAATACATAGAACTACAAAGAAAACCAATTACATTTAAATAGCTATCAAAAATATTAAACAAGGCACATTCATGGACTTCAAGTTAAGAACTTCTAATTTACCATTTTCCTGCTCACTACTGCAAAAACCTCCATCTATTTAAAACTGATATCCTCCCAGACACACTACAAAGATTGAAAACCTAAACCACCATGATCTCAGAAGGAGCAAAAAGAAAAATAAGAAATGCAGAGAAGTATGTTATCAAATATAATACACTATCAAAAACTGACTTATTACAGGGAGAAGGAAAGGAGCTGGTCATGTAGGGAGAATGAGATATAGGACAGCAGGAATAACTTAGTAGTACTTCTGAGATACTTAAAGATCAAGAGGAAGAAAGAACTCTACTATGGGTAGTAAGCAGACTCTCTTTGGAGAGTATATTAGGAAACATGAACAAGAACCTTGTGAGAAAAAAAGGGGTGGAGGGATTCCAATCTGTGTCAGTGGAGGGAGTACTCACACTAACAAAATCATGGGAGAGTGGGAGAAATCAAGAAATGCTTAAGTATATCTTTAAACAAACTAACATAACCATGGCCTTCTGGCATACAACAGGAGCCAACAGGCCAATCTAGTCAACATCAATCAGCAACCAGGGGCCATTGAGGAGAGGTTCTTTTTGGTTCTTTTTTTTTTTTTAAAGCTAAATTTTTGCAAACCTCAAAGACAGAATTCCCAGCAGTGCCAGATTCTGCAAATAGAAACTGCAAGTCAAAAAGCCATATTGTACTCATGTACAGTGTAGAAAGAACCTCTGAAGTTCCTTAATTATGCTTTTACACAGAGGTATCCATTGGTAATGATTCTTTGGAGGGAACATAATTAAGTACTTCCTGGGTTTTTATGCAGGACAGGTGCCTAGAACCCATTATTTCTACTTCACCCCAAGTGACAACTTCAGGCAAGATTCCTCTGACCCTTTTGCCAGACAAAAGGCATGATACAGTACCTGCTCTTCGACTCTGGATTGTGAATATGGCCATTTATCACAAACAAGACAGTAAGAGTGAGACCGACGACTGTCTTTCTCAAAGAAATGCTATGTCTTCCCCTGATACTCACACATAGCTGAAGTGAGGCCCCGCCCAAGTTGCTACTAGCCCTCAAGGTGTTTACTTCAAGGGACAGGAGTTCAGCACATCTGCCATGTGAGCCGTGCCTCTTTCCCTGGGTGTGGAAGGAAGGAGTGCTTCTCCTTAGGCTCAAGCCTTCTTTTCTTCCCTACCTTTGCTTCAGCTGGGCAGACCAACAGAAGAGGTGCCCAACAAGATCACAGAAAGCCAAGGAAAGGAGAGAAGATTTGAGTCAAACCTATCAAAAGGTGTTGAAAGGAACCGATAATCCTCCGAGAAAGCAATAGCCCTGATTTCTAGGAAGAGAAAAGTAGTTCCACCAGCCAGCCACCTCCTTCAAATTCAAATGGGTGCTAGAGGTAGGAGGTGTGCTGAAAGGGACAGCTCCTGCTCCTTTGAAAGAGAAGGAGCTTGTTAATCAACCTCTGGTACATCTTAGGGCAAGAGCCCCAGGGAGCTAATCACTCCCTCCTCCCCTTCTTCTCTTCACTAATCAGTACTGATTCCTTTGGAAATTTGCTCCCTCCCACTTTACCCCTCTCTCCTAAATGAATTGGGGTTACAGGCAGGGGGGAGGGGTGATTGAGAAAGGGCTCATAACCTGCCACTGGCACTAGGCACCTTTTCAAAAGGCCGAAAACACAGGAAGTAACAGCTCTGGAAGGAGCCAGCTTAAAACAAAAACCAAGGAAAGGGGAAAAATGTCTTAGAATGTGCACTGCATTCTAACTAGCCCTACTGGGTCAATGGGGGTGGATTATTGCAGGCAAGACCTGGGCTGCTTAATAATGGCATAACTTTGATGAGAGATAGTTGACAGACTCTGGCTTTTTTTTTTTTTTTTTTTACCCTGGAAGAAAACAGCCATCACCTCCGTAGCTTCAGACTGAAGTTAGATTTGGGGATTGACGTGATTTAAAATTAGACAGCTTCAAATTCTTTTTGGATACATCTGACCCTGGCCAGATTTTATTCAAGGTGGGTATAGAGAGAAAAGGCGTATTGTACTTCCTAGGAAATGCAGGAATAGATAGACTGGGTTGAGGGGGAGAGAAGTCTCAGAACTCCCCCTTCTGCATTCTCACCAATATAACTATCAAACCTTTCCTTATGCTTCTTCTCTCTTATCCCCAACAGTGTAGAAGCAATGCCACATGAAGCAGCCAGAAGGGCTTTCACACTAGAAAATTTTGCACCAGCACTTTCTACTCGTCTATTCAGGAAAGATTCAAAGTACGAGCAAATATTATGCTTCCCTGCATTTATTTCTGATAAAAAAAAAATCACGTATGCTAATTTATATGTAAATTCAGTATGGCCCCCAGGCTTCTGGCATGCTGCCAGTGGGGCTCTCAGCTTCAGGAAGTTTGGCCATTTTCTCTGTTTTGATATTAAGTCATAGGAGAGGAACCAGTTTTAAAATGATAAGGCATGGAATAGGACCCAGCTTTAGGCAAGTACAATTTGGAGATCCACAGGATCCCACTCCCCAAAGCCCATTTTTCCTCTTACCCCTATTGCTTCTCTCACCTACTCTCAATTCTGTTGTAAGCACAGAGAGATTCTGTTCTTCTAAGCCACGGATTCCAGATTTGATTTCCCCAGAACCATTCTCACGATAGTATTCTTTGATCATATTCATAGGGGACTTCTGTGTTCCAAAGATATGCCCCTACATATACACTTTTTTCTTGAATGATGTTTTACATTATATAAGGAAGAATATATAATGCATTCAAGTTGTCACCTTCAGCCTCATGCCAGATATACCTTCAAGGGGATCATAAAGGAGTCCCCTAAGACTGACCTCCTGCACTGAATGTATCAAACTAAGCCAGAAGAGGACTTCTGCCAAGTTCAAGGAGGACTAACCTTCCTATCAACTGACTCAGCCTTTCCCTCTTCCCAGGAGCCTCTCCCACCCCCTCCCTGTTTTGGTTCTTTAACTCCACTTAATTGCTTTCCATACAACTCTTTGCAAGAATCTCTGCTTGCCTGGTTTGGAGCCACTGCAGCCTGCCCCAAAGGAAGGTCTTCAACTCAAAGAAAGGGCTGCATTATGACTTCATTAGCATAGGTGCACACAAGGGAGGCTCATAAGGTTTATAAACATTTGACCGAGGTAAGAATTGGGAGATGAAGTCGCTCCTGTTTTTTTCCTATTTGTACTTCCAATGCTCTTAGTTTCTATAATTAAAGTGCTGGATTTGAATCTTGACTTTGCATGGCTGACTACTACCTAGGTGATCTTGGGCAAGACACTTCTTAAGCTCTTTGAGACTCAGTTTCCAAATCTGTAAAATGAGAGGGTTGCATTAATTGACCTCTCAAGTTCCTTCCAATTCTGGATCTATGATGCTAAGCTTCTAACTTTCTTGATGAAAATAGATGTGTTCTAAGCCAGCTCTTCTTGAAGAACTCCACAGGATCACCGAACAAAGTTTCTTTGCCTGAACCTTTAAAACTTTGAATATCTTTAATTAGACAAAGGTAACATAAACCCTACAAAAACTGAGTAAGCAGCCAAAAATTGGGGGAGAGAGAACAAACTTATGAAATGTGGGAACCAGGGTCAATGGGGGTAGGGGCAAAATGAGAATAAATAGCACCGAGAACGGATTCAAGGTTGAAGCTGATTCTGAATTTGCCCTGTACACTGCATAAAGCTGAAGAGAACATCAAAGAGCATACTCTGAGAGAAAGCGGCAGTCTAGATTGCAGCCCCGGTGGCTCTGCTTCTCAGCAGATAAATAAACAGAGAATTAGCATTCCGTACTTAATGCGTGTCGCCCTTTAACTTTGAAAATCTTGCCCTGATTGAATAGCCCAGTATTCCTCCCGTGTTCTCTCGATTATCACCTTCTCCAATAGCCCCCACTCTTAAAACACAACCCCTCCAAACTAATCTTGCTGCTCACTGCTGCTGCAAATTGATTCATCCCCTTGATGATGGGCTGCTGACCAAAACCTAACGCAAGACATGGTGATCCTGACTACATTGGACCTGCATTTTCTCCGTTTTCCTCACTGAGCAGCCATTCAAGTTTGCCAGCCAATATTTAAAGTTTCTCCTTCCCGTTTCTTCTCAACAATGCAAGCAAACGCCACCCAATACCCTTTTATTTTATCGTGCTTCTGACTTGGTCCTTCATTTGTGGGGTGGCATGGTGTGATGTAGTGCGGTGGTGTGTGTGTGTGTGTGTGTGTGTGTGTGTGTGTGTGTGTGTGAAAGATGTAGCTACATAGCCCAGTGCACAACCCGTATCAAATCCTGGCAGCATACACATTATTCCACAAATATATATACATTGCCCTTCCTATAGTAATCCAGGACTGAATCAATATTACGGAACCTGGAAGACAGAAATAAGCCCCAGCCATGCCGTTTAAACGCTTTCCCTCTCCACCTGCAGACCCGCGCAACAGAGACAGACTTGGGGAGTCTGCGAATAATATAAAAAGCACATTGCACAAATCCTGCGTCTACTATAGGCAAATCAATAGTAACCTCTTACCTTGAAAGAGAAACAGAGCGGCCAGCCCAGTGAAGATCGCCCAAGAGATAGAATTGTGCATTTTTGCCTGGATGGTTTTCATGTTGGTTTCCCTCCCTCTTTTTTTTTTTTTCTTTTTTGTCAGGTTCCGTTTTTTCTTCCTTTCTTTCCTGACAGATTGCGTTGCTCTCAAGCTCGTAGAAGGAGATTTAAATCCAGTGTTTTGCTGAAGGACACAAGAAAAGCCGAGGGAGTGAGAGAGTGTGACTTCTCAGTAATTATCTCTACTCATACTCTGGCACTGAAACACATTGTACAATCTGGACCCAGACAGCCCTCCTACACGCTGCAATCATTGGTTCTAATCCAAGGATTGACAGAGCTACAACACGCGCACGCACACGCGCGCATACACACACACATACATACACACACACACATACATACATACACACACTCACTCATACACACTGAGGAATCATTTACTGGGCAAATCAGGCTAGCTGATTAAAGAGACAGGAGCCTGGAGAGAGGAAAAGATAAATGCCATCCTACCCCTTCTATATTACTTTCATTTTTAACACTGTCAGTTTCTGTGCCCAAGCATCAGATGATCCCCTTCTTCCTGACAACCCCCGGCCTCCTGAACTCAGATTCCTCCTAATCTTCAGGGGCATGCCTTTTGCTTGCAAATGCTTAAAGGAAATTTTAGATTTTCATGCTGAGTGAAACTTAAAAAGAGGAGTCAAATTTCATTCATTGGCACCGAATTTCCTTCACTGATGGAAATACCACCCAATAACATGTTTTTTTCTTTCCTTTTCTCTTAATCATGACTACCACTTCAAAAATAGCAATTTTCTTTTTTTTTTCCTTTTCATCACTCATTGTGTCAGCCTCTGTTTATTCTATTTATCAGTCACTTTGTTTTATAAAATTGCCCAGATGTCTTTATTGGATATTATAGAAGGGATGATACATCTTGGATTATAGAAGCCTGCAACTGACTACAAGAAGGGAGAGGGAAGAAGGAAGTCATCCTCAGTGTCCATTCTCTAATGGATTCAGAAGAGAATATGGACTTACCTTGTGGCAGCAGGATAAACGTGGGATAGACAAGCTGAGGAACTTTCTGATTGCAAGAATTGTTAAGAGAAACTTTGGAATGGATCACCAAAGGATGTAGTCTACTATCCATTTCCCTAGGACAGTAAGGTATAATCTATACCTTAGTTAAGAGTTGGGTTTGATAGTCTCCTCATATACTTTGTAGTCTTTTGATTTTTTAATCTTTGACTTCCTTTTATGAGAAACTGGTTTTTCAATGGAAACATGTGTTGTGAAAATTCTTATGATTCTCCTTCCACAAATTCTCCTTTAATGAGAGTAATGAATTGTTCCCTTTTCTACCCTGGCTAGACAAAATTCTATTACATAGTTTTCCTACTGTTAAACCAACTCTGTATTTATTTTCACCCAACTATATTCTCACTGAACTGCACTGATCCTTGACTTGCATGTTAGAAATATTTTATTGTCCCCATTTGCGCATTGGTATAATGTTTTTATTCTGTTATGTGTCCTATGGCCACTAGAATGTTGTCCTTTTTAGACTAAGTTTCTAGGGATATTACTATGTCTATAATTCTCTTTGCTCTGTATTCCCATCCAGCCTTGTGCTATCAAAAGCTTAATAAAGCTTTTTTAGACTTATGATAGTGGTGGTGATAAGACAGAAAAGATTGACAGGCTTTCTCATCTCCTGCCATTTCATTTAGTAGGGATCCCAACTTACCCTACGAGTGGAAGAATCTTAGTCAATCTAGAAGAAGCAATGCAGAATTTAAGTAATCAATTAATAGTCATTAAATAATAACTACCACTGGTGCTATATTAGATACTGAGAAAATAAAACAGTTTTAGAACCGGGTTTAAAACCAGAAGTGACCTCAGAGGCCCTCATTAATTTAAAATTAAATTAAATTTCCTCATTTAATGAAGGGATGAAGAAAAGTCACAAAGAAGTTAGATGATTTGCCCAAGGTCACACAGTTAATAAGTGTTGAGCTAGGATTAGATGTCATGTCTTCCTTATTCCAAGTCCAGCTCTCTATCCACTATGCCATATTGTTGCCTGACTCTAAGATGAAAATATCAAGGACATGTATCAATGATAGATGATGATGATGGTAGTGGTGGTGATGGTATTAATGGTGATTGTATTAAGCATTTATATAGCATTTCAACAATTTCAAAGTGCTTTATATGCTATTTGGTTTCTCACAACAACTTTATAAGTAAATATTGTGCTCATTTTACAGATGAGGAAACTGAGTCTTTGAGACGAAATGGTAGACAAGCTAATTGTCTGAGGCACAATATGAACTCATGATTTCATGACTTCAAATCCAATCACATATCAATTACACCACTTAGCTGCCATTAAGTATACAAATATATACACAATAATTTTAGGGAGAAGATACTAGCAGTTTGAGGGATCAGAAAAGATTTCACATAGAAGGTATTGGTTGAGCTGCATCTAGAAGCAATCCAAGAATTTTAACACATGGAGGTGAAAAGGAAGAATATTACAGGCAAGAGGAACAATCCACGCAAAGGTATGGACTGAATCGATTTAATAAGGATGGCAAAATGAGGCATCTTGGGGGGAATATTGGACCTCAAAATCTGATTATAATAAAATTCACACTTGTCAAAGAGAATCTAACTTTTTAATCATTAATCAGTATAGCACATAGAATAAATTTAAGCAAATGATTAGTGAGTCCCACAGACAAGGTAATTTTCTTCTAGGGAAGGGGTTCTTATAATTTTTTTGTGTGTCATAGGTATTGTTGAATCTGATAAAGCTAAGGACTCATCAGAATAATGATTCAAAATACAAAATGTAAAATACATAGAGGAAGTGTTACTGAGCTTCCCAGTTGGGCAGAGTAAGCTGGGACTCCTTTGTAATGTGCTAAAGTTCAATTTAGGGACAGTTAGATTTTGTAGTGGTTAGAGCATCGGATCTGAGTTCAAATCTGACTTCAGACACAACACTTACTAGCCATGTAAGTCTGAGCAAATCAGTGGACTCCAACTACTTCTCCAAAAAGGGAGTTCAATTTTGTCCTATTGAGTTGAGTTCATTTCAATAATAATTTATTGAATACCAGTTCAACATAATGGTGCTTAATTGGGTGAGGAGAAAGAGGGACTCAATTCAGATTGTTCTGCACCACAACAAAGGACATCAGGTCCTGAACTACCTGGAGTTTTATACAGAATGAAACAAGATAACCAGGTCAATGCTACATTCAGTGAAACTGGACTTTTCTTGATTAGATCAACTCTTTGGAGCTACTTTCCTTACCAAAGTGGTATTTGCTTCAGCCGCAGCAGGTATGGAAAATGGGAATTTTATTTACTGTGAATGTGAATACACCAATTGTCAATTCAGTTATTTAGGGTTATGGTGGGCTATGTTTTGAAATTGGATCTAACTGGAACAATCTGACCACTCTACCTTTGCTTTCTAAATTCCTACACATTTGTCAGTCCCTTGTCATCTGTGTCTATCCCCATCACTCTAGTAAATCTGTTCTTCTGGGTAATCAAAGATTACTTTATTGCTAAACCCAGAAGCATTTTCTTAGGTCTCATCCTTTTAACTTCTTCAGCATATCATCACTGTTGACCACACCCTTCTTGTGGACACTTTCTTTTCTCAGAATTTCTGTAGTTCTCTTCATTTTAGCTCTTTTGCTGATGGCTTGACTAATCATCAAAAATGTGTGTGGAAACATTATCTATACCTTGCCCTCTCTTCATGTCTGTAGCCTAGCACTTTTTCCTGGGTTCTAGCATCTTCTCTTTATGCAGTCTCTTGGGAATCTCATTAGCTTCTGTGGATTTAGTTATGACAACTATGGACATGATTATCACATCTATTTTCCCTCAATAGTACCTACTTTTTCCAAATAAACATAAAGATAGTTTTCAACATTCATTTTTATAAGATTTTGTGTTTCAAATTTTTTCTCCTTTCCTTCCTTACCTTCCCCTTCTCCCAAAACAGCAGATAATCTGATATAGGTTATATATGTAATATGATGTAAGTTGTATATAGATACAATATTTTAAACCATATTTCCATATTTGTCATGTTGTGCAAGAAAAATCAGACCAAAGGATATGAACAATTTTCAGATGAAGAAATTAAAGCCAGTTCTAGTCATATGAAAAAATGCTTTGAATCACTATTGAATACAGAAATGAAAATTAAGACAACGCTGAAATACCATGCATACCTCTCAGAGTAGCTAAGATGACAGGAAAAGATAATGACGAATGGTGGAGGGAATGTGGAAAAACTGGGACATTAATATATCATTGGTGGAGTTGTGAACTGATCTAACCATTCTGGAGAGTAATTTGGAACTATGCCCAAAGAGCTATCAAACTGTGCATACGCTTTGATCGAGTAGTATCTCTACTGGGTCTATATGTCCAAGATATAATAAAAAAGGGAAAAGGACCAACATGTGAAACATGTTTGTGGCAGCCCTTTTTGTAATGGCAAGGAACTGAAAACTGAGTGGATGTCCATCAGTTGAGAAATGGCTGTATAAGTTATGATATATACAAGATTATGTAATGATCAATTCTGACCTGATTCACCTTGGTATAAGACATTCCTTATTCCCTCTCCATGTCCTTAAGCCATCTGCTTCCTATGCCAGATATATTCTTCCTCCTTGACTCTATTTCTTGGATCCCCTCTAGCTCCCTTGAAGAGTCAGCTCAAATGTTACCTCTTTCAAGAGACTTTTCTTGATTCTTCTTCGTGTTACTGTCCCTCCAATCACTTTGCATTTATTTTGTATTCTTTATTAATTATTGTATTCTGCATGAGATCATTCAGGCCAATTCCAATAGACTTGTGATAGAGCCATCTGTATTCAGAAAGAGGACTATGGGGACTGAAGGTGGATCACAACAACATTTCATCTTATTTTGGTTGTTGTTGTTTGATGTTTTTTTCTTTCTCACTTTTTCTCTTTTTAATCTGCTTTTTCTTGTGTAGCATGATAAATGTAGAAATATGCTTAGAAGAAATGCACATGTTTAACCTATATTTGATTAATTGCTGTCTAGGAAAGGGGGGGGTGAGAGAAGGTAGGGAGAAAAATTTGAAACACAAGGTTATACAAAGGTGAATGTTGAAAAACATCTTTGCATGTATTTTAAAAAGGAAAAGTTATTTTAAAAAATTTTAAAAAGAAAAATCTGACCAAAAGGGGAAAAACATGAGAAAGAAAAAGCAAGCAACCTCAACAACAAAAACAACAAGAAAAGTGAAAATATACTTTTATCCACATTGAGTCTCCATACTTTTCTCTCTGGATGTGGATGGCATTTTCCATCCCACGTGTATTGGAACTGTCTTGGATCACTGCATTGCTGAGAAGAGCTAAGTCTATCATAGTTGATCATCATATAATGTTGTCACTGTGTACAATGTTCTCCTGTTTCTGCCCACTTCAATTAATATGTAAGTCTTTCCAGGATTTTCTGAAATCTTCCTGCTCATCATTTCTTATACAATAGTAATAGTCCATTACATTCATATACCAAAATTAATTCAGCCATTCCCCAACTGATGGGCATTCATTCAATTCCCAATACCTTGCCACTAAAAAAAGACCTGCTACAAACATTTTTGCACATTTTGGTCCTTTTCACCTCCTTCTCACATCTACATATCAAGTCCCAAGTATCTCCACAATTATAGTTCTAACTTCCAGATAAATATCTTTACATGTCCACAAACTTAATTTATTTTTCCTACTCTATCTCTCAACTTTTCTCTTTCTTCTCAGGGCATCAACATTCTTCCATTTAGCCAAGTTTACCACTTCCAACTCATCCTTAAATTTTCATTCTACTTCCCTCCCTCCTAATATCCAATCATTTGCTGTCTGATTTTACCTTCTTGGCATCTTTTACCTTCATCACTTTTTCAGCATTCACACCACAACTACCCAAACTCTGACTTGATATCACATTTGGACTATTGCAATAGGCTAACTTGTCTCACTGTCTCCAGAATTTCCCCTTTCATTTGTTCTTCATATAGCTGCCAAATTGATATTATGAAAACTCAGATCTGACCATGAGAGGCACCTGTTCAAAATGCTGTATGATTTACATAGTGTTTCCTCATTGCTTCCAGGATAAAATGGAAATTCTTCTCTTTTCTATTTAAAGACCCTCATTCTCTAACTACAATTTATGGTCAAAGCTGATGTCTTCTTACATGCTCTACATTCCATCCAACCTTATTGACCTTGCTTTAAGACATTCCTTATTCCTTTCAGCCATCTGCTTCCTCCTTGACTCCACTTCTTGGATCCCCTCTAGCTCCCTTGAAGATTCAACTCAAATGCTACCTCTTTCAGGAGACCTTCCTTGATTTCTCTCAATGTCACTGTCCTTCCAATCACTTTGCACTTATTTCTGTATTCTGTATTAATTCTTGTATTCTGCATTTATCTATGGATATATTGCATTCCTTTCTGGTCCCTTCTTACTTCAATCCCCAGAGGTCTTCTTGAGGGGAGGGAGGGAGTCACTTCTATATTTATATCCCTGGCACCTAGGCCACAACCTAGTATAAAGTAGGGATTTGATAAAAGTAGAGTTGTGAACAAACAGAAAGCACAGGGATTGCAAGTGGCTGACCTTGATTTTAGTGATTCCTTTCCTTTGGCTTATGAGGTTTAGACATTGTCTTTAATTATACATCTTTAGGGGCCACTTATCCTCTTGGATCAGCAAGGTGGTTATATGCCTCTCAAGTCTGCTCTTTGCCCATCGGCCAGTATTCTGTAAAGGAGAATGAATAGCTCCAAGACCCAACAACCTCCGCTGAGAGACCTTGATTCTAATCAGCAGAGTCCCCACTCCCTCTTGGAATCAAGAGACCTATTCAAGCAATTGTCATATTCTATTAGCATGTTAAGAGTTGAAGTGAGGAAGGAAGGAAACAGGTGAGGTCATTAACTTCGAGTTGCTTTTCACAATACTTTTTAATCTGCAGATTGATATTCTGCACTATACATTAAATGGAGTTTCTTAGGAAACTGCCGCTGCTCCTCCCCCCATTTACCTGACCAGAGATAATAGTCCGAGCAGAGGTCCATGTGAGACCCGGTCCTCCTGCTGGCCAAGTCCCAGCTGAGGTCGGCTAGTGACCTTCTAGCCCCATGAGAAAAAGGTGGACAATTGCACACACAGCAGGCCAGCCTCAGAGAGCTGCCAGACAAATGCTACCAGGAGGAGGAGGAGGAGGAGAGAGGTAGGTGTGTGCAGTACATGCATGTGGGTATGTGTGTGAGAAAAGGGTGGGTGTGCACGTGGGGGGGATGTGGGGGCCGTATTTCCATTTCTCTCAGCTATTATGGAAGGAACGGCAGGAGCTTAAATCTAAAGAGCAAAAACAAGCTAATGTTCAGGACTTAACAAAAGCTGCCACTCTGCTCTGCCGTCCACCTGCTGTGGTCTGCTACTGCAGAGGCTTAGTACAGTGGGTGATCTTATATACCCAGATGCTTGGCTGAACCCAGAGACGGTGGGAAGAACCAAGCTAGTCTGCCCTCCTCACATCTGGGCTGGAGCAGGGTTCAGCTCTGACTTAGGATGGCGAGGAGGATGCCCTGGGACGGAGGAGACAGCTTCTGCCTTTTCTGTCAAGGACTCTTCTCATCAATGGAAATCATGGATAAAGTCGGTCAGGACAGCCATCTTGGAGGTTGCTTTTCCATGTTGACCCAAGGGAGCTGAGGAGTGAATAATCCAGGAATCATTTAGATCAGTTTGGAGAATGAGGTGCAGGATGGGGGGCAGCAGATTTTCTATTATAATGATGATTTACTTAAACTGATTTGGAAATGAGCTTGCATTCCCTGAGCACACACACACTGACTGATGATGAGGCAAGGTGGCTTAGACTCATACTGGGCGGCAAAGAAAAGCCAGCTGGGGATTAGATTGCAAATAATGTACAGGCAGATAAATGAGAGTTTATTTCTTGTGTTTCCAGAATGATCTTCCCAGGCCAACCTTTCCAGTGAAGTAAAGTTAGACAGCTATCTTAAAATCTGTATCATCATCATTCCTTAAGAGCTATGTAATTTTGAGCCAGTTTCTTAACCTCGCTTAGTCTGTTTCTTCATCTACAAAATAAAAATACTTTAAACTTCATGATCTTTAAAGTCCCTTTCAGGTCCTATGATTCCATGCATTAAAAACTCTCATTAAACCACTAGTTATAATGTATAAGGCATCCTTCAAAGAGGATGTTCTGAACTTATTCTTTAAGCTTGAACAATTTACAATCTAAGCAGATTATTTTCAGGAGGATCCCGTATTTCCTAACTTCCTGGAGTCTGGCATGGAAGACATACAAGGAAATCTTATCAATCAATCAATTAAGCACCTGTTATATATCATACACTGTGCTTAAAAAGGAGATACAAAAAGAGGCATAAGATAGCCCCGGACCTCAAGGAACTTATAATCTTATCATCTCATACACTCTTTCTCTCCTAGTTTTTCTGTATTTGCTGGCAAGGGGAGCATGACCCTATGCTTCCTCATACAAAATGGGGCTGTCCTTTGTGGATCTCAAACAAAGATCAAAATACAAGGTGTCAAAAGTGATTAGTTTTACTGGCAGAAAAGAAATAAAGTCACAACTTTTATAGTTTAAGGAAGTAACTGAATCACTCTTCCCTTCAAATCAGTGCTTCTCCATTACCAAAGAGTACTGGATTTGGCCACAATACTAAATTGAGTGGCTGTCCTTCCAGATTTCTTCTAGTTCTCATTCTATTATCAATGCTGGGATAGTTGCAGAGTGGGGAACACAGAATCAAAAGCCATTGTCCCAATGAACAACTAAGCGACTTAATAAGTGTTTATTGACTGAATGTCATGAAATAATTAGAGATCAATCAAATGATAAAATATGATAGTTACAACCTAAGTCACAGAAGACAGAAGCCAAAGTGGATTACATCAATTGATAAAGAATTCATGGAGGATGTGGTACTAGAGATGTACTTGGAAGGGAGAGCAAGACTTGAATATTTGAAGGGGGAAATTGAAGGCATTCTAGAACAAATGTAAATAGAAAATATACAAGAAGAAAAAATTCTGAGAAGCTAGGCTGGAATGGAAAAAAAGTAGTGTTTTAGAGAAGGATAGGAAATATAATTGGGTAGACCAAATGGAGCCAGATCAAGGATGCATTATGATGACATAGAAATAGCATCAGTTTTCTCAATTATTTGGTTTTTTTTTAATAATAATAGCTTTTTATTTTTCAAAACAAATGCAAAGGTAGTTTTGAACATTCACCCTTGCAAAACCTTGTGTTCCAAATTTTTCACCTTCTCTTCCTCCTCTACTCATCCACTATACAGCAAGTAATCCAACATAGGTTAAATATGTACAATTCTTCTCAACTTATTTCCACATTTATTATGCTGCACAAGAAAAATACTATGATATGATCCACATTCAATCCCCACACCCTCTTTCTGGATGCAGATGATTCTCTACATCACAAGTCTATTGAAATTGGCCTCAATTACCTTATTGTTCAAAAGACCCAAATTTATCACAGTTGATTATCACATAATCTCATTGTTGCTATATACAATGATCTCTTGGTTCTATTCATTTCATTCAGCATCAGTTCATGTAAGTCTCTTCAAGCCTCTCTGAAATCATCCTGCTAGTAATTTCTTATAGAACAGTAATATTCCATAACATTTATATACCATAACTTATTCCGTAATTCCTCAACTGAGGGGCATCCACTCTGTTTCCAGGTCCTTGCCACTATAAAAAGGGCTACTACAAACTTTCTCATTTATTTTTAACAAAAATGTGTGTAATACCTCACTACTGTGAGGATTAACTAAGATAATAGATAACAAATGCTTTTCCAAATCAAAAAAGGCAAAATTAATGTAAGTTACTAATATAAAATACCTTAAAAGTCAGTCAAAGAAGTTTGATCTTGATAAACTAGACAAGAGAGAGCCATTATAATTTCATGAGAAATTGAATGGATGATAAAATGTTGCCTCAGGAAGATTTGTCAGTAAAGGGTTATGGGACCAACAAGAAGGCTATTGCAGCAACTCAACAATAAAGCAGTGAGGACAGGTGTAAATAAAGACCATTATAGTAGGAATAGAGAAAAAGTAAATCTGAGAGATGATTTAAAGAAAGAAATAGTGGATATCTTGAAAGTCTGTTGAGGACAGAGAATTGTGTCTTATTAATATTTGTATCTTAATTACTAATTACCTAATAGTACAGTACCTTATCTATAAGCACCACAGTACTGAACTTGTAGTTCAGGGAACGGGGCTCAAATCCAAGTTCCTTCATTTACTAGATGTATGACCTTGGGAAGTCACTTAATGTTTTGGATTCCAAATTTCCTTATTTGTGAAATGGGATAATAACATCTGTACTACCTTCTCCATATGGCTGTTGTAAGCAAAGTACTTTGTAAACCTTAAAGCATTGTACAAACAGCGTGTTTTTAATAATATAAACAATATATGTTGATGAATTGTTTGACTGGTTATCAGTAGAGGGAAAAAGAAGATGAAAGTCAAATATTATTTTTAATATTTCTTACTTAGGAAATTCTGAAACTAATCAATAGAAAGGATTGTTAGAAAGGAAATTAGAGGTAGCAAGCCAAAATAGTGGACTGCTAGAACAGAACTAAGGGGAACTACTTTACTTTTCAACTCAAATTCCTCAAAAATCTGAAATACACACCCAATTGAATAATGATCAAGAAATCCAAAGGAAAATGACCCAAAATCCCTTCTTTCATCCCAGAACAACACAGAAAAGTCTGTCAATAGCCTACATGAAATAGAAAAGTCCTGTCATAGGAAGGGGCTGTATTAAATTGTAGCATCATCTTTGTAATGGTGGGGGAGGAAGATGAGCAGAGTGAAATAAGTCACCCTTCAGAACTTTAATGTCTTCCAATTGCATACTAATAGGTTTCTGGAGTCACTCTGGTAGGAGTTCTTCCCACTTTTGGGATTCCCAGAACAAACCATTCCTGAAATGATAGTTTCCAGGTAAACATTTCTGCATTCTTCCTTAGATAAGATTCTGTTGTTCAGGCACCGGAGGGTTCTGGGATATTTGGCAAAAGAACTGGAAATAATTCTCCAGACAGACACCAAGAAGGGGGTCTGAGGACTGTAGAACGGGCTTAACTTGGGCAGTCAGCTTTACTGGTCTCTGAAGATAGAGCAGCATAAGGTCATTGCTTTTGGTTCTGGTGCTGTACTTGAGATGGGGTACCCTTAGTGCTTGCTTTCAGGGCTCCAGACTCCAGAGATTGTGTTTCCCCTAGACCACTTGAACATTTTACAGTGGGCTGCTGTGAGCACCTACTGATCAGACAGCAGGACACCCCCACAGTGGAAATGGTGAGGAGCCTGGCAGGGCTGACAGTGGAGAATGTGTGTTTGACCACAGTGATCTTTTCCTCATTCCCCTTGACCCTAACAAGCTCAATGGCCCACAGAATAAGGAGCAGTGTTAACAGGGGCATCATATTTGAAGGAATGTCCAAGTCAGGAGACAGAACCCTGAACAGAAGACACAGTTGAGAGAATGAGGCAGGATGGAGGCTATGAATCAGGTGGCCTGCCAAGGAGAGGTGTCTCACAGAAAATTTGTTACACACTTTAAAGAATAAGGAGATTCATGGTTTTGTCAGCTATCCTCCTCTGCAATTTTCTATGTCTATGTAAATGCTCCTTTTGGTGTTTAAATTTAGAGTTAGAAAGGACTTCAAGAGTCATTCAACTTAGTCCTTATAATTAAGAAGACTAAGATCCAGAAAGGAAAAACAAAGTAAAACTCTAACAAAGCAAAGCAAAACAAACGAAACAACAAGCAAAACAGAACAAAAAATAACAATAATAAAACTTGCTCAAATTGCCATGTAATAAGCATTAGAGAAGGAATTTAATTCTAGAGGATTAAAGTCAATGTTCTTTCCACTATATAAGGCTGAGTTGGAAATGATTTCAAGTCATCCAAATGGAGATACCTCAGACCTAGAAAGGACCAGAGAAAAACTTTGGTGGGGGAGGGAGGAGCTTTCATTAATTCATAAAATTGAACTCTCCAAAATCTGAAACTAACTCTTTCTTCCTGGTAGCCTTGCCCTTTGGTTCTGATTTTTCCTTGTGGGCAGTAAAAACAAAAAAAGACAAAATTCAAGGACACTGTGGGAAGAGCTGCTCTTTAGTTGTAAAGGATCTTATACTACAATGATTCTTTTAGGTGAATACTCAAAACTGATGTCAGGATTTGCTTAATCCCCAAGGGAAAATAGATACTCATATATCTTTTAATCTGAAAGATATTTTAGAGATTACATAACTGCAACCCATTACATTGCAGACAAGAAAACAGGTGCTCAGTGAGAAATTTCCAAGGGTTATCCAGCTAATTGGTGGGAGACATCTATGGAGGTGCACTAAGTGTCAAGGCAGCTGAATAACTGAGTTTTAATCCTGATGACAATCCTTTCTTTGCAGAGGTGATAGACTATGGATATGAAACGTTGACTATAATGCTTCCTAATTACTACCCAGCATAATTTGATCAAGGTGGGGTTTTTTTTTGTTATTATTTTTTATTATTTTGTTTTGCTTTTTTTCTGGATCTCAGGCTCCTTGATTATAAAATGAGGAAACTAAATTGAATGACTGTTGAAGTCCCTCCTCACTCAAGATTTAAACATCAAAAAGGATATTTACATAGACAGAGAAAAATGCAGAACAGGATTGCAGATGAAAACATGAAACCACTTATTTTTTTGTTACAGGATGTCTCTATGGATAGAAGACACAGGAGGGATATATTGAGAGATATGGGTAATGTAAAAATCCAAACTTTCAATATAAATTTTAAAAACATTCTTTGGAAAAGAAGAGCAGTTTAAGTTGCTTTCAGCCTTTTACACTTTGGTGTGAATTAACTTGAAATATTCTCTTGAGCAAAAATCTGAGTAGAAAGGAATATGTAGAAACCAAGAGGATACCTGAAGGGGGCAATGAATCATGATATTATAACATGATATTGAATTGGGCAGTCAATCAACAAATAACAAAACAACTACTTAACAGTTTTATATTCTATCTTCCAGTGATGAAATAAAGGCTTCCTGGGTAATTTGGAAGATGCATTATTTAAGAGAAATTAAAAGAAATTACTTAGATTACTTAGATTTTTGCTAGGTATATTGCAGGAGATAGAAGCAAGTAGAAATAACACTGTATGACAAGAGAAAGAGGTAATTATATCCCTAATGTCTTCTTCATCTTTTTCATCTCCCCTCAATACTACCCTCAAATGTTATACTTTTAGGAATGAGGGGAGGAAAAAGAATAGGGTGAAAAATCTTCAAGGAGGATTCCCAAAGAGAGTCTACATGGGTGGTAATAAGTCCATCTGATAATGCCTCTTTATCCCAGGAGTTTCATGGATGCTAAGTCATAGCAGGATAAAAAAGAGACACATAAAGGCTTAAAATCAAATCAGCATGTCACTGGGAAGAATAATGGGGCTTTCTGTCTGTGGATATATATATATATTTTAAATTTCTGAGTGAATTAAGCATCTATAAAAGGCGTTAGATTGACAGCCCAGGAAGTTGGGAGCCATGATTTATGCCCACTCCAGGGAAGACACAGAAAGGTGGCCCACAACATTCTAAGTGTTCTGAATAACTTGTACATTGCAGTCTTCATGTAGGTGCCAATTTTTATTTGTTGTCCTTAGGGCCTCTTTGCCATTCTGTATGGATTTGTGACTGGTATATGTAGCACCAGTTTGATGTAACATAGTATAATACAAATAATACTAGATTTGGCTTGAAAAAACAGAACTTGAATCCTGCCTCTGCTTCTTATGAGACTTGTGATCTTGTACAAATCTTAATTTTCTTACCTTGAAAAAATGGGGGCAGGGGAAGACAAGAAGAACTAATGTCTAAAGGTTTCCCCATTAATAATGGGTTCTGCACATATGCCAAATCCCCATGATATTCTGAGATGATTTTCAAGGCCTCATTCAAATTCATTATTTTGTGGCTATAATTCTTGGACAATTATGTCTTATTATCACAAATAATAATATTTTCAGACAGCTTGATGGAGCAGTACATTGAGTGCCAGACCCGGAGTCAGGAAGGACTGAGATAAAATCTGGCTTCAGATAATTTCTAGCTGTATGATCTTGGACAAGTGATTTAACCCATCTACTTTAGTTTTCCAATCTGTAAAATGGGGATAATAATAGCTCTTATCTCCCAGGATTATTGAAAGAATCAACTGAGATAGTTGAAGAAACTGAAACAAACAGAGGTTAAGTAAATTGCCCAGGATCACAATACATAATTTTATAAATTTTGACATAGAGGGGATTTTAAAGGCCATTGTTTCCAAATCCCCCATTTTATAGATAAAAATATTGAGAAGTTAAATAACTTGCATTGGGACACACAATTTGTAAGTGAGGCAGTATTTGAATTTAAAACTTTTTGATTCTAAACTTCAAACCTGTATCAACTATACCATTTAACTGCTGAAATTTGCAGAATTGTTTACAGAAATATCATTTCACAATATATATGCCAAATTTGGAAGAAAATAAAATACTTAAAATTCACACACATATTTTCACACTAAATTACACATGAATAATTTTACCAGTTATTTTTTTCTTCAACCACAATGATAACATAGCTTGAAGTATAACTGAAAAACAAAGAAGAAACACGCATTTATTTTTTGTTTATCTATTTCAGTCTTGTCTGACTCTTCATGACCTCACTTGAGGTTTTCTTGGCAAAGGTATTAGTGTGGTTTGTCATTTTCTTTTCCTGCTCATTTTACAGATAAGGAAACTGAGGCAAACAGGGTTAAGTGACTTGCTCAGAGTCACCCATCTAGTAAGTGGTAGAGACTGGATTTGAACTCAGGTCTCCTTGATTCCAGACCTGGTACTCTCTACTATAACATCCAGCTTAATTTATTTTAATCTTTAAAATAATATTAATCTCTCTAGATAGATAGATTTTAATTTAGAAGATATGGTCTTGGACAACAGTTTCTATAGGTTATTGCATTTTACATGATTTTAAGCAATTTTTGTGATTTTCCTTATAAATTATATTTGGATTCACTATCTAAAACACACAAGCCTCTTACAAAGTATATTCTCATAAAAACTTTATTATTTGCTAACATGAAGGGATGTGTCCTTTAATATTGACAATATAGTACTAACATTCACATTTGTATTTGCCTTTCCCTGTTGATTTCAGTTATGTTGTTGTAGTCATTGTTTACATTGAGCTTTTGACTCTGTCTTCATTCTATATTATTTCATGTGAGTCTTCCCACATTTTGTTTCTCTAACTTTATTTACATTTATCATTCCTTATGGCATAGCAATACTGATTACATTCATATGCAATATTTTGTCAAGAAATTTCCCAATTGCATAGTAAATAGTTTGTTCTCAGATTTTTATTATCAAAAATAATGCTTCTGTGATCATTTTTATATAAATGGATTTGTTCCTGCTATCAGCAATTGCTTAGGATTCCTAGTTGTTAAACTATACGTGAAAGTATATGAAGAATTTAGAAATAATTCTTGCATAATTTCAAATTGTTTTTGAGAACAATATGCAACTATTAATATTAAGTTAGTATTTCTGTCTTCCAACAGTCTCTTCAAAAATAGATTCCCATATTTGATGATCTTTATTAACTTGATGATTGCAATGTAATAATTCCAGATTCCTTTAAGTATCTATAATGAGTAATAATTTGGAATACTCTTCAAATGATGTTGATATGATTATTAACAATTTTTATTTTTATTTTAGAAATTGTTCACATACTTTGACCACTTATCTATTGAGGGGAATGGCTCATAATCTTATGTATTTGTGTGAGTAATAATAGTAACTAACATATGTACAATATGATAAAGTATACAAAGTATTTTGCAATTTTTATCTCTTTTTATTTTTACAACAATAATATTAATTAGGAGAAATTGTTATTTCTATTTAACAGATGAGGAAACAGAGCTATAAAGTGATATGTTCATGATTATTATGATTAATAAATGTGAGAGATGGGAGTCAGTCCTTGATTCTAAGACCAGACTCTTGCCACCTATGCCAAAGATTTCTAGATAGAGTCAAAACCTTCAATTCTACTCTAATTTTAAAAAAAATAATATAACATTTTCCATATAATCTCTTTGCAATTTATCAAATTACATAAAATACTGATTTAGATCTATTTTTCCATTGATCACGTTTTAGTTTTCCCAAGAGTTGTTATCAATTACAGAATACTTTTTATGTTTTTGAAGCTATCAAAGCTAAGACTATTGTCTTGAATGTTTTTTGATCTTCCTTATTAAATTTATATTTCTATTGTCCTTTTTTAGACTGACACCATTTTGATAAATACTACTTGGTAGTATAGTTTGAAATTGAGTAGCATCAACTTTATCTTCTTTCTTTACTTCTTTTTATATTGTAATATTCTTTATCTAATCTTCAAAATGAATTGTATTTTCTCTAGTTCCACAAAACATTCCTTTGATAATTTCATTGGTATAATGTTATACTAGTAATTTTGTAACATCTTCATTTTAACAATATAATCCTCCTATGAATACTAAATATCTCTTTACCATTTTAGAGCTATTATTCTGTAAAAAATTGAATTTTGTGGGTATATGTATCTAAATGTCACTATGTACATGAATATATAGTACATAGCATACATATACACATATCCTAAATATTTCTTTGTAGTTTTATTCTCAGATATTTAATTAATTTTGTTGTTGTTATATATGAATTTTCTCTTTTCAAGTCTTCCTTTTAGGTTTGGATAATAATATGTTGAAATATGTTCTTTCTTGTATTATTTTGTTATTTTAACAACATAACTATGAGCTTCGTCAATTTTTTCATTGATTATGGTTCTTCAAATAAGTTGTATACAAAGAGGAATGATTTAACCTCCTCTTTCCACAAGCATATTTCTTTAATTTTTTAAAATCAAATTTGAACTTAAATAAAAAGGACACACATTTAAGAACATTTTTATGAACACAGAATAGCATAAAGAAAATTTGATATAAAACCATGAATTTTCAGTGTTTACTTAAAGAAAAAAATCACTGATATAATTTTTCAGTTACTCTGCTTTTTTATGCTTCCTCTCTGCAATGCATTTTAAATTTATCTTTCCATCCCTCCCCACCCCTAGAAAAAGCTATTATTAGATCCAAATATATATTTATATGTAAAACCATAATCTCTCTCTCTCTCTCTCTCTATATATATATATATCTTTATTTGTTCTTTCTCTAGACATGATAGCATCTTCCTTCATAGGTCCTTTGTATTTGATTTGAGTATTTGTGATAATCAAACTCTTAATTTCTTTTTTCTTGTCCTAGCTTTCTTAAAAACATAAATAGGATATTATTTTTATTTTATTTTATCTGAACTTTTTTGCATCTTACTGATATGATCATGGTTTTAATATCTTGTTTATGATTGTCTTTATAGTCTTCCTAATATTGATCATGTTGGTATAAATCCAACTTGATGGATTCATATAATTGTATCATATTCTTTAATTTCTCTGGTAATATTTTATTTATTATATTTATATTTTTATTTATATATATAAATATAACACACAATAAATATATATTTATTATATTATATAACATATATATGTATAATTAATGTTATTGGTCTACAGTTGTCTTTCTCTGCTTAAGTTCTTCCTGGTTTGATTATCAGCATCATATTTATCATATAAAAGAAGTTTTGAAAGGTGTCTTTTCTCTCTCTCTCTTGTTTAAAGAATTTGTGACATGTAGGCTCTATAGCTTCTCTAAACTTTTGATGAAAATAATGTTCAAAATCACCTAATTGAGGTTTTTTTAATAGGGGTAAGGTGCTTATTTTATGGTCTAGTAATTTCTATAAAATCATAAGATACTTATTTCCAGTTTCACTAATCCAGACATTTTATAGTGTTGTAACAATTCATTAAAGTTCAAAGTTATAATAGTATTCAATTATTATCATTAATTAATTTTCTTTCCACTCAATATGACGTCTGCCTTTTGATTTTTTCAATTGCAATTTGATTTTTTTTTCTCTCTCTCTAATTGGTTAATGGCTACCTTTCATAAAAGGTATCAGGAAATATTGAAGTATACTTCTGACTACTTCTCATCAATAAATTAACACATATTTATTTAATGCCTACCAAAATGTTCTATGAATACTTTGCTATATTGAGAGGCTACAGGGCATAATAGATGCTGAACTGATCTTAGATTCAGGAAGACATTCAAGTTTTAGTTCTAATATATACGTATATATTTTTGTATATTTTATATGTATATACATTTACATTTAAATGTATATACATTTTATGTGTATATGTATGTATATGTATATATACATACATACATATACATATACCTATAAAATATGATTATAAGCGATTCACTTATCTATTCAGTATTTTGTAAAGATTTATGTTTCATAAATATTTATTTCATAAAAATAGTGACCTATATTTTGGTTTTTTTCACCAGTTTTTACTATTAATTCAATAAAATGTTCATACAAACAAAAAAATCCAAAATAAAAAAGTGAAAATATCCTTATCAGGTTTTCATTGACAGTTTTTTTTAAATAATAAACCTCATCTTAGCAGAGAAGTATAGAGAATATCAAATCTTTTTCCTGATTATTGCTTATTTATTACAACTTTTTTTGCAACAAAGCCATGACAATCTCTTTCTCCCATGCAAGGTTAAGATCATAAAGAATTTCTTCCATGCATGCATTAAGATCATAAAATATTCAATATATGTGAACATTGAAATACCTTCCTTTAATAATACTTACTACCTGCACTAAGCAAGGCACAAAAAGGGATAAATTTGCTCACCAAAGGTGTTTAGCAATATCATGTTGATGTGATACTGAAATAGAAGGATTCCTATAGTTGGTAACATTCTATAAATGTTCAGCTTGGGGTGGGTATCATTCTAATTGCATTAATTTTAGGAAAACTGTGATCTTTACTCATATGAAATCTACAATTAATCAAAAGTAGTAAACCTAAAAATATATAAAGGAAAAAAATAAATTTATTAAAAACAAATATTGTCCAGATTATGAGGTATAATTGATTGAGTAGTCAACTGGTTTTTTGTTAGTTCATATATCTTGTTAAGAAACTTCTGATTTACCAATGGATCAAATTCAGGGAAAAAAAAACAAAACAGAAAAACAAGTAATGCTGGATAATGTTTGAGATAATACATAGGGCATTTGCTGATCAGAAGCTGCTTCCTGCCCCTAAATCCCATTTTGTTTTTTAACAAGAGTTTCTCAGAGTGATTCTACATGGTTGTGAATCAGAGAATGCCACGATCTCCAAAGAAACAAAATTTATAGGTGGTCTGAAGGGCAATAGTGGAAAAAATGTGGATATAAGCTAAGTAGTATATATTATATTAGAAGCATATATTATACCTAATTTAGGTATTATACATACCTAAAATTTTATCTAATACATACATTTATTCATATAAAAGACATCATTGAGAATATGTATAGCCTGAGTGTTCTAATGGTACCTTTGACATATTAAGAAGAAGCAAAGGGAGAACTCTAACATTTGGGAGATCTTCTACATAGGCTTTATAGACAAATATGGTTAAGATTTATGGAAAGAATTTTGTGAATTCAGGAGATATTCTTGCATATTATATCATAACCCATAGAAGGAGAATCCACATTCCTAATTTTATGGATTAATATAACTGAAAATAGCATTTGTTGTCTTTCTAAACCAAATTACAGGGCTTTGCCAATATTCTTTTTTAGACCATCAATCACCCAACATGTAGGTACCTCCAGCTAGACATGGATCATGCTCTACAAGGACATGTAATTTAGTGGTAGGCAGAAGGTAGCATAGTGCTCCATACAGTTAAGTATCTGATAAGTATCTATTGAAAATGTTGATTTTGAAGGAACACCTGGAAAAATAATAGCACATATGCTCTGTTGCATTGTTTAAGTGCCAGATGAATTGTACAGATGATAAGGGCTACAGTGATATAAGGGAGGGATAGATTACTATGACTAGATAGTTCATAAATGTTAACATAAATTGAGTAGAGTATAAGTGCTCCTATTTTATAGAATTCAATACTGTGCTTCTTCCTCCCTTCTTCTGTCCATTTACTAATGATTAACAAGAAAATATATGATAAAGTCAAAAAGATACATTCCAACTTTATGGGGTCCTAGTTATGATCCACTGCCTCAGTCTCCCTAATGAAGGAAGAAAAAATCCTGTGTGTCATGGAAAAGGGGGCTTCCCAGGAAAATATCACAGAGTTACTCCCTAGGATCCCTAAAAAGAAAGAGACTTTGTTGAAACAATTCATTTAACTCCTAAATACAAAAGATAAGACCATGAGGCCAGAAAGGAAGTATTAAATGGGTGAGTTTTCTAGCTTCATCAGGTTCACAACAACAATCTAAAATAGAAAATGCAGCCCATCATGCAGATTTTACTAGTTGTATAAACATTCTCAAATGTGCCAGCTTCTTTTTAAGAAGGACTGGGTTTATTGACCTAAGAGAAACATAGATGTTCACGAGGAAATATGAAGTACTTGGGTCTCTGTTGTTGTTGGCTTATTTTTTTTAAGGGAATTGAGTTTTGCATTATTAATACCCTCGGCATTTGCTCTGAGCTGCTGACACCCTAGAATAGTTCTGCTAGTGCTGTCAGATTGTAGCTTGAGATTTAAAAAAATCCACTTTCCTTATTTAGTTCTGGGGTACCTTCTGCTGGAGGTAGACAGAGGGGAGCAAGAGGGATTCAGAATGCTCGCCACTGGAAAGTGGGTGGAGGAGGGACATTTCTTGAAAATTCATAGGAAGACAGTGAGAGGAAGGGAGAGAACAGACTGAGAGAGTTGCCAAAATAAAAATCTGCAAAAGTGAATCAATGGGATACTATAAATTCTGCTTGCTAGCTCGCAGGATTATGGCACATGCTTGAGGCTTTTTATATGGGTCTCTATGGGTCTCTTCCCATCTTTAATCAGGTTATGAGACAATGGCTGTTAGTTTAAATGTTTTCTGCATTATCATCATTATCATCATCACAACCAACATTGCTAAAATGCCTACTATGTGCCATCATTATCATCTCATTTACAATTATCATCTCATTTGATCCTCTTAACAACCCTAAGAGGTAGGTGCTATTATAATTTCCATTTTATAGATGAGGAAACTGAGGCAAACTGGAGTAAAGGTACTCACCTGGGGTATGGAGGCAGGATTTGAACTCAGATCCTTCTGATTCCAGATCTGTTGCTCTATCCACTGTGGCATTTAACTGTCTGATTATTATTGTATAAAAATGATTAATTTATCCATCAATCAACAAGCATTTATCAAGCACTAATGACATGCTAGGCATTGTGCTAAGCACTAAGATACAAAGAGAGAGCAAAAATAGCCTCTGCCCTCAGAGAGTTTATATTTCAGGGGGGAAAAAGAGACACAAAAATCAGGGTATAGGAAGTGGATGTAAAAACAAAATTTAGAGGAAGTAACACAGTAGAAAGGCTAGAAAAGACCTTCTAAAGAGGTGGTTCTTGATCTCAATTTCCAAAAAAAAAAAAGTTAGGGATTTAAAGAATTGGAGATTGGGGAAGTAGGGAACATAGTAGTTATTGCAAAGGCACAGAGACAAGAGCTGATCAACATGTATGAGGAATAACAAAAAGGCCAGAAGAGCTATGTCTAGGAGACAACTGGGAGCTCAGTGGATAGTGCTGAGCTTGGAGCTTGGAAAACCAGAGTTGGAATCCAGCTTCAGACATTTACTACCTGTATGACCCCGATAGGTCAGTTAAACTATATTTGCCTAAATCTATTAAAGAAGGAAGTGGCAAGACACTCCAGAATCTTTGCCAAGAAAACCCCATCTCCCAAAAAGTCATACAGGACTGAACAACAATATAATTATATCAAATGTGTAGAAGGAAGATAACAATACAAGAAAACTAGAACTTTTTAAAGAACTTTAAATGTCAAAGAACTTTCTATTTGATCCTGGAGGCAAATAATCCTATGGTTTCAGAAAATTGCTTTGGCAGCTCTGTGAAGGCTGAAATGGAGGGTAAAGAGACTTGGGAGTGATCAATTAGAAAACCATTACAATAGTCCAGGCAAGAGGTGATAAGGGCCTGAACTAGAGTGGTGGCTATGTGAGTGTAGAGGAGATTTAATAAGACATGCTGAAGAAAAAGAAATGACAATTTTTGGAAACTTACTGGATATGTGCATTGAAGGAAGGGAATTGAACCTAATCCCTTGGGTTGTGAACTTGAGTGACTAGAGAGTGGTACCTGGAAAGTGATTTTTAAAAAGTTCAGAAGAGAGTTTGGGGGAAAAAACAACGAATTTTATTTCTGACTTTTAGAATTTGAAATACCTATGAGACACCTCTTTCTAAATCCAACAAGAAGAAATAGTCTTCCCCTTGGATCACAAGGCTAGAGGTGGGCAAAGAGATCTGGTAATCATCTGCATAAATCATTCAACCAATGGAGCTAATGAGATCATCAGGTGTGATAATATATAGAGAAAAGAAAAGCAGATGCAAGAAAGAGCCTTGGGGAACACCCCCGGGGTTCAAAGAAGTATTTTTGCCCCCAATTTGCCGGCACTGAGCCATGTTATCCCCTCCAGTCAGTCTGGGAGCCTTATAAGAAATTGGGAAGAAATTTATTCCCTTAGGCCTTTATACCCAGAAACCAGGCCCGACCTTCTGGGGATTTGCCATTTCAATATTATGGATAATCTTCTCACTCTGACACTGCAAACAAACTGAACTACTATAATGTACTAGTGACTGTTCCCCTTGCAAGTCTCTTCCCATGCCAATCCATCCTCCAACCAGCTATCAGGTTGATCTTCTATAGCTCTGACCATGACACTATCCCCCAGTCAATATATTTCAGTAGCTCCATATAGGGGCAGCTAGATGGCCACAATGGATAGAGCTCTGGAGTCAGGAAGATTCATCTTCCTAAGTTCAAAATGCAGCCGCAGACACTTATGGGTTGTGTGATCTTGAGCAAGTCACTTAATCATGTTTGCCTCAGTTTCCTCATCTGTAAAATGAGCCAGAGAAGGAAATTGAAAACTACTGCCAAAAAAAGCTCCAAATGGAATAACAGAATTAGACATGACTGAAATGACTGAACAACAATAATAACACTCTCCAGTAGTAAACATAAAATTCTTATGTGATGATCAGTTATGAGAGATTTAGCTCTTAGCAATATAAAGATTCAACACAATTCCAATAGATTTGGGTAGAAAATGCTACTCCCATCCAGAGAGAAAACTGTAGAGCCTGAATTCGAATTGAACATACTATTTTGGGACTTTTTTGTTTGCTTTTTCTTTCTTGTGATTTCCCCCTTTTATTCTGGTTTTTCTTTTCCAACATGACTAATATGAAAATATGTTTAAAATGATTGTACATGTATAATCTATATCAGATTGCATGCTGTCTTGGGTTGGGGGGGGGAGATAATGGAGAAAAGGAGAAAACAAATTGGAACTCAAAATCTTACAAAAATGAATGTTGAAAGCTATTTTTGCATGTAATTGAAAAATAAATTATTTTATCTAAGAACCAAATAAATGAATATAAAATCCTCTGCCTCTTAAAATTCTTTACAACTCGGTCATAACTTTCCAGTCTTTTTAAACCTTACACCTTCATCCCATACTCTATGATCCTTACATGTGACGCTCCATCACCCATCTCCTAGTTTTCAATATATGTCCTCTCATGCTTGGAATGTTCATTCTCTTTATCTGTATCTACTGCCTTTCCTGACTTGCAATCTGAGCTAAAATTCCCCTTTCTATAAGAAGTCTTTCATAGTCCTCCTCAATCTTAGTGCCTTTTCTCTAAGATTCCCCCATCCAACATTATAGATGTGAGAGAGAGAGAGAGAGAGAGAGAGAGAGAGAGAGAGAGAGAGAGAGAGAGAAGAGAGAGAGATCTACAGCTATCTATCTATTTATCTTGTATTTGCACATTTTTTCATGTTGTCTTTTCTGTTAGATATATAAAGCTGGGCTACCAGATGGACTTGATTTCTGAAGCCCTAGTCTTGGAGAGAGTATTGGTAGCAGAAAGCCTCTCTCTGGGTACTAGATTGCTATACTCTATCATCTCGATGTATACCTTTCATATTTAAAAATCAGTGAAAAATGCTAATAATAATAATTGTCTATCTCACAGATATGTTGTAAGGAAAGCATTATTGTTGTTGTGATTGCTATCATTTTAATTATTATTCCTTTCAAGGCCTCCTCTGATGCCTCATTGTGGTTTGAATATGCATCTGGTATCTTGAATGATCTGTTAGTAAAGCAGACACTCTGTCAAGTACTGCCAAGTTAGAAAAACACAAAATATGAGTTTATTTGATGGATAAAAATGTGCCTAACATCTCAGGACCAGCCTGATTAAGATCACAGAGACTCATCACAAGTTGGACCAAAGAATAATGATTTTATTATTGTTAGTGAAACACAAATCACTTCTAAGTTGTTGAAAGGATTGTGATTGAAGGTAGGCCACTCAATCAATTATTAAGTCCCTACTATGTGTCAGGTATGTATATATGTATGTACATACATATATAGGATCTCTATTATTATCTTCTATACTAATTCTCCCTCTTTTATAAAGAAGTTCAGTACCTGGGTAATAGTTTTACTCTATATTCCAAGCAGTGACTTCAAAACATGTATTAATAATATCCTCTTAAATATCTCATACCCCCATTCAATTATATAGATACATTTATACATAGACACATATATGTGTGTTTATCTTTCTATCTGTCATTCTTTCTATCTAAACACTCAGCACCTAGCCCCTCAAATACCATCTCCCATTCAATAAACTTTTTAGTCTCATGACCTCTATCATCGATCCAACAAAGCCACTGAGTCATGGTCACAAATCTTATCAGCATCCTTAATTGTGCATTTCCATGAAAATGAACTTTGAAATACCTCTCTCTGATCATATCTCCTTTCTATTCATATTTCCCTCTATTTCACTCCTCTAAAGTCTCTGTCTTCCTTCTTAGCAACATCCCCAATCTATTGTCCCTGTCTCAACCTTTTTCTTTCCTTATGTTATGACCTTAAGTCAACCAGTTCAACTTATATTGAACTTATATATATATATATAAAATCCCTTGTCCTCTTGTCATATCATTGCTCATGCTTAACCAGATCTCAATCATGAATTCTCCTCAACCATCTTCCATTCATCTTTTTTTAATTAATTTTTAAAAAAATTCTAATATTACTGAATGTTCTCTTCAACTACTTTTTCTCTCAGTCATACATGTTTTTAGTTTCAGCTTCTGGAATGAAAAGATTTCTGTTTACCTTAAAATGTTAGCAAATAAAAACATTAATTTTGGAAGGAACGTCACTAAGTAACCAGAGATCCATCTTCATGGTCCATAATATTGAATCAAAATGGTCCTGACTTTTGCTTTTGTCCATGATAGGAAATCTCTTCATTCAAATAGCTATATAGCCAGAAGAGTATTCTTTTTGTCTCTCACTTTCGTTTTCAATCTTTTTTGATGTCAGGAGATTTTAATTTTTTGTTCATTATAGACCCATCTGGTTAAGTCTATGGAATCATTCTCAGAATGTTTTGAAATTCATAAGGAAATCAATTGTATTGAAATACAGTTATCAAAATATTTTTGCCACCCAAGTTGACAGACTTCAAGTAATTAACTCTTGACCTAAGTGCTGTTCTTTGCTCACTACCTTCAAACAGGCTAGATCTTTCTGCTCTTTAATAAAAAGGCTTCATTGTTTTCCTTCCATCCTCTCAATTATTTTTTTATATTATTTCTCCTTCTCACAGCAAAACATGCACCAAAAAACCCCAACCCCTTCTAAATAACCAAACAAAAACTCAAATACACACTTTTTGCTTTCTCACCTCCTCAACTCACCCTTCAGTCCCCTATAGTTTGGCTTCTGATCCTTCCACTCTAATGAAACTATTCTCTAAATTTATCAATATTCTTTTAACTTTTAAGCCTGATGATTTCTTTGTCCTCAACTTCCAAGAGAGTATTTTTTTTCTTCCTTTAGTTCATATGGCATCTTCTAGCTTTCAAGGGAATGGATACCTTCAAGGATCTGTCCACAAAGTCCTGAATTGGAATCTCACCTCAATCATCCCCTGGCTAGGTAACCCTGGACAAATCACTTTATCTCTCTCAATCTCAATTTCCTCATCTATAAAATCAAAGAATATCTATCTCCTGGGATTATTGTGTGGATTTGAGAGAAGTAATTCATTTTGGATATCTACTCTGTTCCAATCATTATTAATCAATTTGATAGAATCATATCAAAGTGCCATATATATGGCCCCAGAGCTGTGAGCTGCACATTCTAAGTTCATTTGCTTAAGTATTGAAGTTAGCTAAAGGTCTTCTACCCTTGCTTTACTTTGTGATGGTGACCAAGCCCAGCATGGCAGAGATCACAACTAGATGGAAAGTCTCCCCAAATATTTTTGTACCTCCAGAACAATTCCTTGTCCAATAGGAGTAGATGATGATCTTATGACTTAGACTGATGAATGTGATAGCTTGTACCATTTCCTCCTGCCCAAATTAAGATGTCTATTCATCTTCTTAAGGAGATATTCCTTGTTTCACACAACTTGTGACCCTGCTGATAAACTGCTTATTTTACCTTATGTGTCACAGGTCAATCAGTACAATTATACAGTGTTTGGTTCTGGAATGTACTGGAATGACTGTATATTTAACTTTATAAAAATAAGACCTTGGAAAGAAGAGGCAATAAGATCATGAGGAAGATCTGAGATCCACTTCATTAGAGAGGACCACTAGCCCTTTAATAAAGTACTATTGGCTCAGACCTCTGCCTCTATCTCTCTTATAGTAGATGGGATACTTTTAATCCTCCCAGATCAAATGAGATTATGTATGCGAAGGGCTTTGTGAAACTTAAATAAGTATACGTGTTAGCTATTAATATTATTTTTATCTCTCCCTTGTTGATGATCTGGTAAATTTTTCCTGTGGTTTCAAGTATCATCTCTCCACAGATGACTGCCAGCCAAAAACATTTTGCTGAATATCACCAGCTGCCTTCTGGATACTTTCACCTGAATTTGCCTTCAAAAATTCAAACTCATTATTTCCAAAAGAAAACTACTGCCTAGGTGTATAGTGGGTAGAAAGTTGGCCCTGGAATAAGTACGAATTGGGTTCAAATCCAATTTAAGGTGCTTATTAGCTGAGTGATCCTAAGCAAGTTGCTTAATTTCTGAAAAATGGGAAATATTAGCTGCATTTGACTCATAGGGCTATTATAGCATTAAATGATATAATATTTATTAAATGCCTAATACAGTGCCTGGAACATAATAGGGATTATAAAACTGCTTATTCTGTCCTTCCCCTCCTCACCTCTCACTTCCAGATCTGCCCTTCCTTTAAACTTATCTACTTCTGCTGAGAGCTCCACCATCTATCTTAGTGATCTGATTTTGTAAATTCAAAGTTATTCTTTTTTCTTCCCTTTCCCATTCCCCACCCCTCATTCAACCAGGTACTATGTTTTGTTGATTTGATTTCTACAGTTCTAAATTATATTCCCCTCTATCCACTCACAACATCTATTCTCTCATCACCTTTCACCTGCACTTTTATAACTGCCTAATTGGTCATCCTACTATCAATTTCTTCCTCAACCAATCCATCATCCACACAATTGCCCAAATTATCTTTTTAAAATACCGGTCTGACCGTGTCATTTTTCTGCTCAAAAACACTTTCCGTAGCCTGTTGCCTCTAGGATAATATGCAAACCTGGCATTTAAAATCCTTCACAATCTGGCTTCAACTTCCCCTTCCAGACTTATTTTACTTCATTCTCCTTCCTGTATCTATTCTCCAGACAAATTGGACACCTAAATCTTCCCTGAACTAAGTATTCTATCTCCTGTGTTCAGGCCTTTGCAAAGGCTGTCCTTCTGCCTGAAATGTTCCCTTCTTCACCTCACCTCTGCCTCCTCAAATCCCCACTTCCTTCCCTTCACGGGCCTTTCCAGGTGACATGTCCTAATTGATAAACATGTAGTAAGCATCCATGACATGTCAGATTCCATACTAGGGCCCTGGGCCTTTAAGTACAAATTTTCTACCCAAAGTTGTCCTGATTCTTGGGAGGAACGAGTTAGTTAGAGTTCTCTTCATTTTCAAATTAATCTTATATTTCTCCATGTACATGCTATGTCCCCTAGCAGGACCCTTGAAAGCAGGGATATTTCAATTTTGTCAGTATATCACAGGATCTATAATAATTGTGATAGATTGTGATAGGTACTTATTAAATGTCTGTGGAGTTGCTCCCATTTCATTTTTTTATTAGTTACTGCCCATAAGATAATAGATAGAAAACCAAAAGAAATCAGCCATCACACAGTATTTTTGGTAAGAAGCAATTGACTTCTGGAATGGAATACTAGTTAAGCTAAGCTTCTCTAGGAACTAGCTTGATGGTAAACTTAATTGAGCTTTTTCAGTCTATAAAAATATACAAAAAAGAAGCATAGAGCCATACCAATTAGAATTTGGAATTTTTTCAGAAATTCTTAAGTTGGGGTCTGTAAAGTTTTATATTTTTTAATATTTTTGATAATTTTAAAATCTCTTTGTTTCTTTAGGAATTCTACACATTTTCTATTAATTACTTAAAAGCATATTTTAGGTTTCACCAGACTGCCAAAGAAGTCCACGAAAAAAAAAATAAGTTGTCAATAAATATTTTATTAAGTACCTACTATGTGTTAGGCATGCTAAGCATGAAGGATTAAAAAAAAGGAAACAAAAATGAAAGATTCTTCTGCATTTGAGTAGCTTATAGTCTAATGGGAGAGACAATATGTAAACAACCATATACAAACAAGATTAAGATAGGATAAATTGGAGATTCTCTCAAATGGAAGAGACTGAAATTAAGAGAGACTATGAAAGGCTTTCAGGTAGAACTTTAACTGAGTCTTGAAGAAAGCTGAGAGAACAGCCCAGACATGGGAGAAATTCTCTGAGTTAGGGAGTCAAATATCTTGTGTGAGGAACAGCTAGGAGGCCAGAGCCACGGGATCAAAGAATATGTGGAAGAATGAGAATACTGGAAAGACAGGAAAGGACCAACTTATAAAGGGCTTTAAAAGCAAAAAAAAAAAAAAAAATAGTGGAGATAACTGAAGACAGAGCCTAACCAGGCTTGTACTTTAGAAAAATTGATTGAACAGCTGAGTGGAGGTTGAACTAGAGTGGAAAGAGACATAGGGAAGGGAAAACAAGCAGAAACCTATTGAGATAGTCCATGCATGATTTGGGAGGGTCAGTAGACATACCACTGAGGTAGAAAGACATGTTTTGACAATTGATTGGTTGGCAACAAAGAATGGGAAGTCGAAGATGACATCTGAGTTATGACTCTGGTTGACAGAGAAAATTATGACACAATGGTCAATGATAGGAAAATTAGGAAGAGGGAAGGATTTGGATAATGGATGATGAATCCAGTTTTGGACATATTGAGTTAAATTTGGCTATGAAACATTCAGTTAAATATGTCTCACGAGTAGTTGGAAATGCAAGAGTGGAGAACAGGGGAGACATTAGAGCTTGACAAATAAATGTGAGAATCATCTTCATAAAGGTGATATTTGAATCAATTAGTGAAAAGATCAGTAAGAAAAATAGCATTGAAGGAGAAAAGATAGACCATAGGGAAATGGTACAGGGAATGATCTGGATGAAGATATAGAAAAGACAAATAGGGAACTAAGAGATTCTAGTGCCACAAAAACTAGAGAGAATATTAAGGAGAAGAGGTGGGTGGAGAATGTTAAAGATTACTATGAAGTCAAAAAGGAGGATTGAGAAAAACCCATTAGCTTTGTCAATTAAGAGATCATTGTTAATTTTGAGAGAGCAATTTCAATTGAGTGATAAAGTCAAAAGCTGGACTACAGAGAATTGAGAAAAGAGCAAGAGAAAAGGAAATGGAAGGACTGATTGTAGATAGCTTATTTAAAGAGTTTAGTCATAAAGAGAGAAGAGATGTGGGATGATATTTAGCAGGACTGGATAAATGCAGTGAGATTATTTTTAAGGATTAGGGAAGAGAAACACTCATTAAATTGGGAGAAACTAAAGATAAAGAGAAAATGAGGATGATAAAGAGGACAATCTGGTAAACAAGCTAATAATGTTGGATGGGAAGGGATTACATTTGCATGAAGAGGGTAAGTTAGTTAAGGAGAAGGACCATGTGAGACAGGGTTGAAGGAGGAAGTCCTTGCAGATATCAATTGAGTGAAATGAGATGAGGAGGAGGGAAGAAAGAGGAAGCTCTTGGAAAATGAATTTAATATTTTCAGTGAAATATAAGTGAAAATTCTCAGCTGACTTGTGGGAGGGAGTCATGGGAGATTTGAAAAGGGAGGAAATGGTTTATAAAAATCACTGTAAGTCAGAAAAATAATGAGTCAATTAGGGAAGTATAAAAGGATTGCCTTGCCACAGTGAGGACCCCATTGAGATTATGCAACATAAATTTATAGTGGACCCAGTCCTCACAATTTCATTATTTTCTCCAGAAAACATGTGTGTGTTAAAAATAGCATGTTACTGCCACATTCCTGCAATTTAAAGTTCAATAGATTTCTATCAGAAAACATATTGTACTTGGCAGTTTCCAGTGATCTACCTGAACTTTTGTCATAGAGCTACTCCTTGAACATTTTTGATGTCCACTCAGGCTTAGCCTCTTTCCGACTTCATGATTTTTGGTCTTTCCAAAATCTTTATCCCATCTGTCTTTATGGCTCTGCTGTTCCTTGACCCTCAGGGTTTTGATATGATCTTTGGTCTAGTGATTACTCCCAGGTGTGACATCTGCAGATCTAGTACTTTTTTTCCTTGTAATAGGACAACCAAGGATGTTCTATCCATCCTGTTCTGGCTGCAGCTGCTGGTGTCATGGGATACGACTAAGATATAGATGCTGCAAGGCTGCTAAAGGACCTTAGAAGTCCAGGGGGGGAATTAAAATGAAAAAGAAAAAAGGAAAATGGAAAGAATATTAGCATTGATGCCAGAGGACCTTGGTTTAAACCCGCCTCTAATGTGGAGCTAGATTGTTAATATTCTTGAGTCTCATTTTCCTCAGCTCTTAAATGAAGGATTTCTTCTGAGATACCTTCCAACTCCAAACTCATGATTCTATAATGATACAATACAGGGGTCCAGCCTCTGTAGGAGGTCCAGGGGATGAGCAGGAGGAATAGGGTCAAAGGAAGACAGGAGTCGTGGGGTAGTTTGAGTGAGGAATTGATGGAAGTGATGCTCCCACTACTCTCAGGTTCCTTCGGGCTTTATTTTTATATTATATCATGATCATATACTTTTCTTTAGGTCAACATAGTATTCAGACGTGTCTGACTTATTAACCTCTTTATATGTTACTGCATTTGACATTTAATATTTGAGTAAGTTTTTTATGGTTAAGTGTTAATTATTGATTACATTACTCGAAGCCAATAATGAAAAGGTAAATGTTATACAAGGTTAAATATCAGTGAATTTTGTTAGTTTACTTATGTCTTCTTTGTCAATTCTATGGATTGTTTGATTCCTCTGACTTGAAACCATAAACATAGGCATTTAGGGCAATTCCTAGTTATATTTTAACCATCTTTTGGTTCTTTGATATACTGATCTTTTCTGAGTCTAAGCTGGTAAATACCATTATTTCTTGGACCTTTGAATTCTCTCCCATAGTGACAATGCTTTCCATGGTGTTCTTTCCTTTATTATTTGTCTCAGTGAGAGATTAGTTTTATTGGGACAGAATATGTATGTGGAATCATTTATAGTTAACTTGCCCAAATTCCCCTTGTCACCAGATTTTTTAGATAATGTTTAGTGCTGTAATCAAGCCAATTATAAATAATATAGGAAATAGTAGTCCACTAATGAGAATCAGAGAAGAAAATGTTGTTCCTGCATGAATGCTGTGCACATTTGATCTCAGTGCTGGGCTTTGCCAATCAGCTTAGAGATTGTGGCTCCCAACAATACAATATAATTATTTATCCTTCATTGATTATAAATATGATAGGATAACAATGGGAAGAAAGAGATAAAATAATGAAGTTTCAGGAAAGATGTTGGGATTCTTCAGCAGAATCTAGACATGGTTGAAGAAGAGCATCAAGAAAAGTGATCATGGAATATGGGTGAATATGACCCTAAACCATAATCACATTTTCCTAAGAAAAAATACTCCATGTAAAATGTAGCATCACGGTGGTTTCAAAAATTCAGTCTTTCATATGAAAAATTCAATTTAGAACTAAAAATAGTTCAGGCATCTTAGAATTATGAATTATATTTGAAGATGAGGAATACCACCCCAAATATGCTATTTTTATCCCTGATTATTATTTTTTTATTGCTCTTTTCATCTTGGATGCTTTCCTATCACCTCCCCATTTATATCGATCCTACTCTTCCTTCAGGGCAGCTAGATATCACATCTGAAATCAGTGGACCTGAGTCTAAATCTGTACTCAGACAGTTGTGTGATCCCAAGAAAGTCACTTAATTGTTTGCCTCAGTTTCCTCAACTATAAAATGAGCTGGAAAAGGAAATGGCAAACCACTCCATCTTTGCCAAGAAAACCCCAAATGGGGGTCATAAAGAGTTGGACACAGCTGAAGAATCACTCAACAACAGAAAGAAAACTTCAAGGTCAGTGCAAGTCTCTTTGTATTTTTCTTTTCTTACTCTAGTTTTCTGTAATAATATTTGTCTATATTACTACATGATGGGTTATTTGCTCTCTTTAATTTTTTTCAATTTTAATTGTTATTAATACTCATGTTTTTAATGTCATCTAAGTAAACAGAAGTTGTCTTGTAACAAAGCATTAAGAAAAAGAAAGAAAAAAGCAGTTCATATAAAACAATGAGCACATTATCTGACTTTCGTGGTATATACACTATTCTATGCCTCTGGTATCAAACTCAAATACACATAGACCCCTGTAGACAGCATATTGACTTACAAAACGATAAATTAACTTTCTCTATGTTGTGCAGTATTTTTATTTGTTTTGTTAAACATTTTCCAATTATGTTTTAATATGGTTCAGACTGTCTGGGAGCTATGAATTTCATACCCCTCTCTAATCAATCTCCCAGCTCTTTGGAATTTACTTTTACTCTCTATTGTATTATTCTCTGTTTCACACATGTATGTCATGTATTCTCTCCAACAGAGAATGGAAATTCCTAGAGCATAGAACCATTTCTTTGACTTATTTTGAATTCTGTTAATACCTAGTAGGACACTGGGCACACATTAGAAATTAAAGACAAAAGCATTCATTTCATTCATTTATTCCATTGAATTTTTAAAGACTGCTTGCTCATAGGTATAAAATATCAACTCTTCCTCAGATGCTTCATAGAGACACAGACACACTATGGACTGTGTTCCACAAAAATGAACAACTGCTCTATCCTCTGCCCTCACACTCCCAGCTACTGCAGTAGAGGAGGCAGCTTGTTTGAATCTTTCAATTATGCATGCGTCTTATGAGACAGATCTGGCTAAATGAAGTGACTGCAGCAAGGATCCCTATGAATTCTTCATAAGTACAGACTGGGGAACTTCTCTAGCCTTCACTTCATGATGCCTTCCAACCACATTCTTCATCTTTTTCCCTCCCTCCCTCTCTCCCTATGTTGGAAGGTACCAGGGTAATTGTGAGAGATTCATCATTGACATTGCTTCTGGCCAGTCACCCCATGAAAGGGGATTGAATTGAGCAAGGAGTTTTTAAACACCTCAAGAAAGAATGGAATCCAGGTGATTTTTGGTGATGGAGATATCCCACCCCTCCAGAAATTCTGGATGGTATACATGTATCTGGGTGGAGGCATATAGATTTTATGAAAATTAATCAAGCTGATCAGAGTTTTCCTAGATGCCATGGATTAAGGATGGTATAGGGTTAGGGTTAACTTAGACTAATCACAACTGAGACAGTTCCCTCCTCCACAAAATGAAAGGATTGAACTAAATGGTATCTGGAATCTCCTTGTAGCTTTTAATCTATCAGTCCTCTTATGAAGTACTGTCCTGTCTTGCTGTTATAATTCAACTGAATTGCCTTTTCTGATATTTCTTCCTTCTTGACAATAGCATCACCCTCACTAAAGCCTCTCACATCTTGCAAGTGAATTGGATCTAAGTCAGGGAGGACTGTGCAAAGTCTCCAATCTTACTCTCTCCTCTGGAGCCATCTGGGACCAGTGGCAAGATAGAAATCAAAATGACTGGAGATGGCCAGGGAAGGTAAGATCAGATTCAAAAGCAAATGGCATCCTGTAGGTGTTTGTTTTGAAAGTTAAGTGGCTTTTTCTGTGGCATCTGGCTCAATCTGAGCAAAACCCTAACAGGATGTCTGCCAGGTCATACTGGAGAGGGATGAGAATGGGATAAAGGAAAATTTCATTTCAGTTTAGGCTGTGGGAATCATACTAACCAATGCCCAGGAGAAGGTAATATTTCTACCTTGGACAGATTCATAATGCATTTTTGTGTCATGGATCTTTTTGGCAGACTAGTGAAGTCTTTGCACCTCTTTCAGAGTGTCTTTAATTCATAAAATAAAATATATCAGATCACAAAGAAAATTAGTTATGTCAAAATACAGTTATCAAAACATTTTTATATCCAAGTTCATGGATACACTTCCAGAAATTTATTCACAGACTATTTAAGAATCCACGGATCTTAAGTTGAGTACTCTTGACCCTAGATCCAACTATTATTTGTTGGTGATAAGAAAATGGCAGACAAGAGAGAATGGATACCTGTGACAGATCAGACAGAGATTCAATTAATCAGGCAGCAAGTCTTAATCACCTACTCAGCACTGGTGTTGTGTTAGATGATGGTAATACCTAGAAAAAAGTGAGATAATGCCACTTTTATTCTAATGCTTTCATTCTAATGATGAGAACATCTAGAAATAAGGATGAGAAAGAATCTAAGAAAATGGATGATTGAGTTCAAAGATCTAACATAAGGTAGCAATTTCAATGTCTGTGTTATTTTTTCATGTGATTCTATCATGAAAACAATCAATGTGACGAACAACTTATTTTAATTGAAATTTTACTAACATAGATGATAGTTTGAGGATCCCTGAATTCTTAAGTGCTCCAATCCAAGAATTTTTTTTTAATATTACCCTTCCAGAGAGGGTACACAGAGAAAGAGAACATACCACTGGAAGGAATGGAGGAAGGTAGGTGAGTTAGGGAATATGAAGAGGAGGTTGATTAGGGATAGCTAATGAATATTTTCTTTGACATTTTAAACATATGCACTTCCATTCTATTTATGTGTCTCTTGCCCAGGACAACTGAAAATTGGAAGTCAGGATTCCTGGGACCTTTGTTTGACTTACTCTTTTTGGGAAAGAGCCTCTCTGTATCTCAATTCATCCATCTGAATAACAACATTTAGCCTCTGGCTCTTCTGGATGCTGAGTGCTGGTTGATGATGATGAAGTCCTCCAAAGGAGTCACCCCCACAGGATGCTCTATTTGTCGGTAATTATTGAGGTTTCAAATGCGGATCCAATAACCAAAACAGCTCCTTTCAACTGGTGCAGGGTAGAAAGCAAAAGTAGAGACATTTTTCCATCACTAAGAATTTATAACAGACTCAGAATTTTCAGGGTTTACTTTTCTTTCTTTCTTTCTTTCTTTTTTTTTTTTTTGTCACTTTGGATCTTTGCATATTTCTTTTTTTTTTATTTTTATTTAATAATTACTTTATATTGACAGAATCCATGCCAGGGTAATTTTTTTTACAACATTATCCCTTGCACTCGTTTCTGTTCCGATTTTTTTCCCCTCCCTCCCTCCACCCCCTCCCCTAGATGGCAAGCAGTCCTTTATATGTTGGATATGTTGCAGTATATCCTAGATACAATATATGTTTGCAGAACCGAACAGTTCTCTTGTTGCATAGGGAGAATTGGATTCAGAAGGTATAAATAACCCGGGAAGAAAAACAAAAATGCAGATAGTTCACATTCGTTTCCCAGTGTTCTTTCTTTGGGTGTAGCTGCTTTTGTCCATCGTTTATCAATTGAAACTCAGTTAGGTCTCTTTGTCAAAGAAATCCACTTCCATCAAAATATGTCCTCATACAATATCGTTGTCGAAGTGTATAATGATCTCCTGGTTCTGCTCATTTCACTTAGCATCAGTTCATGTAAGTCTCGCCAGTCCTCTCTGTATTCATCCTGCTGGTCATTTCTTACAGAACAATAATATTCCATAACATTCATATACCACAATTTACCCAGCCATTCTCCAATTGATGGGCATCCATTCATTTTCCAGTTTCTAGCCACTACAAATAGGGCTGCTACAGACATTTTGGCACATACAGGTCCCTTTCCCTTCTTTAGTATTTCTTTGGGATATAAGCCCAATAGAAACACTGCTGGATCAAAGGATATACACATTTTGATAATTTTTTGGGCATAATTCCAGATTGCTCTCCAGAATGGTTGGATTCGTTCACAACTCCACCAACAATGCATTAGTGTCCCCAGGGTTTACTTTTCAACATTAGAAGAAACTATCATTAGGTTACAGAAAAGAGAGAAGATTTTTTCTTGTTTTTTCTTTTTTCCCTTCCTTCCTTCCTTCCTTCCTTCCTTCCTTCCTTCCTTCCTTCCTTCCTTCCTTCCTTCCTTCCTTTCTTCCTTCCTTCCTTTCTTCCTTTCTTCCTTCCTTCCTTCCTTTCTTTCTTTCTTTCTTTTTTTCTTTCTTTCTTTCTTTCTTTCTTTCTTTCTTTCTTTCTTTCTTTCTTTCTTTCTTTCTTTCTTTTTTATGAGGTGAGAGTAGGAGATTAGGGAGGTAATTAAAATAATGCACATCTCAGGCACTGAAGGGGGAGAAAGATTTGCTCAGGGATGCTCATAAGCCTTTTGATTGTCCCTCTTGAACAGTCTCACTGAAAATCACTGCAGCATATCTGAAGGATAGAGGGGCCCTCTGTATCTGTGACCATAAGCTGTGGAATTTCAAATAGCCTTGAAAGATAGAGGTTAGAATCTAACCTGGATACGATCTAAAACCTAATAGAGTTTTCCCCAATCTAGTTACAAATGTTCAATTTGTGTCTTTTGTGTTCCTACCCACATTTCCCAGAGGTACTCTGGGCTCCATACATCTCCTAGCTGCCTAATATTCCAGCTCAGAGGCAGAGGGCATGACAATTGATCATAGCAAGTAAACTAGGAGATCATCCATACCTAACCAGATTCTCCTGAAAAGCAAACACATATTTGTTTATATAACATCCCATCTTCTATAAGAAACCTTCCCAAGCTTCTTTTAATTCCATTGTTTTTTCTCTTTTAATTATCTTCTATTTATTCTACATATAGCTTGATTTGTATAAATTTGTTTGCATGTTTTTCCTTTATTGGATTTCAAATTCCTAGAGGACAGGAACTGTTTTTTGCCTCTTTTTTATATCCTCAGCACTTAACCCAATGCCTGGCACATAATAGGAGATCAATAAATATTTATTGATCAGTTTATTATACTTAATTCAACCTAGTTCATTGGTTGGAACTAAGGGCAATATTAACAAATACACAGTTTTCATTCTTCCCTCTGCTTTTTGGCTTTTGGCTATTGGCAGTCAAGAAAAGTCCATTCATTCTATACTTCCTACATATCCAACACTTGTATTGAGAAGTTACCTTGTGTAGCTTAATAGATAGATGGGAACAGTCAAAGGACCAAGAGCCAGTCTTAGGAAATAGAACAGAAAAAGAACAAGGAATTCACATGGTCTCATTTTTTCATTTTATAAATGAGGATGCTGAGCCCCAAAGAAGCAAACTGATTAGTCCAAAGCCATAGAGTATCAAAGCCAGAATTTGAAATGGTATCTTATAACTCGAAATTCACAGCTCTTTTGACTGCCTCAGTCTGAGAAGCTCTAAGTCTAAGAAGGCAGAAGCTAGGCCAACTCTTGCAATTCTTGCTGACCTCATCGTGTCTTTTTCTCTCATCTCATTCTCATAGTACTGATCTGATCTTCCGAGTTGCTTTATCACAGCTCAGTCTGCCAACCACATCTGTGTTTATTGTGATGCTATTTAAGCAAAGGACATTGAACAAGGTAAAGACAGGAACATGCACTTGAATGCATGTACACACACACACACACACACACACACACACACACACACACGACTCCTGTATCTCTTATTGCTTAATACCTTATTGGAAAGAAGGGCATCTGACAGAAGAACCAGACCGCATTATTATGCATGCAGGCTTGGATCACAGCTGCTCTGAAGAAAGAGCCCCAGTGGAATCCGTATAAAGAATGCTTCAGAGATAAAAACCTGCTAACTGGAAGCACCAGCACTGAGCATGTATCAGTGGTTTCCATGAACATTTCACTGATGAGGAATTAAGTGCTTGGGGACAAAATGCGCTTCAGAGCTCTAGGGATTGACAGTGGGGTAACTGGGCTCTGGATTTTCCTGAATTCAGAGCAGGAGGGTTATATAGGTTGAGATAAATGGAAAAGGTTCTCTGAATAACTGGAGACACAAATGGTACAGATCATTGGTGATGGTTGTCAGAGTTCTAGACATTGTGTTCTCCTCACATAGTGTTAGGGCAGAATATGTTCCCATAGATGAATAGCAAATATTAGTCTGCCCACTACAAGCTCTTAACTTAGAGTGTCATGGAACTGGATCTGTGATTTCATCACAGGAGGGAACTTCTGGATAAAGAAATTCTTTGTACCTATAGAGATTGGCACTTCTACAAATTATAGTCTTAGAAAACTTTCTAGAACACAAAAAAGTTAGGTAAGTTGTTGAAGATCACATAGCTGTTATCTTATAGGATCTGAATGGGTTCAATCAAGTTTTTGAATCAAGAACAATCAATGGTTTAAATCAACTCTTCCTGGCTCCAAGGCTAGCTACAATTTCAAAATGACTTAATAAAAAAGGAGGTTGGCCTTTCATAGTTAATTTTCCTAAATATACCTTCTATTTTTATAGCAAATAAGCCATTCCTATGTGGGAGAGAAGGTATAAAAAAGCATCTCTATTTAGAAACACTTTATTTCATTCATAGTCACATCAATATTTATACCTTTTTCTTCTTTATTTTTTGTTGTTGTTCAGTCATTTCAGTAGTTTTCTTTGGGTTTTCTTGGCAGAGATACTAGAATGGTTTGCCATTTCCTTCTCCAACTCATTTTATAGATAAGGAAACTGAGGCAAACAGGGTTAACTGACTTGCCCAGGGTCACACAGCTAGTAAGTGCCTGAGTCTGGGTTTGAACTCAAGTCTCCTGATTCTAGACTCAGCATTCTAACCATTGTGCAATCTCACTCCCTTTTACTTTATTAAAAAAGAATTGATTAAATTTCTCTTAATCTAAGGTGACTCCTGCTTTATAAAACTTTCCTGTATTTTGTTTGCCTGCTCTCTGATGTGAAAGTGACTTCTCCCACTTCAGATTTTTCATAGCACTTTAGTTATTTGTCTCAGAGTTCTATCTTGTGCTATGACTATTTGAAGGCCAGAGAAAGGGTTGAAATTTAGTCTTGGAGGATAAAAAGACTTTATCAATTTTCTTTGAGACTGAAGAGTGAAAAAACTAGATCTATATTTAAGATCTATATTCTTGAATATGATATGATAAAACAAAGGAAAAGTTATTAATGCAATTATCCAGGTGGATGATATAAAGGACCTGAATAAGGAGAGGAATAATAGGCTCTATTAGAGAGAAGGAGATGGAAATAAAATCTTTTATAAATGTGGGGGGAAATAAGATTTGATAACTGACTGACTCTTCTCTCCCTTTTATATTTCATGACGAAAAAATCCTAATTTATAAATATAGAAGACTCTAATTGTGCAATTGATTTTTTGAACCAAAGCAGAGATTTTACATTTGAATTTTATACAGGTGCTCTCTATTTGTCATTATTACATCTTATTTTATCATATTTGGCACATCCAAGTCTGTTGAAATCTTTGTGGATCTCAATTTTGATATCTAGCACATTAGCATTCTCTCACACATATTATGTGTAAATTTGGGAATGTTTAACTGAGATGAAATTTTAAAAGGGATACATACCCTGGACAAATTTCCTGTTTTCCACATTTTTCTATCTCAGCTTAAAACTGTTTTTGGAACATGTTCTCTTCATTAATAGGGGTACTGTTATTTAAGCATGTTTTGTTATTTTGCATACTCTTTTCATCTCTGGAAATGCTGCCTAAAGTAATACCTGTGCAAAAGAGAAACTGTGTTTCCAAAATGTAGTATATCCCCTCCGGCTCTCCCCTAAGAGCCCTTATCCCCAAGATGTGTCACAATCTGTCACATTCCACTGCATAGGAAAAGAGGAAACTCTAAAGAAAGATGGGGGTATTTTACTTACTGGAATCAGGGAGGGAGGGCCCTATAGTGAGAAGAAAGAAGGAGAGAGGGGCTAAGAAAGGGCAAATTATTTGCTTTCAGTAGTCAGAGTTCTACAGCATGAAAAAACCATTGGGTAATTATTGCTGTTATTTATAGAGCAATTTCCCCCCCTCATCTAGACATCTATTCTGGGAAGACACCTTAACTCAGATAACAAACAACATCTAACATTTCTACCTAAACTTTCACTTTTGGCATATTTTCAGAATGCAGAAATGATTGCCCACTTGGACAGAGTGAAGGAGGACAGTCCTTCCTGAGGATCATAGGATCTTAGGGTCATAGATTTAGAGCTGTCAGGGAATCTTAGAAATCATTGAATCTTTCTTTCTTATTTTATAGACAAGTAAAATGAGTTTCAGAGAAGTTAAAAGACTTGCCCAGAATCATATGCATCTAATAAATGCCTGAGGCAGGATCTAAATTGTGGTTTTATTGATTATAAGTTGTGTTTTTTGTTTTGTTTTGTTGTTCAATCATTTCAGTTGTGCCCATCTCTTTGGATGCCATTTGAGGTTTTCTTTGGGAAGATACTGAAATGGTTTATCATTTCCTTCTTCAGCTCATTTTACAGATGAGGAAACTGAAGCAAACAGAGTTAAGTGACTTGTCTAGGCTTACACAGCTAGTGTCCGAAACCAGATTTAAACTCAGGAAGATTCAAAGTCCAATGCCCTATCCACTGCACTACCTACCCACCCCATGTGCTTCTTCTAAAACCCATAGAATAGGAGTCATATATGCACTGGTTAATGCTGATAGAATATTATGCTTCTTTTCAATTAGTCAGCAATTAGACTTAATTTTCAATTCAAAGAATGACCACTATGTGCAGAATCCAGGAGTGAGGAGAACAATGAATCAGAAATAGGAGTGGAAATGTTTGCCCATAAGAATAAAAGAGATGACATGATGGATTTACAAATCTGGAAGGATTTATAATCTAGTGAGATTTGTATGGATATAAGAACCTTCTTAGAGGCACTGGTATTAGCAAACACATGCTAATAAGGAGATAACTGGTCACATCAATGCTAAGGAAACAGATCATAGATGGAGAGTTGGAAAGAACTTCAGAAGTCACATGAGTCTTAGAAGAGTTAAGTAACATTTTCAATGTTACCCAGGTAGGATATGGGATAGCTGGATGACTTAGTGGACAAAGTATCAGACCCGGAGTCAGGAAGAAATTAAAATCCAGCCTTAGACATTTGCAAGCTGTGTAACCCTGGGCAAGTTGTTTTACTTCTTCTTGCCTCTGGTTCCTCAACTGCAAAATGGGAATAATAATTATACCTATCTTGAAGAGTTGTAAGATGCCATGCTTCTTTTCTTGAATGGCAGAGAAATGAGTGTTTCTTCTAATATATCTTTCTTGGAAAACTAAATTGTTTTCATCTTTCTAACTGTATCTGGATACTTCAGGTTTAGCCTCCTTTTTATTAGAAAAGTTACATGTTGTAGAGGATACCAAGCTCATCTTGGAATCAGGAAGACTTGTTTTCAATGCCTGTCTCTGATACATTTTAGTTGTAGGTATAAGAAAAAGTTATATTGTCTCTTAATACATCTTAGGAGAGATATTGACTTGCTTTACATGGGGACAGTTTCCAGAGTAGGAATTCCCTAATCATGATGAAATTACAGGTTCTGGTTAGCCCTCCTCGAATAAATGGCAAATTGGTCTCATCTTTTCAGGTGCAATTCTAGACCACACCCTCAGTCTTTTCTCTCTCCTCCATTGTGATTGGTTGCTAAGTGTTACCAACAATAGCTCCTCAACTTCTCTTCAACTACCTTCTTCCTTTTCACAGCATATCTACCCTAGTTCATACCCTTACAATCTCTCACCCAAGCTACCAAATAGTTCTCCTAATTTTTCTCCATGTATCTATTATCTCCACTCTCCTCGTGGAATTTGTAAATGTGCTCCTAAATGAAATTTGTAAAGTGCAGGTCTGAATATGTTGTTTTTATGCAATTAGTTTCAGTGGATCCAGATAAAATACAAATTTTTCTGGTTGGCATTTAAATTGATAATCTGGCTTCAGTTTGTACACATTATCTTCTTTCCTATACTTTATGCTTTCTGCCAGACCTGCCTAATTGTAACTCCTTACACAAAACTTTCCTTTTACCTTCCCCCTCCCAACTGCTACTTATGTCTCTAAGATCTTACCTGCACAAGTCCACCTCTTGAAATCACTAGCTCTATTTAAAGTTCAGCTTAAGTGCCCCCTCCTTCAAAAGGCATTTCCTGCTTTCTCAATCTGTTAGTGATTTCTTCTTCCCTCAAAATCACTGGGAATTTAATTTGCATATATTATCATTTGCTACCTGTGGACAGACTACTACTTCCCCCAGCAAAATGCAAATTCCTTAAAGTCAGGGATGTCTCATTTGTTTATCTGTCCTCTCAATACCCAAAACAGAGCTTGGCATATAGTTTATGATCCAGGCTTATATGATTATATAAGCCTGATAAATACTTAACAAGTATTAATATTAATGAATTGATCAATGTATTCATAGATGAATTAATTATACAAATTTATTAACTAAATTATTGAATATTATTAAATATTAAAGTATTATTCAGTAAATTATTAACCATAAATGTTATTAATACATGTTTGTTGATCGTCCTAACACCAGAGTCACAGTAAAATTGACCCTTCAACTTTAGTCCAACCCCCCAAAGATAAGATCTCAGTAATGACATAGTAACCTCAAGGGATTTCATGCCCTTACCATCATTTCTCTCAATGATCCAATGAAGTAAAATGACTCATGGGAGTTCACATGGGTAGTCAGTATTAGAACTAGAATAGGGATTCAACAATCCCTACCCCAAATTCAAGACATTTTTTACCATACCATGAAGAACTTTGACTTGGAGAAAATTACTCCTTACTACTATGTTACTACTATTCTCCAATACCAAATAGAGAAATTTTCAATGCTACAGATAAGTTCCTTTACCTTGGAAGTATACTTTACAGAGATGTACACATAAATGATGAGGTTGATGCACACATTGCCAGAATTAGATCAGTGTTTTGTAGGCTCTTAAGGAAGATGAAGGTGAGAAGAGGTATTATGCTGCCTGCTCAACTGAAGATCCATAGAGTCATTGTGATGACCTCATTTTTGTATGTTTAAGAATCCTGGATATTATATCAGCATCATGTCAGGAAACTGAATTACTTCCATTTGAATTTTCTTAGGAAAATTCTGAAGATCACCCCAAAAGATAAAGTAACAGACATTGAGGTTCTTTCTCAAAATGAACTGCCAATCATTCAGATTCTATTGCAGGGAATGTAATAGATTTGCCACATTGTTTGAATGTCAAACATATGTTTGCCTAAAAGATTATTTTATGAAGAATTCACACAAGGCAGGTGCTTCTATGGAGGTCAGATGTAGTACAAGGACATCCTCAAAGTATCTCTGAAGAAGTTTGGAATTGATTGTGAAACATGGGGGATACAGGATTGTCCGGAATGTTGTGCTTACATCAAAGAAGGGGACATACTACATGAGCAAAGCAGAATTGAACTAGCTCAAACGAAATGTGAGATGGGCAAATTTAATATCCATTCCAAACTTCATACAGACTATTAGTGATTGATGCACTGTGGTAGAACTTTTGGAGCTCGTAATCTCACCAGCCACAACTACATTTACAGTTCCTTAGTATCATTCTGGTCCTATTTGAGTACAAGAGTCAATAATGAGTCCCCAACATCATGCTCAGATTTACTGGAATTCTGGAGGATTGGCTTGGACTCCCTCAGGGAGACTCAGGAAGTTTGTGAGGTTCACAAGCACAGGAGCACTTTGCTCTTCCTTTTGCTCTTGAGTATTATCCCTGAATTTGACACTGTCTTTCTATTGCTTTACTTTTAGTTTCTACAACCATCAGCCACTGGAATCCTCACCCCATAGCCTGGCTTGCCAGCTTCAGTAAGGAATCCCAGGTATATATACATCTTATTCCTGCCCTGAAAATCTTCCCTGCTTTTGAATTAATAGGATTTTTCAGTGTTTATTTATGGTCCACCTGATAAAGCTTGGACTTTTATCAGCCAGTAGTCACTGGTCCAACAATGCAGGGTAACTCCTGAGTATTTATTCTATTTACAGCATGACTCCTAACTCTTGAGGTCCATTCCATGAGGCTCTGCCCTAAGCCCTCTTCTTTTCTCTCTTTATATTGTCATTAGATGACCTCATCACTCCAACAAGTTCAATTAAATCTCTACACAACACAAATGCTTCCCAGATCTGTATATTTAGGCCCAGTATAACTCCCAATATCTATTGTATTTTGGGTATTTTGAACTCAATGAACTATTGGTTTCTCAAATTAAGCATATCAAAAACAAAAGTTCTTGTCATTCCATGCACCTCTGAACCAACTCTTTGCTGAAATTTTCTATTTCTATTGAGGGTACTGCCATCTTTCCAGTTCTCAACCTTGGTGTTATCTTTGACTCACACTCTCCCTAATCTCATATATTTAACCACTTGCTAGATCTTTCCATTGCTACCTCAATAACATTTCTCATATCTCTCTTTTTCTCACTGTGCATTAAATCACTCTAGTTCAAGCCCTCATTACCTTTTATCTGGATTATTGTAATGGTCTCCTAATTGGTCTCCTTGATATGTCTCTTTATTCCAATCTATCTTCCACACTGCTGCCAAAGTGACTTTCTCTAAATGCAGATCTCACCATGTTATTCTTCTACCAAATAAACTCCAACAGTTGCCTACTGTCTCAAGAATAATAAATAAACTCCTCTATTGGACTTTTACCCTAAACTCCTTAACTAGATTATTCAGCCAAATTGATCTTTTTGATATTTCTCACACATGACACATGTCTCCATGTATTTAAATTGGGCTCTGTTTATGATTATGATGCATTCTTTAATCTGAGTTGTAGGATCCCTAACTTCCTTCAACTATCAACTCAAGAGCCACTGTCTACATGAAAGCTTTTCCTTATTTTCTCAAATGCCAGAGCTGTCCTTCCCTAAACCATTTCCTATTTATTGTCCACACCTGCATATTACATACTACCTTTCCCAGTAGAATCTAAACCTCTCAAGAGTAAGGTCTGTTGCCTTTTGTTGTTATTGTTTTTAAATTCTCAATTTCTAGAATAGACCTAATATATACTAAGTGATTAAAATGCATTTTGATAAATAATTGATTTCAATCCTTTTCTGTTTTATGTATCTTACTCCTACTGTGGCATAGAAAACCCTGGGTCTTCTCCAGTACATCCTTATGGCTTCACTTATAAGTCTTATAGAACACATTAGAGAAACTCCAATAAAATTTAGAATTAAACAAACAAAAAGAACTCCAAAATTGCCTGGCTGATGGTTGACAGAAATGTGACAAGGTATATCTGAGATGTTTTGGATGCAGATAGGCAGAGGAAAGAAATAAAATTATTTCCAGAACTAAATTTCTATTATTCTCGGCTTGTGGTTCTTACTGTCCCTACCTTGGACATTTAATGTGACACAGAAATACTAATATGAACTCCCATTTCTATATTATTTTCCTCACAACAATGCTGTAACGTTGGTAACACAAATACTTTTATCTCCATGAGAAAACTGAGGCTGAGCAGTTTTAAGCAAGTTGTTCATAGTCATTTTCTAGGTAAGTTTCAGAGCCAGGAATTGAAAGCAAGTCTCTTTATATAAAGGCTAATGCTTATAACACAGCATGATGCTGATTCCATTAAATACTGACTACCATAATAAATGTTAGATAATTGTGCAATTGGGATAACCCTGATATATTATTGCTCAGATATTCAATTAGATCTGTAATCTCATTGATTCGTGCCTGTGGCATTCTTGTCCATGTCTCTCAAAAAATATGCCAGAGTGTTCACTTAATGTGCTTAGGGACTTTCTTACTTTCAAGAAAATACTAACAGAGCATACAGGCTGGGCATTGGCTACCATGATGAGACTAGTCCACTCATCTGTTTACATAGTTAGAAAAGAGATCACAGATTCATAGTTACAGACAGGAAAGTAATATTAGATATCATCTAGCCCAAAAAAACTGAGACACAGAGAGCTTAAATATTTGTCCAAAGTCATACAAGGTAGTAAAGAGCAAAGTTGGTATCTAAATGCAAATCTGGCAACTTGCAAGTTCAACACTTCAAGTTGGTCTTCTTTCATATGTTTTAGTATATACATGACCACCATGCACCTTTCCATTTTTCCTTAGATGATGTTCAATTTCAATTATTTGGGGGGAGGAGGGTGAAACTATAGTATTCTATAGCAAAACCCAAAGCAATAATGACACTGAAAAGAAAGAAAGAAAAAAGATTGGAAAATGGTTGGATTAGACCCAAGTTTATACAGAAAAAGGTCTATGTTGAGGGTGTTGAAAGATTGATTCTCAAGTTTATAAAGGAGGGAAAGATGCCAAAGGCATAAAAAAATCAGGTACTTTATTATTAAAATAGCAACTAAGAGATCAATAACTACTGACTCATATGCCTATCTTTTTATTTATATGAGGGTTTTTTAATGAAAATAGCCTACACATGCATTAAGTATAACCATAATAAGTAAATGAGGAAAGAAAAGGCAAGGTTGCCCACAGTAGACTACTTATGTACCATAACAATTGACTGAAAAATGTAGAGAATGAAAGATTTCATGCTCCTTTTTGCTTATTGATTCTAAGAAAATTAACATTCTCTGGAGAGAAAGACCACTTTCAGGCTGTCCTCTAACCTCACATGAAGTTGTCCAGACTATACAAGATCTTTTGAAACTTTAACCAACCACAAAATAACCTTGTTCTATAATACTTTGATCATTGTTATGGGACATAGCATAACATACACACACATACACACATACACACACACACACAATATGCCTTTCATATCATGTTTGCATCTTTCATGAATGGGATTCAGTGTAGAGTCTAAGTTCAAGGCATATTCCCTATCAAGTCCTCCACAGACTCCTATTTATAGGTGATATTTTGTTGATTTTGTATATTACAGTAAACCCAGAACATTCTGTAGTCTCATGGATGAGAGATACATAGTAGTTTTAAAGAGTTCCATTTAAGAATCAATATAGGGAAAACCAAGAGAAGTTGGAAAAAACCAAGTGGAACATACAATGATTAACATTAAATTCCCATGTTCCTTTTGCCATTCCCACATTAAGATATTGAACCCAAAGATTTGTTCTTTTTTTCAAAAATTTAATATTTGACTTTTTTCTAATTATATATAAAACCAATTTTAACCTTTCTTCTCATTTTTTCTTGCTTCTTTCTTTCTTTTTTAAAATACAATTTTGACGTCCAAATTCTTTCCTGCCCCTCATTTCCTCATTGAAAAAGGAGAACAATTTGATAAAGGCTATACATGCATAGTCAATGCAAAATATATCTCCGTGTTGCTCATGTTATGAAATAAAATACACACAAAAATCAAACAAGAAATATAAAATAAAATAAAACTACAATATGCTTCAATCTGCATTCAGTTTTTGTTAAATAGTGAGTTCTTATCTCAAAAACTTGGATCTTTAGGTTTATAAAATAAAAGATTAATCTGGTCATTTCTATTGTGCATTGTCTATTTGATCTTTTCCACTAATCCACCACTCTATTTTCTTAGCTGATTCCAGATTGTTATACTGATTATTACTTTCTAATACAGTTTGATGTTTGACATATCTAGGCCATCTTTTTTAATTTTTTAAAAAAATAATTACCTTGACATTCTTAAACTTTTATTTTTCCAGATAAATTTTGTTATTATTTTTCTATATTCCTATGCTTTCAAAAATAAAAATAAGTATTGTATTTTGTTAAAAGCTTTACCCCCTCTTCCATCTACTGAGATAATCATATGATTTTTTAAAGTATTTTTTATTTTATTATTGTTTTTTTTATTGATATGGTCAATTATGCTGGTAGTTTTCTAAATCTTGAATGAGCTCTGAATTCCTGGTATAAATCTCATCTGCTTGTAGGTATGATCTTTGGGATATATTACTACTCTTTCCTTTCTAGTATTATTTAATTTTTTGCAATAATATTCATCAGGAAAACTGATCTATAGTTTTCTTTTTCTGTTTTACTCTTCCTAGTTTAGTTATCAGAATCATATTTGCATCATAAAAAAAAAACTTGTTAGGACTCAGCTTCTATTTTAATTTTTTTCTTATGGAACACATTAATAGTTTCTTCAATTTTTTTTCTAACAGGATTATTCAGGCATTTTTTGTTAATCTGAGCAATTTATGTTTTTGTAAATACTCATCAATTCACTTAGATTGTCATTTATTGTTGTTTCAATGAATAAAATAATTCCTAATAATTGCTTTAATTTCCTCTTCATTAGTTGTAAATTTACTTTTTTTTACTTTTGATACTGGCAATTTGCTTTTCTTCTTTCTTTTATTAAAGAAATCAAATTAATAAAATGTTTATCTGTTTTATGTCCCTAAATAAATTCAGCTCCTCATTTTAGTTATTAGTTTGATGGCTTTCTTATTTTCAATTTTGTTAATTTCTCCTTTAATTTTTAGGGTTTTCAGTTTGTTGCTTAATTGGAGATTTTCAGTTTATTTTCTTCTGAATTGTTTTTAGGTACATGCCCAATTTATTGATATGTTCTTTTTTTTTTTTTACTTTATTGATATAAGCATAAATTTTCCCCTAAGTACTACTTTCGCTGTCTCCCATAAATTTTGGAATGTTGTATTATTGTCATTCTCTTTAATGAAATTGTTTATTGCTTCTATGATTTGTTCACTCATTCTTTAAGATTATATAATTCCCAATACATTTTAATCTTTATTTCCACTTCCAGAAAAATCCCAATATTTCCAAGATTCTAATCATTCACATCTATGCTATAGGTAAAGAATGCTTCTTCATTAGGATGTCATAAGAGTCTTAATAGTTTTAATCTATGTATATATGTAAATTCATACATATGTATATGTATGTGCAGCATATATACAATCATTATATACATGTTGTTTGTGTGTGTGTTTGTAGTTATAAATAGAAGAACTGAAAGTAGTCAGCAAAAACACTTGAAATATGGCATATAATCTCTCTAAGGCTAGACTGAAATACATACCATTTAGAATTAATTGAATTACCTTTTCTCCCAATTATTTGCTTTTGTAACAATAACCTTTCTATTATTTTTAATCTAATAAACTCACAGCGAACATTTCTATGGGTGAGAGAAAAGAAAAAGACAGTAATGTGTGAAAAAAGAAATCTCTCATATATATGTAACTATTTCACTTCCAGTGCTTAATTTGGACATAGTTCTAAATTCCATTCCAGAATGACTAAAATATTCACATCTCCACCAAGAATAGATCAGTATTCTTGTCTTCCCAAAGCCCCACCAACACTTGTTATTTTCCTTTTTTTGTCATCTTTGACAAGCCAATATGTGTTAGGATAAACCTCAGTAGCTTTAATTTATATTTTTTCATTTAACACTAATTTTGATCATTTTTTCAGATGAATGATGATAATTTGGATAATTCCCTTGAATAACTATTTGTTTATGTTCATGGACCATTTCTTTATTGGGAAATGACTGTCAAGTATTAGATACTTAAATCAGCTTCTAATATATCTTGGATGTAAGATCTTTAATTGTAAAGCTTGATATAAAGTTTTATTTTCTCCCCGTTAACTGCTTCCTTTCTAATTTTATCTGTATTGGCTTTTATTTTGCAAAAGCTTATAAAATTTATGAAGTCAAAATTGTTTGTTTTATCTTCTGTGATCCTTTCTGTAAATGACAGGTAATAAACTTTTCCCTCTTTGTCCCAGTGAGACAGGTTTTTTCCTGTTGATCTTTTAAGTTGTCTTGGGCTGAAATATTGTTTCATTTGGTCCTCTTATTGGTTTTAGACTCCAGAATTCATTTTGAGGCATCATTTTAAAATTATTTAAAGGGGAATTGAGGAAAGGTTGCATGAGTCTCTGTATTTATTCTTCCATCTTGACTCCACTGAAAACTAATATTTTTTGACCAAATAAACCAGACTTGTTTGAATCTCTGCTCTATGGGTACATCCTAATGAACTGTTTCTAAAGTCAATTTAAAGTAGGAAGTTTTTTTTTTTAATTAATCAATAGCATATCAATTTCAGATTGTAATACAGTCCATCAGTCAATCCCTTGAACTAAGCATCCCCTGGCTACAGTCAGGGAAATCAATGAATTCTACATGATGTGTATTTCAGTCTAGGATTAAGGTAGTTATATTCAATGTTTCAAGTGTCTTTCCTGACGATTTCCAGTTCCCCCATTTATAAATGTAAATTTACTGATGATTTCCAATTCCCCCATTACTATAGCAATCTAGAGTTTGCTACACCCAAAGACTCCAGCTTCTGGATAAGAAATCACTATTTGACAAAAATTTCTGGGGAAGTTAGAAAATAGTATGGCAAAAACTAGGCACCGACCAACATCTAACACCCTAGATAAGGTCTAAATGGCCTTGTGATTTAGACATAAAAGACAATATTATAAGCAAATTAGGAGAACAAGATATAGTCTACCTTTCAGATCTGTGGAGAATGAAGGAATTTATGGCCTAAGAAGAATTAGAGGACATTATGAAATGCAATGTGGATAAGTTTGATTACATTAAATTAAAAAGTTTTGTACAAATAAAACCAATTAGACAAAGATTAGGCGGGAAGCAGAAAACTGATTTTTTTTTTAACATCCAGAGTTCCTGATAAAGGCCTCATTTCTAAAATATATAGAGAATTGGCTCAAATTTATAACAATAGAAATGATTCCCCAAATTGATAAATGGTCAAAGTATTTGAACATTCAATGAAATTGAAGTAATTTCTAATCAAATGAAAAAATGCTCTAAATCATAGTTGATTAGAGAAATTAAGACAACTCTGAGTTAGCATTTCACACTTCTAAAACTGGCTAAGATGACAGGAAAAAATAATGATAAATGCTGGAGGGAATGTGGGAAAATTGGAACACTTAAGCATTGTTGGTGAAGTTGTGATTCATTCTAAACATTCTAGAGAGCAATCTGTAACTATGCTCAAAGGATATCAAAGTGGATATAGTCTTTAATTCAGTAGTGTCTCTACTGAGTCTGTATCCCAAAGAGATCATAAAGAATAGAAAAGGACCCATATGTGTAAAGAATTTGTAGCAGTCCTTTTTGTAGTGGCAAGGAACTGGAAATCGAATGGATGCCCATATATTGGAGAATGGCTGATTATATGTTTATAAAAATAATGGCATATTATTTTTTCTTTTTTTTTCCTTATTTATTTATTTATTATTTTATAATAACTTTTTATTGACAGAACCCATGCCAGGGTAATTTTTTTTTTACAACATTATCCCTTGTACTCGCTTCTCTTCTGATTTTTCCTCTCCCTCCCTCTACCCCCTCCCCTAGTTGGCAAGCAGTCCTATATATGTTAAATATGTTGCAGTGTATCCTAGATACAATATATGTTTGCAGAACCGAACAGTTCTCTTGTTGCACAGGGAGAATTGGATTCAGAAGGTAAAAATAACCCAGGAAGAAAAACAAAAAATTCATTTCCCAGTGTTCTTTATTTGGGTGTAGCTGCTTCTGTCCATCTTTTATCAATTGAAATTGAGTTAGGTCTCTTTGTCAAAGAAGTTCACTTCCATCAGAATACATCTTCATACAGTACCGTTGTTGAAGTATTTAATGTTCTTCTGGTTCTGCTCATTTCACTTAGCATCAGTTCATGTAAGTCTCTCCAAGCCTCTCTGTATTCATCCTGCTGGTCATTTCTTACAGAACAATAATATTCCATAACATTCATATACCACAATTTACCCAGCCATTCTCCAATTGATGGGCATCCATTCAATTTCCAGTTTCTAGCCACTACAAACAGGGCTGCCACAAACATTTTGGCACATACAGGTCCCTTTCCCTTCTTTAGTATTTCTTTGGGATATAAGCCCAATAGAAACACTGCTGGATCAAAGGGTATGCACAATTTGATAAATTTTTGGGAATAATTCCAGATTGCTCTCCAGAATGGTTGGATTCGTTCACAATTCCACCAACAATGTATCAGTGTCCCAGTTTTCCCGCATTCCCTCCAACATTCATCATTATTTTTTCCTGTCATCTTAGCCAATTTGACAGGTGTGTAGTGGTATCTCAGAATTGTCTTAATTTGCATTTCTCTGATCAATAGTGATTTGGAACACTCTTTCATATGAGTGGTAATAGTTTCAATTTCATCATCTGAAAATTGTCTGTTCATATCCTTTGACCATTTGTCAATTGGAGAATGGCTTGATTTCTTATAAATTTGAGTCAACTCTCTATATATTTTGGAAATGAGGCCTTTATCAGAACCTTTAACTGTGAAGATGTTTTCCCAGTTTGTTGCTTCCCTTCTAATCTTGTTTGCATTAGTTTTCTTTGTACAAAGGCTTTTTAATTTGATATAATCAAAATTTTCTATTTTGGGATCAGTAATTGTCTCTAGTTCATGTTTGGTCACAAATTTCTTTCTCCTCCAGAAGTCTGAGAAATAAACTATCCTATGTTCCTCTAATTTATTTATAATCTTGTTCTTTATGCCTAGATCATGGACCCATTTTGATCTTATCTTGATATACGGGGTTAAGTGTGGGTCCATGCCTAATTTCTGCCATACTGATTTCCAGTTATCCCAGCAGTTTTTATCAAATAATGAATTCTTATCCCAAAAGTTAGGATCTTTGGGTTTGTCAAACACTAGATTGCTATAGTTGACTATTCTGTCTTGTGAACCTAACCTTTTCCACTGATCAACTAATCTCTTTCTTAGCCAATACCAAATGGTTTTGGTGACTGCTGCTTTATAATATAATTTTAGATCAGGTACAGCTAGACCACCTTCATTTGATTTCTTTTTTATTAATTCCCTTGAGATTCTCGACTTTTTATTGTTCCATATGAATTTTGTTGTTATTTTTTCTAGATCATTAAAATATTTTCTTGGAAGTCTGATTGGTATAGCACTAAATAAATAGATTAGTTTAGGGAGTATTGTCATCTTTATTATATTCGCTCGGCCTATCCAAGAGCACTTAATATTTTTCCAATTATTTAAATATGACTTTATTTGTGTGGAAAGTTTTTTGTAATTTTGTTCATATAATTCCTGACTTTCCTTTGGTAGATAGATTCCCAAATATTTTATGCTATTAACAGTTATTTTGAATGGAATTTCTCTTTGTATCTCTTGCTGTTGGATTTTATTGGTGATGTATAAAAATGCTGAGGATTTATGGGGATTTATTTTGTATCCTGCAACTTTGCTAAAGTTATGAATTATTTCTAATAGCTTTTTAGTAGAATCTCTGGGTTCTCTAAGTATATCATCATATCATCTGCAAAGAGTGATAGTCTGGTTTCCTCATTACCTACTCTAATTCCTTTAATCTCTTTCTTGACTCTTATTGCAGAGGCTAATGTTTCTAATGCAATGTTGAATAATAATGGTGATAATGGACAACCTTGCTTTACTCCAGCTCTTACTGGAAAAAGTTCCAGTTTTTCCCCATTGGATATGATGCTTACTGATGGTTTTAAATTTATGCTCCTGACTATTTTAAGTCAATTTATTCCTATCCTCTCAAGTGTTTTTATTAGGAATGGATGTTGGATTTTATCAAATGCTATTTCTGCATCTATTGAGATGATCATATGGTTTTTGTTAGTTTGGTTATTGATATAATCAATTATGCAAATAGTTTTCCTAATATTGAACCAGCTCTGCATTCCTGGTATAAATCCTACTTGGTCATAGTGTATTATCCTGGGGATGATTTTCTGTAATCTTTTTGCTAATATTCTATTTAAGATTTTAGCATCAATATTCATTAGGGAGATTGGTCTATAATTTTCTTTCTCTGTTTTCAATCTACCTGATTTAGTTATCAGTACCATGTCTGTGTTGTAAAAGGAGTTTGGTAGGACTCCTTCAATCGCTATTTTTTCAAATAGTTTATTTAGCATTGGAATTAATTGTTCTTTAAATGTTTGGTAGAATTCACATGTAAATCCATCTGGTCCTGGGGATTTTTTCTTAGGGAGTTGGTTAATAGCTTGTTCTATTTCTTTTTCTGAGATGGGACTGTTTAGGATATTTACTTCTTCCTTTGTTAGTTTGGGCAAGCTATATTTTTCTTCTATTTCATTTAAGTTGTTGAATTTATTGGCATAAAGTTGGGCAAAGTAACTCCTCATTATTGATTTAATTTCCTCTTTGTTAGTCGCGAGTTCTCCCTTTTCATTTTTAAGGCTAACAATTTGGTTTTCCTCTTTCCTTTTTTTAATCAGATTTACTAAGGGTTTGTCTATTTTGTTGGTTTTTTCATAGAACCAACTCTTAGTTTTATTAATTAATTCAATCTTTTTTTACTTTCAATTTTATTGATCTCTCCTTTTATTTTTAGAATTTCAAGTTTAGCGTTTGACTGGGGGTTTTTAATTTGTTCCTTTTCTAGCATTTTTAGTTGCAAACCCAATTCATTGACCTTCTCTTTATTTTATGCAAATAGGCTTCTAGAGATATGAAATTTCCCCTTATTACTGCTTTGGCTGCATCCCATACATTTTGGTATGATGTCTCATTATTATCGTTTTCTTGGGTGTAGTTATTAATTATGTTTATGATTTGTTGTTTCATTCTTTAGTATGAGATTATTTAGTTTCCAATTATTTTTTGGTCTACTTTCCCCTGGCTTTTTGTTGAATGCAATTTTCATTGCATTGTGGTCTGAAAAGGATGCATTTACTATTTCTGCCTTACTGCATTTGGGTTTAAGGTTTTTATGTCCTAATATATGGTCAATTTTTGTATAGGTTCCATGAACTGCTGAAAAGAAAGTGTACTCTTTTCTATCTCCATTATGTTTTCTCCAGAGATCTATCATATCTAATTTGTTCTAGTATTCTATTTACTTCTTTGACTTCTTTCTTATTTATTTTGTGGTTTGATTTATCTAATTCTGAGAGTGCAAGGTTAAGATCTCCCACTGTTATAGTTTTACTGTCTATTTCTTCTTGCAGCTCTCTTAATTTCTCTTTTAAGAATTTAGATGCTACACCACTTGGTGTATATATATTTAATATTGATATTGCTTCATTATCTATGCTACCCTTTAGCAAGATATAATGCCCTTCCTTATCTCTTTTAATTAGATCAATTTTTGCTTTAGCTTGATCTGAGATCAGGATGGCTACCCCTGCTTTTTTGACTCCACCTGAAGCACAGTAGATTTTGCTCCAACCTTTTACCTTTACTCTGCATGTATCTCCCTACTTCAGGTGTGTTTCCTGTAAACAGCATATTGTAGGATTCTGGCTTTTAATCCATTCTGCTAACCGCTTCCTCTTTATGGGGGAGTTTACCCAGTTCACATTTATGGTTAAAATTACCAATTCTATATTACTTGCCATCTTGTTAACCCCTGTTTATGCTTTTCTTCCTTCTTTCCCCCTTACTCCCCTTCCCAGTATTAAACTTGTGAGCACCACTTGCTTCTCACAGTCCTCCCTTTTTAGTATCCCTCCCCCTGCCTTAGAATTCCTCCCCCTATCTTATCCATTTCCCTCACAGTTTCTGTATTCCTTTCCACTTAGCTTATTCCTTCCCTTTTCACTTTTTCCTTCTCACTTTTCAATGAGGTGGGAGAAGTTTCACCATAAATTGAATATGTCTAAAATTTTTCTCTTGAAGCCAATTCTGAAGGCAGTAAGATACCCACTATATTCATCCCCCTCCATTCTTTCTCTCAGATATAATAATTTTTCTTTACCTCTTCATGAGATATAGTACCCCCACTTTACCCTTTTTCTGGGTACAATGTCCTTTCCACCTCTAGTTTCTAGAACAAGCTATACATGTATTCTTTATACATCTTTGTAGCCGAAATATAGTTCCCAAGATTAATCTTTACCTTTTTAGATTTCTCTTGAGTTCTATATTTGTAAATCAAACTTTTTGTTAAGTTCTGGTTTTTTCATCAAAAATAGGTGAAATTCGCTTACTTCTTGAATGTCCATCTTCTTCCCTGGAAAAAGATGCTCATTCTAGCTGGGTAAGTTATTTTTGGTTGCATACCAAGTTCCTTAGCCTTTCAGAATATCATATTCCAGGCCCTTCAATCTTTTAATGTGGATGCTGCTAGATCCTGGGTGATACTTATTGTGGCTCCTCTATATTTGAATTCGGTTTTTCTAGCCACTTGCAGTATTTTTTCCTTCATCTGAGCGTTCTGGCATTTGGCCACTATATTTCTTGGTGTTTTTCATTTTAGGATCCCTTTCAGTAGGTGATTGATGAATTCTTTCAATGTCTATTTTACCCTCTGTTTTTATGATTTCTGGGCAGTTCTCTTTGATAATTTCCTGGAAAATAATTTCCAGGCTCTTTTTTCATCATATTTTTCCGGAAGTCCAATAATTCTCAGATTGTCTCTCCTGGATCTGTTTTCCAGGTCTGTTGTTTTCCCAAGAAGGTATTTCACATTCTTTTCCATTGTTTGATTTTTTTGGATTTGCTTGACTGATTCTTCTTGTCTCCTCGAGGCATTCAATTCCATTTGTTCGATTCTGATTTTCAATGAAGTATTTTCTTCACTCACTTTTTTTATATCTTTTTCTAATTGTCCAATTGAGTTCTTTTGTTTTGTGGAATTTTTTTTCCATTTCGCCAATTTTGTTTTTCAGAGAGCTATTTTGTTTCCAGTTCACTAATTTTATTTTTCAAGGATTTTATTTCTTTATCCACTCTGTCTTTAAATGAGTGGGATGACTTCTCCAGACTCTCTTGCCAAGCCTCCCTCTCCTTTTCTCATTTTTATTCTAGCTCCCTTGTGAGAGCCTTTTTAATTTCTTCCATGAGGTTCATCTGTGCTGAGGAACAGATGATCTCCTCCTTTGGGGATTCACCTGGAGACAGTCTGTTTTTAGTCTCCTCAGGGTTTAGAGTCTGCTCTCTATCTGTATAGAAGCTGTCAAGAGTTAAAGTCCTCTTCAATTTTTTGCTCATTTTGTCAGAGAAGAATCAAAGACAAACTAGCAAAGAAAAAAAAGAAAAAACCCCTAACTGGATTCTGCTTTTTTGGGGGAGGGGCTGGGTGGTGTTACCAAGCTTCCTCTACAGACTGTGGGGGCAGCAGCGAGGCACTAGCAGGACTGTGCTGCACCTGCGCTCTGAGACGCTGGGTGCTAAGACACTGTGGGGAAGGGGTGGCCAGGTCCTAAGAGACTCCAGCTGTTTGGGATTGTATTTTTCACACCCCCCTCCCCAGGTATTTTCAGCTTCTCTGCTGGGCTATTGACTTGCTGCTAGGGCAAAGTATCCAATCCTGTAGCAAAGCTCTCCCCGCAGAGACGGCTAAGATCACACCCCATCCCTCTCTGGTCTACTCAGCTGTGAGCTGCCTCCCATGCTCTCACTGCTGCTACCTGCCCTCAGCCTGCACCCGATCTAAAACCTTCCCCGCCCTCAAGCAAAAACAGACCTTTCCTGGCGAATTTCAAGGATGCCTTCCCTTTGTAACTATTTGTGGGGTTTTTTCAGTCAAGCATTAATTCAGAGGCTTGTAATGAAATGGATTCTGAGAGAAAACGCGGAGCTTACACAGCTGTATGCCTCCTCTCCACCATCTTGGCCGGAAGTCGGCATATTATTTTTTCATAAAAAATGATGATCAGGTTGATTTTAGAAAAGCTTGGAAAGACTTTACATGAACTGATGCTAAGTGAAATGAATAGAATCAGGAAAACATTGTGCATAGCGACAACAAGATTATGGGATGATCCACTGTGATGGATTTGGCTCTTTTCAACAATAAGATGATTCAAGGGAATTCCAATACAACTGTGATGAAAAGTGTCATCTGCTATCAAAGAGAGAACAATGAAGGCTGAATTTGCATCAAAGCATAGTATTTTTACTTTTTATTTGTAGTTATTTGTTTTCTTTTTTTCTCATGTTTTTTTCTTTCACCTTTTTATCTGATTTTTCTTCATCATCAGCATGATGAATATGGAAATATGTTTAGAAAAATTGTGATATATATATGATATATGTTTAAGGGATATTGGACTGCTGCTATCTATGGGAGGGGGTAGGATGAGAGTTTCAGAATAAGTTGGAACTCAAGGTTTTGCAAAGGTAAATGTTGAAAACTATCTTTGAATGTATTTGATAAGATTAAAAGGCTATTAAAATAGAAAAAAATAAAAATAATCACCTGATCCTGCCACCCAGATAGAAAATACATGTATTATCTTTTTTCCCCTGAAGCAATTGTGTCCAGGATCACACAGCTAGGATGTTTTAAGTATCTGAGTCTAGATTTGAATTCAGGTCCTCCTGACCTCTGGGCTGACGCTCTATGCACTGCACCACCTAGCTGCCCCTCATAGATTATTTTAATATTATTATTACTAATGTATTATTAATAAAGTCTCATCAATATGCTTACTATAATCAGCAGTACATATTCAAACCAATCCATACTTTTCTCATACTGAACCTCGATTTTCCAAATCCCATAAAACCAGAGTGTTTGAGATTGCATAAGTACCACTAAAGTACCTTTCCAGTTGTCTCTCATATTAATGTATGGCTGGCTCACCCCTTTTTTCTAGTCATGTAAATACCACATGATAGCCTTTCTAATTCCTCTTTGCACAGTTATTCATTGGGGATATATTGCTGCTTACTCATGCCCACCATGTGCCTCTTTATCACCCTGTAGGTGACCCACAACTTTAATTCTTTGGAGGCTGTGTTCTATGACTCACAGCCATAGAGCATTACCTGAAGAATATTGTTTCCAAAAAAAAGATGTGCCTTTGTTTCAGAGAGGTTTGGTCTCATTAAAAGTGCTGCACAATTTCCCAAAGGCAACTATCCCTCTCTTCTCCCCATGTTCAATTTTCTTCCAGCTCATTCCTTTCACAATGTCTCTCTAAGATATATATACTTAAAGGAATAACTCTATGGGTTGTCCATCCAGCTGCATGTCATATAGACAGCAGGATTCTTTGATCATCCCTTACATTTATAAAGTTTGTTACAGTTTAAAAATCACCTTCATATATATTCATTCATCTGACTGTCATAGCTATCCTTAAGGATGCTACCTCACTGCACCCTACACGTGTCAGGTCAGGGAAACTAAGAAAAAGGATGCAGAAATAGGATAAGAGAATAATCAGGGTTGTACTTATTTTTCTTTACCCCATCTCTCTAGGCTTATTACATATCACTTCCTCTCAGATACTCTGAATTTTAATCCAAACAGCATATTTGATATTTTCTATCCATAACATTCCATCTGCTCCCTCTATTTCCTCAATAGGTACCCTCACACCTAAAATATTCTCTCTCCTCACCAAAGATTCTTGGATCTCTTTGTCCTCTTTAAAGGTCAACTCAAATGTAGCATTCCCATTTCACATTCCCCACTCACAAAAGGCTTTTCTTAATTTTCTCATTTGTTAATTCTCCTTACCTTGAAATTACTTTTATATATATTTTACATAAAATATAACATAACATTATTATAATATCATATCTTGTATATAAATAATATAATATATATAAATATATTTATAGTTATCATATTTATATTTTACTTAACTATACATGTTATTTTCATCTAGCAAAATATAATTTCCTTGAGGGCAGGGAATATTTTGTTTTTGCCTCTGTTCTTCAATGACTGGCATATACTAATGTACTTAAAAATTCTTTTTGAGTTGAATTGAATAGCTTTTCTGTTTCCAGTAATATAAGCCAAGATTTTTCTTGAATGGAAAGAACGCCAGAAGGAATTGCAGGGCATGCATTTGGTTTCTCTCAGGCACCCTGTAAGGCATTTCATTAGTATACCTCTGCACAGGAAAGGGATAATAGGGCACATGGAACTGGGGAGAGGACTCAGTGGGGACATGTTAGCTGTCTTCAAGTATTTGAATGGCTGTCATGACAAAGCAGGATTGTGCTTGTTCAGTGTACCTCCTCAGGCAGGACTAGGACCAGTGGGCAGAACGTAGAGAGAGGAAAATTTCAGCTCAGTATAACAAAGACCTAACTAATAACTAAAGATGTTCCAAAATGGAATGTCCTGCCTTGTAATGGAGAAACTTCTCATCATTGGAAGTGTTTGAGTAGAGGCTAGATGGCTGTATATTCAGGATACAATAAGATAAATTTCTCCATGGAGTGGGAAATTCTGGATGACTTCCTACTAAAAAGATGATTAGTGGACAGTTAAGAAAGGAGAATATTATTAAAAAGACTCATCAAGAATCAGCCATAATAGATTAGTCTTGTTTTTTTTTTTAATAATTCTTTTAACTGGATTAATAACTGGCAAATCAGGAGAATGAAGTAGATATATCTTAGCTAGATTTTAGTAAAACATTTATCAAGCTCTATCATGAGTTTGAAAAATGTGTATTAAACATTCGATATACATAACTGGGAACCTTAAATGGCTAAATCCAAAGAATATTCAATGATGTGAAGTTATCTTGGAAGTGAGTCTCTAGTGGAGTGCTCTAAGACAAAGCTCCTTTAACTGGACCACAACCCCATAGGGGGTCACATAATTGAATATGAGAGTCATGAAATTTTGATTTATTATCTGTAAATTTTGATTTGTATACCTATTTTATATGCCTATATTCCCAGGGTTGTGTTAAATTTTGGGTGAAAAGGGTTCATGAATGGAAAAATGTTTAAGAAGCCCTGTTGTGGGAGGTCTCTGTAATTTGTACTTGGCTTAATTTAACTTTTTTTAATCTAAGATTTGAATAAAGGCATAGATGATGTGTTTATTAAGTTCACAGATGATTCAAGTTGGGATGGATTAGATGTCAGAATCATGATCCAACAAGATCTTGGCAGCTAGAACTTTAGGGAAAATATAACATGAAATTTAATAAGGATGTCAAATCCTTGGTTAAAAAATTTAACTTTTTTTCACTTTTTAATTCTATTTCTCAATTCAACATATGTTAATCAAGAAAGCATTTACTAGTACTAAGTACTCATTGGAGATACAAAAAGTTAATATAAAAACCAATCTCTATTTCAAGGAGGCTTTATGCCACTAAGGAATATAACATATAAAAAGAGTCAAGTAAAACATATCAGATGAAATCACAAATCCATAAATAGTGTCAAGGTAATTACCATTTGTTTGGCATGTTAACTAGAATTTTAAATTTTATTTCTATGTCTTTATTTTATTTCTGTCTTCTTAGCTAAGTTGTTAGCTTCTTGAGGGCAGGGATCATGCCCCAGAATTCTCAAATTATAATTTTAGATTGGAATGGCCCTTAAAGATCAACTAGTCTTATCCTTTTATAGGTAGAAAACTGAAGTCCACAGGGGCTGATTTATTTGCCCTCATGTCTTTGCATCCTAGAGCCTGTGACAATTTCTCTCACATAGTAACATGGAGGTTTTTATTAAATGTTTGTCAATAATTACATGTCTAATTTTTCTAGGGATACTAATAAGAAATTTTTTGCATTTTAGTACAAAATCTTGCAGTGAGTATAACGTGAGTGTACTTATTCTAAATTATATTGTGAATGAACATTTCTTTATTGAGTTTCCAATTCATTATTTTTGTTATCCCAGTTGTTATTATAGTAATAGAAAGATTCACCTGAGAGGCAAGGGTAATGGTATTTGCCATCTGTCTCAGAGGGATGTTTTGACCATTAGCAGGATTATGCTTGCTAAACTATCTAAGGCCCTCAGGTGAAATACGCAATACACCTGCAGGTGATGATTATCTCTGTGTCCCTATGATTTATTTCAATAGAAAGTAGGATTCATCAGTTCAAGGTATGATCCTTTGAAAATCCAGCTCCCAGAGAATCAGAGGTAATTCCTTTCTCCTGCCATCTCCAGCCAATTGTATTTGCAGAACACTCTTTCTTTTCTGTTCTTCCACCATGTTGTATTGGCTGTTGAAAAAGAAGTGGTGATTAGCTCAATATGAGATTCCCATGAGGATTATGGAAATATTGAATGAAGCAAAGAAATTAGACTTTGTTAAGAGGATGGGAATGGTACTGGTGGTGGTGTGCTTTCTCCTTCCTACCCTTGTTTTTCTGTTTGTATAAGATGTGTTTCTTCCCTCACCCTCCTGCAGCTGTATCATCAGCAAATTGAAGAGGAGAGAAAAGCTATTTAAATGTATACTATTGAATTTCTGTAGGACACCGAAATATTTTTGAAGTTAATGGGGAAGCTCTGAATAGTCTGTTTCAAATAATTACAGGAAAAAAAAACATTGAAATAATTAGCAGTTGCGACCAGAGCATTCAGCAAAATGAAACGACATCTTCTCTTGCCTATTAAGCAGCGCATTATTTTCAGTTTAGTGTATTTGGGATGAAATTAGATGGCAAACATACTGCATCATTGAGTGATTAGAAGAACTAGGATCATTGAGAGTTAGACTAGTATCATCAGCTTTTTTTTCTCTTTCCTCTCTCTCAAGCTCTTTGGGGAGTAGAGAAGGGATCACACTGTACTCTCTCAAAAACCCTGTAAACCACTGAAATTTCATTTTAAGAAGATTCAGAGATAGCAATATTGAAAGTCAGAGAAGTAAATTAGATGAACTATAAAGAGTTTGATTTTCTAATCCTTCAGATGATTGTAAGAATATTGCCTAATCTAGCTATTCTTCCCAGAAAGTGGAATGTTTGGGGGGAAAAAAGTTAGTCTTTGGCAAAATGGTAAATACAATTTATCTATAGTGACTAAAACTCTCTGCCTTCCCCTCCATTTCTAAAATTGTTCTGTCTACCACAGGGTCAACTACTTTCTTCATCAGTTTTCTTTCTTTTTCTGTCTCTCTCCCTCCTTCCTTCACTACTTTCCTCCCTCTCTCCCTTGCTTCCTACCTTCCTTCCTCCCCCCTCCCTCCCTTCTTCTCTCTCTCTCTGTCCCAATCGCTTGCTTTCTACACTGAGAACTCCTTATACCCATAAAGCAGTGTGGTAACACATGCATAACAGCAAGGCTAGAGCATTTGGGGGAGGACAATGTATATATGTTATCATTTAGTTGCATACAACTTTGTATTATTTCCATTTTGTTTATTTATTTATTTGTTTGGTTTTTTGGCAAAGACACTGGATTATCTTTTCATTTTCTTCTTCAGTTCATTTTACATATGAGGAAACTTAGGCTAACAAGGTTAAATGACTTTCCCAGTACAACAAGTGTCTAAAGCCAGATTCGAACTCAGGAAGATGAAACTTCTTAACTCTAGACCCAGCTCTTTATCTTCTGCACCATATATATTTAATCTGAATTATTAGGTTATGTGTGTGTGTGTGTGTGTGTGTGTGTGTGTGTGTACACACACATATGTGTGTATATATATATATATAAAATCTTGAATTTATTAAGTCAAAAAAACCAAGAAAATAATAAAACTAACCCTGATTTTAAGAATTGATAATTTCTTACAAATTAAGACAACTCTACCACAACACATCTCTCACACTGGCTAAGATGATAGGAAAAGATAGTGAGGAATATTGGAGAGGATGCAGGAAAATGGGGACACTGATACATTGTTGGTGGAACTGTGAATCCAGCCATTCTGGAGAGCAATTTGGAATTATGCCCAAAGATTTATCAAACTGTGCATGCCCTTTGAGCCAGCAGTGTTTCTACTGGACCTGTATTCCAAAGAGATCTTAAAGAAAGGAAAAGGATCCACATGTGCAAAAATGTTTGTGGCAGTCCTATTTGTAGTGGCAAGAAACTGGAAACTTAGTGGATGCCCATTAATTGGAGAATGGCTAAATAAAATTATAGTATATGGATGTTATGGAGTATTATTGTTCTATAAGAAACAATCAGCGGGATGATTTCACAAAGGTCTGGAGAGACTTACATGAACTGATGCTGAGTGAAGAGAGCAGAACCAGGAGAACATTGTACATGGCAACAAGAAGATTATATGATATCAATTTTGATGGATATGACTTTTCAACACTGAGATGATTCAGACCAGTTCCAGTGATCTTGTGATGAAGAGAGTTATCTACACCCAGAGAGAGGACTATGAGAACTGAGTGTGGATCACAATATAGTGTTTTCACTTTTTTGTTGTTGTTTGCTTGCATTGTGTTTTATTTCTCATTTCCCCCACACACACTTTTGATCTGATTTTTCTTGTGCAGTAATGTAGATAAATGTAGAATATGTATGAAAAAATTGCACATGTTTTTAATATACTGAATTATTTGCTATTTAGAGGAACAGGTGGGAAGAGGGTGGGAGAAAAAAATGGAAAAAAATTTTGCAGGGATGAATATTGAAAATTATGCAAGTATTTTGAAAATAAAAAGCTTTATAAAATAATAATAATAAAATTAAATTTAAAAAAAGAATTGCTAATTTCTTAAGTATATAGGCTCTTCATTAGGGTATGTCTTTGATTCCAATTCTCATCTAGTGATATCATTAGGCTATGAGCTGCTTTCTCTTCTGCACTCCATTGACATCTTCTTCTGGTCTATCCGTTCTTCTGTGAAGCTATATATTGATACCTTGGCCAGTTGTTCTGTTAGTTTGATGCTTCTGTGCTGGTTATCTACTTAATTAAAACTATAATGTAAGCTTTTTCCAAAGGGGAGGAGTCTGTCACACTTAACAATGTGCTCTCTTGTTCATTCACAAGCTGATTAGAACAAACTCCTGCCATGATGTAATATACAAAAGTTTCACTGCCTTGGGAATAGATGACATAGAACTATTATAGGCAAATACCTCTTATATTTACTACCTCCCTATTCTCTTACAATTTAACTTTCATCTTCCTTTGCTTCTTTATTTGTGTCTCATCCTTCAACCTTTCTACCCTCATCTCTCTCTCTTTTTAAACTTTCTTTCTTCATGCCCTTCCATTTCTGTCTCCTGAGACAGGAAACAAAGAAATTGAGAAACAGGAGAGAAAAAGACAGAAAAAGATAAAGGAGAAAATCTAGTATGAGAGGAATAGACACTATACCTGTCTTTTCTTTATTTTGTCTAATGTAGTGCTAATCTCTCAAGTATGCATTTCTTTGATTTTTAATCTGATTTAACATTTTGTCTTCTTTCATTTATGAAAAAGATTACTTTTTTATAATCTAGATATGATATCTAAGACACCAATAATTTTGCCCCACTTCATCTAGATTTTTAAATATTTTATTAATGTCTTTTGTTTTTATATAACCTTTATTCCCAAATATAATTCTCACAAATCACCTATATAGACTGATAATATTTATGACTAAGAAAGAAAAACACAGAGAGATAGAGATATGGAGATAAAGACAGAAACAGAGAGACAGAGATAACAGCAAAAAAGACAGTGGGGCAGAGGGTAATCTATAGTGCTTTATATTGCAGTTCACCATTTCATCAAAGGAGGAAGGCAGGTTCATTTTATCACTACTAAATGGATGATCATGGTTTATCTACTTGAGAGGAGAAATTCAAAACCAGATCTTTCAGAACTCCAAGTAAGCCTGGTTTTTTTTGTTTTTGTTTTTGTTTTTGTTTTTTGGAAGAAGAAGAACAAACAAAACAGAACAGAATAGCACAACTCTTTTCATGAATCGAGAAAATGTGCTAGCTAAGCAATGGGATACAAAGAACAAAAACAGTTCTCACCCTCAAGTAACTTACAGTTCAATGGAGGAGAAAACAGAAATAACTCTGCAAAGAAAATGTATACAGGAATCATTGGAAATGATCTTAGAGAAAGGAGGATGAGACAATAGAGTTTACATGAGCATGTCTTCCTCTTCAGTCACTATTTTATTCTTTGATCTCAAGAAATTCTCTTAGAATAAGTAGCCTTTGTCTGATAAATAAATACATCTGAAC